>NW_005187511.1:1532448-1540276 GCF_000239375.1 Pundamilia nyererei
AAAAAAAGACCCAACATACAAAAACAAAAAACTTACACCTGGGACATAAGCATATGACAAAAAATAAAAGATGTTTTATTCAACATGTGTCTGTCCAACAATATTAAAGTCTGCCTGCCAGCGCCTCTTAGACTTATTAACTATAATTGAATTATTGTTTAATCCAGTGATGTCAAACATGTACCACACCAAAGGTCCCACTGGGTGACTTTGCAAAGTGTAAAAATTGCAGAGTGGCAAAAATTTGTTATTTTGTTAAAAATGGATTGTCATGAGTGATTGCGCAAAATGCTGTAGTCTGATCTAGACATCTGAATCACCCTCATGATTATAGCCTTTCAAATTAACAATACATAACCAATACATAACCTAACGAAAGTAGTTTGATCAAGCAGAAGCAAAACAAACTAAGTATCATGCTATACTGCTAGAATGGGTCTACATTGCTGAGCTTTTTCTGAAACCAGATAACCTGGGAGTGACATCACTTATGAGTTCCGACACAACTACACATCAGGTTGATGCATGCCATAACAACATGAATGGTGTGAGAGGGATGTAGGGATAAAAAGAATTTCCGGTTACTACGTAAGTTGGGACGTAGATCTCCTGCAGAAGTCTAAATCAAGCTTAACTTGGGATGCTGTGACGCTTAAACCGGAAGTAGCCTACTCAGGCACACATTTCCATCCCAGAGACTGACAGACACCACGAAACTGCACTTTCGGGGACATGGTTCACGTCATGGTTATATATAAATAGCAATTTCCCTTTCTCTCTCACACACACACACCCATACAGTATGTATCGAGACAGAATAAAAATGTTTCCTGTTTAAAACATTATCTTTCCGTCTTTGGATTCCACCCACCACATAGGAATTAATATTGTCATGTTTGAGCTATTTCTCTACAGCAGCTTCATCCTGGCAGCGTGCTCAAACAGGGCAGTGTCTCAACAGGCCACATTCAGCCAGTGCTTTCCATTTATTGATCCTTATCTGGTTACAAGGGTACACACACACGGGGGGCAGGAAACTTATCTGAGAGAAAATGTGAACTGGCCTTCGCTTTAATT
Source organism: Pundamilia nyererei (assembly GCF_000239375.1). Classification (NCBI taxonomy): domain Eukaryota; kingdom Metazoa; phylum Chordata; class Actinopteri; order Cichliformes; family Cichlidae; genus Pundamilia; species Pundamilia nyererei. The sequence goes on from NW_005187511.1 coordinate 1,533,526, forward strand.
TTTCTTATGATCCCGTCACGGTCTTTCTGTCTCTGAAAGTGGAGTTCAATTTTGTGGTCAGCTAAGGGGGCTAACAAAAAAAAAAGACAAATAAACTGTAGATCACATCATCCAGCGTTTGTTAATTTGCAGAGAAAACAGGTGAGCGCATTTTCTTGCAACCAGCGCGGACACAAGAAAATGCTTATGATGAGCATTTCAGGACATGGCTGCTGATTTGGACTATGCCAGAATACGTGATGACCTTTGGACCTGGTTATGAAAGCTATAAAAGACCAAAGTCCAGAAAAAAACCCTAAGGCTTAATTTCACTGCTCTACAGCTGGTGGAAGAATAGTCTAAAGTAAGCTTTCCTCTGCTAAGGAGATACGATGTCCGACACCTTGTCCTGAGACAGGAGTGCGCATGACGCAGGTGATCGCTGAAGCTTTCAGCCGTGAGAGCTGCACACACCTCCGCAGACCGAAGGAGCACGGAAGGCGCTGTAACCAGATCCCGAGTCTGTTATTTCACCTGCCCGTGCTGTTTCTAAACACATTCATGTCTTTTGAGGTCGATCGGGAAGGATGAAGACCGTTTTTATTCGCTACGTTTTTTTCTGGGTGACGTTACAACTGATTGCTGTACCTGCCACAGGTGAGTCGCTGACTTCGGGATACCACACCGATATGATAGAGACGATGGGAAGGTATGACGCCGAGTGAAAGATAAACAGCAGCACGCAGGTATAAGCCACAAGCTGAAAGCTGGCAGTGGCATTTTAGATCCAGAGTAGGAAAACATAACTTTTTAAAAAATCGAATTGTGGGCGGAAAGCGCGTTTTAAAAAATTCTTACAATGAGTTCAATGTTTTGTTTTAATGTGTGTTGAGTTGTTTCGCAGGCATTTCATGAGTAGCAGACCAGGAATCATTTCCACATGCAGTCTGGTTTGAACAAGCTGTCACACGGATGGCGTGTCCCAGGGAATTTAGTGGTTTATTGCATAACAATGTTTTATTACTTTTTAATTTAGGAGCCCGTAAAGAAAAACGATATAATCAGTATAATTATCTATAATAATCATAACGGTTTCTAAAGGCTGTCTGCAATGTCACTATAAAGAACAGAGTTTTATTTATTTTTTTAGGAAACCTTTAATCAACTAAAAAACTTTTAAATACTAGTACTCAAAACATTCAGTGTAATAGTACTAAGTGCTTGCTCTCCATCATAGTTGAGACATAAATATTGTATTTAAGTTAAAGGCTTTCAAATGAAACAAGATGCACTGATGTAACCAATAATGTGATTCTGATAAGGGGCTTTTCCCCTTGTATGATGAAGTCCAGGTGGCTTTAACTGGACTAAAGTTGTTTTTGAGCCTTACTGTGGAACAAATTATTATTTTTAGTGATATTTAAATTCACCAAGCAATGGAAATGTATGACACCAGCCAACGTGGATGTCAGCCATGTTGAAGAAACTAATGCAAGCTTAAGTGTCTTGACTGGCCGCTCTATAGAGCCAGGAGAAGTGTGGGCGTTTTTAAAAATTGATGGGTTTTGGAGCTTTTCCTTTCTGCTGCACTTCTGATGCTGCTGGAAAGAGTCTGTCTGACTCCTGAGCTGCAGCCAATAAATCCAAACTTTAGACAAAATTAAAGAAAAATAACAGTTGGAAAAATGGTAAATCAAACAAACACATTCATAAAACTGTAAAGAAAAAACAAAGTCAAACAAACGGGTAAACTCCATGTTCTTATAGTTCAACATAATCAGTATAATGTTAGTACATGTCTGTGCTTTAGGAATATTTAGCCTGATTGTGCTGTTGGCCATCACACTGAGAAAAGTAGATGTAGAGGTTGTTGAGGTACTAAAATGGGCCATTTTAACCCGTTGCTAGGTGGTTGCTAGGCATTTATAATTAAACCTTTGTGGATAAAAAAGATTTTTTTAATAGCTGTGAAATTAAGATGAGGCTTTCTTAAGGCGTTGTAGGTGCATGGAGGCTAAAAACAGATCATTTTAGCCTGTTATTAAATGGTTGCCAGGCAACATATTAGTATCATAATATATTGTGCGTAACTCTGCTTTATGTTATTGTTGGGAAATAAAAGCGATACAATGCTTTAGTGAGACGTTATAGGTTCAGAAATGCTAAGAATGCATCATTGTTGCATGTTGCTAAGTGGTTGCTAAGCAGTGTGAGGACATCACAACATCTGATATTCACAAAAACCTTCCTAAATATACCTTTCTGCCAAATTTGGCTGCTCCAATCACTGTTGAAGATAAGGTTGCTGACAAACACACCACTGAAACATGCCCCTCCCCTCAAGGCAGCTTTCTTCTGATTGTCTGCCTATTGCAAACAGTTGGGCAGGGCTTCTGTGCTCAAGGTGGTGAGCTTCTTAATTCATTCAGTAAAACGACTAGATGCTACAATCCCTGATACGGCATTGCTTCGAATCGAGAAAGTCTTGAGGGATGGCTGTTATGAGGAAAGCCAGCCCAGAAACTTTACCAGGGGGACGCATCGTTGTGTGCCTCAGCTTCACAGGGTGTTTTGTTTTTTACCCAAGCTAATCTGCCATTTTTACCGTTTACCTTTCTTGGTTAGCTTTAGGGATTAGAGATCTGATCTAGACATCATCAGTAGTGGACCTTGGATTCATCGGGTGTTTCAGCCATTATGACTAGACACCCTCATCCAAGGAGGCCGTGCCAGGGTTGATCAGGCCCCAGAGTGTGTTAAATTTTTATTTCTTTACTACTTTCTTCTGTTTAGTTTTCTACAATTTATTTTCTTCTATCAATTCACTACAACTGATAGAATTGCTCGGCTGTCAGTTTTCCTTTTATGATGGAGATACTGCGAGATTTACTTTGCTTAAACTCCATTCTTGCCCATCCGATGTTTTCCTACAAAATCATCAAGCAAAAATCAGCTACTTTTAGAAGACACTAACACTAAACTCAGCATATTACTTAGTGGGCTTTGGAGGACAGAACCAAACTTGTCAGTGTTTTCTCTCCATTTCAAGTCATTACAGCAGGCCAATCAAACAAACTGGAGGCTCTTACTGCATTTGAACCACAAATATGGGAGTGGTAAGAATCATCTTGTGTGTGTGTGTGTGAGAGAGAGTGTGTGTGAGAGTGTGAGAGAGTGTGATGTCATGTCCACGTTGCTCACAAGCTGTTCGCCATATTACAGTGTTTTCCCCAACTACAGGGAAAGTGGTTCCTGGAGGTTCTCATTGAAATTGATTGTAAAAAAAAAAAGAGAAGAAAAAAGAGCTACACCAAAAACCCACCAAGATATTGCTTTGGTTGCCAGCAGATTACCATGTTGCCAGTAGTTTTTCCATGTTTTCCTGCAATTATTTGCTAACTACTACCCCAGAGGTAATACATCATGGTAAAGGAAAATGGAGACACTTCACCTTCAAAGCAAAAGCTGTGCTTCAGTGCTACACCCAGCATTTTTTCAAAATGTGGAACTTTTATTTTGAAGGCAAAGCGCCTCCAGTCTCCCTTCAGCTCAGAGCTGTCAATGGTTTCCATTCAGACTGTGACCGCAGCACTATGCTAGCAATCAAAGCAATTACGGTACAAGCAAGCTTTTTTCCAACTGGTTAGAGAATACATATTGTTCCCTAGCAACAGGCGGTTGCCAGGGGGTCACTGACTGGTTAACAGGTCTGTGCGATTGGGACTTCAGCAATCACTTTTCTGTTGACTACCATCAACTTGAAGCAACCACTCAAGTGTTACAATTTTTTTCCCTCCTGACCAGTGGTTGCCAGATGGTTGCGTAGGCATGTAGGCTGGAGCCTTAAGAAACTCCTGTGGGGAGCTTTATTTCCGGTGTCCTATTCGCGCCTTGTTTACGGTCCAAAACAAGTTTAGCAAATGAATGAATCAAGCGGCGATTTACATTTCTATATATGTCTTGGGCATTTACCCAATATATCTGTAAATGATGTTCATCGACTTGTCGATATTTTTCCCCCGCGCCTCAGAGCAAAAGAGAAAAGGTATTCAAATTTTATATGTCTCAGTATCTATAAACAGCTGTCCCTCGTTTATCGCGGGTGTTATGTTCTAAAAATAACCAGCGATAGGTGAAATCAAGTAGCCAATTTTATTTTTTGACGGTGCAAAACGTTTCGCGGACATACAGTACTGCACTTCGGAGTCACACTGCTAGCGATCGATGCAGCGATTCTGTACTGTACAGGAGAGATGTCACGGAGGAGATCGTCTGCAGCGATCAGGAAGCAGGACACAATGTGATGTAAAAAAAAATAAGCATGCAAACGTGCACTAAAAAATCTGCGAAACAGCAGGTGAAAGGTGAACCACGTTATTAGCGAGGGACCGCTGTAATTTTGAAGGTAAGTCACAACATACCCTTCGTAAATACTAATGCATAGAAACCCTTACCAGCAATCATTCATTTTTTGTGTGGCTTTTTTTCACGGTTTGTTAACATGCTGTGTAGGTGTGTACTTGACTAGCTGATATCGACATAACGGGGGAAACATCTGGTTTGACTATTGTTCACCTGTAGTTTAAATGCTGAACATTTGCCTGTTTAAATCATAAGACCAGTCACTATACAGAGATGTGCTTCTGAATGTGGACGATGTGTCTTCTGATTCTGTAATGCAGTTCTGCTTGTGTTGAGCGATGTAAACAACTGATCGATCTAAACTCCTTAAACGTCAAAATTGATCATTAGATTTTTTTTTATGACACAACATTGGTGAGTGTTCCCACCTTCTGCTCTTTGTAACTTAACGCGATCTTTCCGTTTTCGAGTTTTGGACATGATTTTGGAGTATATCTTCGCAGTAGCGATTGACCGCAAAGTAAAGCTACCGGAAATGTACAACCCTACATCCGGTCTCAAACCAGGAAGCTAGCATTTTCTCGTGCACAGGGTCTACTGGCATGCGTTGTGTGGCACTATCTGTTTTGGGGTTTTTTTGTTTTCTTTTGTTTGTTTGTTTTGGGGGGTTTTTTCTTGCTTGGGCCATGCAACAAAAGTTTCCCACTGTATCAAGCGACTCACACGGTGTGACGTACCTTCGCATGACCGTGTGGAATGACAGGAAGCGGACGCTCATGGTACACATGAAGACCGTGAGGGCTGCAAAAAGTCATGGCATACAGGCAGATTGCAAGTGTGCTCAATGTTGACAAGGACATAGTCAAAGCTGTGGTCCTTACAGATGGCTACATCTAATTAAAAGTAAATATTTGACCTGATTAGCTGTGTTTGAGATCTGGAAAGCAAACATGGAATGAGAGCAAGTTTTAATCAAAATGAGGTTTTTCGTTTACTGCCTGAAAAGCTGAAGAGCATTGCACGAATAGTGTGTAAAATATTTTAGATCATGATGAGTTTAGAAAGTAGCCTTTGTTGATTCTTCTCTGACATCAACCGGGTACTGTGCCATCTGTCTGTTGGACTCACAGGGAGCATATCTGTCACAGATCCGTGCAGCACCGCGTCATGGCATATGGCACCGGCACAGCTCGAAGCCAATTATATGACAGATGATTCGCTCAAATCTCTCACACACATTTGCATGCATTTCTCCTCTGAGGAATGCACCGAGATGTACAACTTCTGTACATCTCAACAAGCAAGTCCAATCTCCCCTCATCTTTCTGTCTCACTTTTGGTCTTTTTTTTCCATCCTTATGACTTCTCCCTTCTGACACAGTGTACATTTGTCACAGTGCTTTCACTTTATCAAAGTTTCTGCCCTTCCCTCTAAAAGTTATTACTGTTTCATTAACAAACCTCAGATATATGAGGGATAAATAGACTTAACTCTATTTGGGTAGAATCACCTTCTGTCAAAACTATGCTAAGAACCAATGTCAGTCTATTTGCAACAGATGTGATATATTACAAATATAGAGCATTTTGTGAACCACAGGCATGAATTTAGGAGAAATCACATGCAGAGAGAGCACAATAGTTTGTCAGAGCAGATAAGTGGCTCAATCATTAACTGGATGCAGGCAGGATGGTGCTTGTAGTTAGGATTGATTTTTTTTTTCTTGTTTAAAATTATCCCAGTAAGACACATGTTTGATGACAAAATTGGCCACAATTGCTTCTCAGAAGCAAAGCAACCAATATGTGTTTGTCCAAGTCGAGAGATCCTATAGAAACTGGATGTATATTCCCTATTTCTCACCGCATTGGTTCTTCTTCTTCTCCTCTTTTTCCCCTTGATTTATCTGCAGTGTAAACCCATCTCCACTTTCATATAATAAATCTCCTTCTGTGACCAATCCTGTTGGTTCCTTGCTATTATAAATCCTCTGCGATCGCTGCACCTGAAGTGTTCTAGGTGAAATGTTTTTTCTGACGTGTGTTGGAAGCAGCAGAGAGGATTGTTCTCAGTTATGCATGAAATAAGACGCCTCATATACGCCAACTCCATGTCATACTTTATATCAATGCCTCCCCGCGGACAGTAACTGCACCTGTGACAATGATAAGATCTGCTTTGTATGGGTTACATGAAAGCAGTGTCGCTTTTTTATTTGACACTAATAGAGTCATGATGGCGTCATTTGTCACTGCCAAGATTTTAAACTTTCTCTCAGGAGGAAGAGCCAACCTTTTAAGACACAATTTTTTGGAACATTTTATATTAAAACTAAAAATTTATCTGCCTGAGCTGTCATTCAACCTGCACAAATTATGCTAATATTGCTTTTATTGCTAATATTTTTTT
>NW_005187511.1:1540855-1544548 GCF_000239375.1 Pundamilia nyererei
ACCTGCACACATTTATCATCCGTGACTCTTTGATTATGTTGTCTTTAACTTTAGAGATTTGTTGTTTACAGGCCTTAACTAATTAGATTCGCCATCACTGCTCTCTGTGGCATTCATCGATGCAGCAGTGACACACAAAAACAACCAGCTAATGAACATATTGGAGCTAAAAATCAAAACACTTGATTAGTAAAGATGAAAACTAGAGCTATAAATATTTCTATAAAATATGGGGAGGATTTTGATTCAAGTAACACAAACATAGTGTTATGCACTTCTGTGCGATGTTTAATTAAACAGTCTTATTGATAATATAATGCCTATAATATATTTTCCTTAACAAGCTTGCTCTCATGGCTCTGAGTGCATTCACAAGAAGATCCAAATGTACACATGGGAAATGTAGTCCAAAACTTAAAAAACACTTCAGTTAACTGTGATGATTCTACAAGCAGAAGTAAAAATCAACAAAAGACACAAAGCAGGGAAGCAGAGGATGACTCGAGGGATAAAGGCACTGATTATCTAAGAAAGGAGTAGAGCACACAAAATGAATACCCAGGAAAGCAGCATAACAAATTTAAACAGGTAAGAACATAAATAAATGGTGAAGGAAGTGCATCAGGTTTAGTTAATGAACCAAATAACTAAATATGATACAGCTACTACTTGTTTGAATTCTCTATGATGGAGGATCATTGCCACATGTTGAAAATAACCTTCCAGTTTTCCTCCTCTTCTGTGTAGTGCTGAACTGCTGTGAGGGGGACATTCTCCTTTTGCTGGACTCCTCGGGAAGTATAGCAAACTATGAATTCTCTCGTCTGTTGTTCTTCGCCGCCGACTTGCTGCGTCCCTTTTCACTGGGCCGTGGGCACGTGAGGGTGGGGTTGCTGCAGGTGGGCACCGACCCTCACCTGGAGTTCGGCCTCGACGTCCACAGCAATCAGGAGAGTCTGCAGTCGGCCATGCAGGGCATCAGGCAGCTGAAAGGAGACACCAACACTGAGGCGGCGCTCGGCATTGCCCGCGAGCTGCTGACGGAGACGGATGTGAAAGTGCCAAAGATTCTCCTGTGGCTGACTGACGGAGTGCAGCCTGGTGACGTGGACAGACCAATGTCAGAGCTGAAGACGCAGGGAGTCTCCGTGTTAATAGTGTCAACTGTACATGGGAACTACCAGGTGCTAAAACGTGTGGTGACACCTCCGCTGGACTCTCACTTATACTCTGTGGACATAGACAACATTGACATCATCACAGAGGACCTGAGGAAGGCCATGATAGGTGTGTATTTGTGTGTTTGAAATGCAGTATGCGGTCTATTGTAGACTCAGCAGATGGTTAATGACGTTCAATTCCAGAATTATTTTCTGCAGTTTCGTGTTTAATGTCTGCCTCCCCTCTCTTATCTCATCTGTAGAGATCATTCGTGCTGAACGGCTGCGTGTGGTTGATTTGACCTCCCACAGCGCTGTGTTGCAGTGGCGCCCTGTTCTGAGTGAAAACAGTAGTTATTATGAACTCTGGTATAAGTCCGTGAGCAAACCAGGTCGTGAGATTAGACTTACTTTAACGGGAGACTCCAGCAGGGCAGAGCTAAAAAATCTGAAGCCTGACACGACCTACACAGCGTCCCTCCGCCCAGAGTCCAACCAGGCAGTGTTTAATACACTCACCGCAACCTTCACTACTTTTCCTGGTAAAAAACATTTAATGGGAAAATTCTCTTTTAATGCATGTGATTCTATAATACAGTGATGCTTCCCTAAAATGAAAAATAATTGAAGAGCTTGGTAGAAATCACTGACATATCTTTCACCAAAGGCACCAGTTAAGGAGCTTTGGCTCATTTCTCATAATCTTACTTAGACAATGTTCACAGAGTAATTGTTAAATGGTTTTTATTCAGATTTCAGATGTTATTATGTTGCTTTTATTTAGGTTTCCATGCAAGTCTGAAGCTATTTACTGCTGTATTTTTGAAGTTTGCAGCTCTGAAGATGAATTTTTATAATAATAAATAATAAATAAGATTTATATAGTGCCTTACAAGAAACCCATCGTCAAAACCCAAAGGACTTGGTCAATATGTGGCATTTGAACTCTCCAAAAGTTGATTCTGTTCATCTGGACGTAGTGTTTTCAGTTGGAGAAATGTTTCGTCACTCATCCAAGTGACTTCTTCAGTCTCAGCTGACTGCAGGTTTCCCCAACCTTATAAACAGCGTTTAAGCCCAGTATATTACAATACCCCATTTTACTCATTCAGTTGCAGTTTGAAGCATGCTAGGGTTTCTACAGGAAGTTAAAACTGATACTACCAGTATTTTAGCACCAAAAGTTAAAATTTAATCCTGAAAGCCATCTTCTCACCTGCTGCTGTGTGTGTCCCTTCTTCTTGTGCACTCCTCAGATGTTTTAAGCCCAGCAGTGGTCCACCTGTCAGATCATGGTCCTCATCAGATCCGTGTAAGCTGGGGTCCTCTGCAGCTGGCTCGGGTACAGCAATACACAGTGGAGTACGGAGCTATTCCCAGTTCACATGTCCGCACTGTGACCTTACCCAGGCAGAAAAATTCAACCTTACTGACCGGCCTGGAGCCGGGCACTCAGTACCTGGTTACAGTCACTGCTCTGCAGGTGGATGGAAAAGAAAGAGCTATGTCTGTGAGAGCCTGCACACTGGCAGGTACTGATATTCCTTCTTCTTCCAGTTCAGTCCCATGTCTGCACTGGAAGCTGACATTTAGAAGTTGATACTTAAAGGCTCTTTTGTTGTTTTTAAATAATTGCTATTTGTAGCTATTACCAGGCTGCTTAAATCTTTGCCTCTGTTCCCTCTTGCAGAAGCTCTGCCTGCTCTGATTGACCTTCAGCTGGAACCAGTAAAACGACGGGACTTGGGGGTGGAGGAGATGCAAGTAAAGTGGCAAGCCAGTCAGGGAGGATTAAGAGGCTACTGGATCAAATGGGAGACAGAAAACCCCCATAGCACCACCTCTTCAATGTACCTACCTCCTAGCTCCCGTTCAACGCAGCTCACCCATCTTGCACCAAACAGTCGAGTGTGTGTGTCCCCCATCTACAGCTCGGGCCGAGGAGACGGGCTGTGCTGCACTGCCACGACTCACAGAGGTTAGCTGGGCTAATTATCACCACTTGCATGTTTCCCTCTGCAATTGTGGTCATGCAGAAGGTTAAAGGAAGTGCAAATTTATGTTTTTCTGTCTCTTTTCTCTGATAGATTCCAGACAGTGGGGTTAACAACCAGTCTAAACCAATCAGGCAGCCAAAGCAAACCACTCAAGCACTAAATAAGTTGGATGCAAATATTTCATCTTGAAATTAATTCTAGTGTGAGGAAAAGGCTTTTTCAACAACTCCACCACCAACAAAGATGAACAAATACACATGCCACGTACTTTTTCCTGGCAATGCGGGAAGACAATATGCCACATCAGCAGTGTTGGGCAAGTTACTCTGAAAAAGTAATTAATTATAGTTACTAGTTACTTCTTCAAAAAAAGTAACGGAGTTAGTAACTGAGTTACAATATTCTAAAAGTAATTAATTACTTGAAAAGTAACTATTGCGTTACTTTAAAAAAATGTTTAACCCTCTGGGGTCCAGGGTATAATTGGCCATTTTTAACTACTTTTGATTTTCCCTCCACATTTTCCCTTTAAAAAC
>NW_005187511.1:1545636-1547099 GCF_000239375.1 Pundamilia nyererei
GTGATCGTGATTATCGTCCGCGGGAGCGCGCGCAGCTGCTTAAAGCTGTAGCGTCCAGATTACTTACAGCTACTTTCGGCAACTGATATAAGATGCGGTAAGCTGAACACAGCTTCAACTGCCTGTTTGTTGAAAAATAGTAACGGACCGCATTTTCTTGTTAGTAACTGTAACGGCGTTGTAACGATAGGAATAGTAATTAGTTAGATTACTCGTTACTGAAAAAAGTAACGCCGTTACTTGTAACGCCGTTATTCCCATCACTGCACATGAGTAATCCAAGGAGCTTGAAAAGAAAGCAAATGGACTCCTTTAAGTTGTAGTTGCTTTCCTTTCCAAGCTCCTCAGATTACTATGACCATGCTGACTGAGAACCTACACAGACATGCCACATGAGTTTATCCATATCAGTCAGAGGTATCAGTCACAGATACATTCACATACACACACTCACATACAGTTGTGCTCAGATGTTTACATACATGTCATGTTCATTTAGGACTTTTAATCATTTCTATGAACTGTTCTTTTTCCAGGGTGGAATGATTAAACACAATACACCTTTTAATGGCTTTAAAAAGTCAAGAACTGAGTGCACAAGCTTGAAATTATTTTGGATTTTCTTTAATCCACACAGGGTCAAAAGTATACATACATCCTCACTCATATTCTGTTGTTTTTCTACCCAAGTTGAAACTTGAAAATAAACAACGACAACCACTTTCAATGTGTGCTTGGGATCATTGTTCTCTTGAAACAGCAAGTTTCATCTCTCCAACTACTGATTGGAGGTGAATTTAGGGTAGTTGTCTTTCTTGATTATTCCATCCACATTGTGTAATGTTGCAGTACCACTGCTATCAAAACATCCCAGAGCATGATGTTACCACCACCATACTTGAAAGCTTCACCTTTACTTCTTCAAACTTACCTCTTGTCATTGTGGCCAAATAGCTCAAACTTTGTCTCGTTTAACCATCAGAAGCTACAAATATTCCATTTTTTCCCTTCGTTGGCACTGCTCAGTCCATGGTGATGTAAAACGAGTTTCCCTGTGGACAGTGATGCTGATGTTTCAGCAGATTCAGTGTCATTACATGTTTACTCTCTTCTGAGAGTGACAGGTTGCCAACGTCTGAAAGATGACCCAAAGTGGAGACACATCTGAATAACTTGTACTTATGCACAACTTTTTGAGCTCGTGATCTTGGAATCTGCATTTGTTTGGAAATGGCTCCAAGAGGCCCTCCTAACTTCTGTAAATCTACAGTTCTCCTTAGAGTTCCTTGGTCTTTGCCATTGTTCTGAGTATTGGTCAATCCAATGACTGCTGTCAAACAATCCTTTTTATACTGATGAAGAGAAACTCATCTGTATGTATATTTCTGACCCTGTGCAGATTGGAGAAAAACCTAAATAAATTCAAACTTGAGCATCCAGTTCTTGTTCTGTCAAGTCATTAA
>NW_005187511.1:1547843-1579824 GCF_000239375.1 Pundamilia nyererei
CCAATCCGTCTGTCGATCTCCGGCTCCCTTCTCCCATCACTCGCGAACAAGACCCCGAGATACTTGAACTCCTCCACTTGGGGCAGGAACTCATCCTGCACTTTTGTTCATTTGAAATAAGCTCTTGTTTTTCTTAAAAGTATATTCAACAATTTTAGTCTTCTGTTTGTAAATTAGTTACTTTTTGGGTTATTTTTAAGTAGAATCTGAATGGAGATTTGGTTACAGTGCCTGGAGCAAGATCTGCTTTTATGATCAGCTGGAGAAGTCGCCAGTGAAAGCATGCTTGCAGTGAAATGAAGAACTTAAGTGCCCCATTCATCTGTGACCTGAGCAGCTGAACTACAGTACCCTGATAATCAGGCTGAGATGCATTTTGTTTTCTCTTCCTTACTCAAGCTGCAGGCATCAATTCAGATCGGTAACAAGACTGGAGCTTCTGTGAAAGTCTTTACACAGCTCAGCTAAAACTTGAAACCACTTTACTGCGTTATTTTACCATTTAATGATGGCTACATTTACAAATGCACTTGGATTTTTTTTTTTTAAAACCAATATTAAATCATTCTAATAAAGTTTGAGAAATTTTGAATAAAAGGTAGAGGATTGTGATCTCAGCTGAAATTTTGTAATCCGTGAAAACTTTCTCTGGCAGATGATCAGAAACTGTTTAGTTTCGTTACTTTAACAGGGCTGTAGCTTTGTTTGGCAAAATCACCCGTTCATTTTAGGATTTCATTTAAAAAAAAAAAAACAACACACACACACACACACACACTAGGAGATGTGTCAGAGCATTTTTCATCATCTTTCTTTAGTTACATGGTTTATTATATCAAACCAGTTCAACATGTTCTGATCATGAATGAGTCAGAAAGTGTTACCGAACAGACGATATACAGTCAATATTTTATATTTTCCTTTCTCTGATGGACACACTCATCTCACAGTTGAATGTGTCTCCACGTTATCATAAGTGATGTGTATATAAAAATGTTTTTAAAGCTGATGGGATTAAATTTGATACTTGTAAATTATGAAGATGATAGTTGTATTTTTAGCCTCCAAAGGTGCTGATCAGACATATGTAGGCTACTGTGAATCTTTTTTTTTTGAATGTGCTGACTTTGTATGTAACGCTACTAAATTTACTTAGTTTTGTCTACTAACTAATGCTGTACAGAGTAAATAAACATTTGTTTAAAAAATGAATTAAATAAATAGAAACTATGCTGTTTTGTCCTGTGTGTTGTATTTGGTTTGTTTAAGGCGCCATCTAGTGGTCATTAGCTGTAATCAAGAGGCTACTTTCACCCGCTCAGTCTTTATGCCAGATGACCTTCCTGACGCAGCCCTACAGATACTGAGATACTGAAAACTAAGTAAATGTGGAAACTTCCTGTTCTCTTGTCATAATGCACTCATTTAGGATGAGTAGAAGTGATGTTCTGCTTCATAAATAAGTAACTCATGCGTTCACAAAGGGGATAAAGATGTTAACTGGAGCACTGATTTGATCCCTCAATGCAATGCAGAATGCATTTTGTCGTTGCAAATCTCACATTTCAGAAACTTTTTCTTTTTTCTTGTCTTACAGTTACGCTAACTCAGTGCAACCTGTCATCTAATTTAAAAAAATGAGTATACCCCCTGCCGGGTGCTGCTAGCATTAATAACACAAATAAGAAGGAAGCCTCGCTCAGTTGGTGATAAAAATACTCCATCTATCTTTCCTTAATTGCTAATCCAATTCAGTGATATGGGGATGGAGTCTATCTCAGCTGTCACAGGGTGAGAGGCGGGGTACATCCTTGACAGGTCGCTAATTCATTACATGATTAACACAGAGGCCAACTCATATTCACAAGTAGGCCCAATTTAGAACCACCAATTAACCTAATATGTCTGCCTTGTCTTGGACCTTAACAGAAAGCTGGTGCATGCGGAGAGAGACCATGCAGAAAGTCTTTGGCCTGGATTTGAATCAAATACATTATAACGTAACCTTATAACATAAATGGAGAAACCCTCTATGCATTTTTGCCTAGAGCGCCAAGAAACTGTAAAATTTCTACTGGTGAACACTGCAACGTGTCCTGAATAAGGAGAGAAGAATTCCCACTAATTTACTTATTCTAACAAAGGTGCAAAGTATTGATTTTCTTTAGGAATATCTGTTAGTAGGTTTCATGACCACACGCTAAACAGCCTTCACTTCCCTTAGGATGATGGTAGCAAACTTGCAAGGGAAGCACGTTTATGCAAAGAAGTAGATTAATCTCCTGTGCTTCATTAATATACACCTCATGCTCTCCGAGGACTCGAGTATCGTGGATGCTGTGTAATGTTCTGTGGCCTGAACAGTGGTTGTGTTACAAGAGCACAGCTCCAATGATACAGGCAAGATCATTTTATTCCAGTAAGTCCATGGAGGAGTAACGCAGGTGATTCCATCTTCAAACTGAAAAAATCAACCAAAAGGCCAGTTAACTACAGTCCAGCGTCTTACTAGCTTGTTCGAGGATAATAACTAATATATCTTCACTTGATATTCATTCAAATCAACGATGAAAATTTCTTCAGAACTTTTCGTGAGCTGTTAAAACTCCTTTACAGCTTGGTCTATTTATTTGTGGAACAATGAGCAGCCTCTCGGACCAAAGAAAAGATCTTGCAGGGATGAGAATGCATATCTTTGTTTCCCCTGCACAAACTGCCTTTTACATTATCCTGGTGATAATGGGAATTCTGGGCAATACCACTGTGATTCTGGTCATTGGTAAGAGCATAATCTTGGAGCATAACTGGGGACGTAACTCGGACATCATCATCGTTAACATGGCAATGTCTAACTTGCTGGTATCACTACTGAGGAACACACTCCTTATCATCTCAGAGTTTGGACTGCAGGTATTGTCATTGTCCATAATTCACTCTTCACTCATTTCATAGTCTTTTTTTTTTCCTCAATACTCTATGTTGGTTGTGTTTCACCCAATGATGTGTTTTACACAGAAAACATGCATGAAAGATCAAATTAACCAAATTAAATCTAGATTTAACTTGTGAGCCCCTTGCACTTACACCTTTAAGCCCCTCTTATGTTGTTACAGATATATACAGCCAAAGGGTTTTGTCAGTTGCTAATGGGAATGTCGGTGTGGCTGCGGTCAGTCAATGCGTGGTCAACACTTTTCCTCAGTGCGTTCCACCTCCAGACGTTGAAGCGTGTGGCTCCTGGTGCTACAAATGGGCCCCGGGGTGCTCCTAAGACCCTCCTGATGTGCCTGGGCCTCATCTGGATTGGTAACCTTATTTACTCGATTCCAGCTCATATATTTTCCTCTAATGGGAACAAGAACACTACAGAGGTGAGAGGGGCACTGCCAAGGACCTTCCAAGTAGTCTATTTCTTTTTATTTGTCATCATGAATAGTAATTTTTCAAATTATTTTATCAATCAATGTTTTCCCTGTCGTTATTCTATCACATAAAGTGACACGTATAACAATGACTGTCTGAAACATTACATTACACAATTAGTAAAAAATACTTAGCTTGTATTCAAAACTAATGCAATAGTTTTGTATGTACTGATGATACTCATATGGTTATCAAATCTTTGACACTGTATTTATCATTTAATTACAAAAAAAAGAATGAATAAATGCATTTCACATTTTAACAGTCATATAGATCTTTACATAGACACAGATCTGCCATTTTAGTAGGTACATCTGTTTAACTTGTCATTAACAAATATCTAATAGGCAACTTCAATCGTTTTGGCATTGACATGAGGTCCAGATGACCTCTGAAGTTTAAACTAAGCATCAGCATGGGGATGATTGTTGTGTGGGCTCCTCTGAGTATTTCAGAAACTGCTTATCTGCTGGGCCTTTCCTTCAAAACCAAGTCTAGAATTAACAGAGGAAAACACCCAGTGAGCGGCAGTTCTCTCTGTAAAAATGACTTTTTGATGTCAGAGGTCAACGGCTTCATCAGCAACTCAAATAACCACTTGTTAAACCTGAGATATGCAGAAGAGAATTTTGGGCAACACGTCAAACCTTGAAGCCAATGAGCTACAGCAGCAGAACACCGACAACACTGTCAGCAGCAACTGGAAACTGAGGGTACAGTTAACACTGGCTCATCAAAATTGGACAATAAATGATTGGAAAAATGTTGACTGGTCTGATGAATTTTGACTTCTGCTGCAGAATTCAGATGACGGGGTCAGAAGTTAGTGTAAATAACATGTAAAAATGGATCCACCCTGTTTTGTATCCATGGGTCAGGCTGATGATGGTGTAACTGAGTGAGGGATAATTTCTTGGCACATCCTTGGCATTGTAGTATCAGCTGAGCATCTTTAAATGCCACATGTGCAGCTGACAAATCTGCAGCAACTGTGTGATGTTACCATCTCAATGTGGACCAAAGTCTCTGAGTGACTTCTAATAAGGTGTACCTAGTATAGTGTATGTGTTGTTCTTCCAACCCCTCTGATTTCATCAGGGCCATAATAATAATTACATATTTTAAAAGAGACAAGAACCAAAATGAGGTCATCTAAAACATTATCAGCAACCATAATCATCATTAAACTCAGACTTGACCATTTGGTATTATTTTAACTACTACAGTAATTCTAGTATTACTGTGTATTGCAGTACTGCATATGTTTTGTCCCGTTGGTTTTGCCATAAACATTTGCTTGATTTACTTTTTCTCTATTTTGTTTCTCTCAACTCTATTTTAAAAAATGAAGAATGTATTACGAGTTCACAGATTCTTGGCTTATCGGCTTTGAGTGCCAAAATCTATCAATAATAATCTCTCTGACTTGCTGGCTGAGCACATGACCCACCCTCTGCTCTCCCTGCTCTTTCCTCAGACATTGATGCTGGTGAGCAGCACAACACGCCCTCTGCTGGGCTGTGTGTGGAACTTTCCCTCCACCATTGGCCTGGCCTACGCCACCACATCTTTGGTGATACATGAAATGATTCCTATAATCTTGATGGCCATTACAAACCTAACCTCGCTTTACACCCTCTACACCCATGGTCGGAATCCACAGAAAGACGCACCGGTATTAAAGCGGGTGCCAGCCGAGAAACGAGCAGCCAAGGTGAGGAAGAAGGGGGCACTGGAGGTAGATGAAGGAGTCAGCGAGCTGTGTAAATGAATGTAAAATGTAATAAGTTGCTTTTAAAAAATGTAAATGCATTGCCTCAAAGAAAAGGACATCAGCTTGAGAAGGGACAGCTGCACATTCACACTGTCATCAAACGCATCCTCCCAATGTGCTGGTTTGTTTCAGGTGCAAATTCTCTCATATCTCCCTGTGACATATGAGTGCCACTGCAGCCCTGCCTCCTGTTTCAATCGCTCCAGCAACCACTTGCAGTCTCTTCTGAGTCATCACTCTTCGTTTCAGTTTGCTGTATTTGCATAGAGTGATGAGCTCAGCTGTAAATCAGTCTTTTCAGATATGAGCCATGTGACTGGATGTGTTTAAGAGTAAATCACTACAGCAAATTCAACAAAGTCTTGAACTCTGAAAGTGCTTTCTTTTTAATTGTGTGCTTTTTTTCCCCAGGTGATTCTCACCCTCATACTACTCTTCATCCTCTCATGGGGGACCAGTGTTATCTCTGTCAACTACTTCAACTACAACCGTGGCTCCTCAGCCGATTATCTGATGGTCATTGCTCGTTTTGCCAACATCATCTTCATTGCCTTGTCACCTGTCATTCTGGCGGTCGGCCACCGGCAGCTTCGTTCTTGTATCAAGTCCACACTCGTGCACTGATGATACTCTGCAAAAGCTCTGGAGATGCACCTAATATGCCATCACTAATCATGATCTATTGTTTTTTTTATTTTTTTTATTTTTTTGTATTCATTATAGACAAAAGGGTCCAAAGGAAAGAAAAAAAGTACCACGGCAGTGGCTGAAGCATTTTGTTTTTGGTTCAGTATAACATCATTAATTACCATTATGGCTTCTGGTGATGTTTTTTGTCTCACTAATTTTAAATGAGTGGGAAAACACAAGGCTAACCTTCAGAAACGTATGTTTGTAGCCAAGAAGAAGTTTCCAAAGAACAGTTTTGGTGTATTTTTGATTGAGGATGTTTCTATGTTGTAATATGTTGTGCTTCAGTTCATGAAAATTTGGTCAATGTCAAGGTGACACCAAATGTGAAATTGAAAATTAATATTGCCCCAAAACAATATCCTAGACCTTGAGGGACATGAGTATCTAGGTTGGCAGTCGACCTCAACCTTCATTGTTAGCACCTGAGATAAAAGATGACCTTAAAAAATGATTAAAAAACCATATTGAGTAATAGTTTAAATAGAAAGGTCTTGAAGAGAGCTGTACAACGTTCTTTTTATTTATTTAATGTCACAAAGACGCTAGAAAGTTTTGCAAAATCCCACACCGCATGAATATATGTGAAAATCACAAATTTAACCGTTTATAGGAGCCAAAGATTTCATTCGACTCTGCTCCAAACATATGAGTAAAGACAATAAAATAAAGACACCATTTTAGTATGTAATGCTTTAAGGTCATGAGTCAAAGGTCACACCTCAATGTGTTGTAATAAAAACATAATAAAACATGAGAGTTTTAGTATAGTCCTTGCTCTTCTCTGAGTGCTCTTGTTCAGAATTTATTTTTATTTAATCTTCTCTTGCACTTTTATGACCTTCATCTCTCTTTGAACAACAAAAACTGTTTGTTTTTTTTCTTTCCTGTAGCCGTTGGGGATTTAGTCTGCTTTTCGGCACCCTTACTGTGACATTTAAGAATTGTAGCTCACCCTAGCATCATACTCATGATTTTTCTCCTCAGTTTTCCATGTCCCAGGGCCACCACCAAGGGGCTGAATCCCACAAACAGTGAAGAAGAAAAATGGGAAACAGTCAGCAGCCCTTCAGCATGGTGCCCCCTGTTGTGGTTGTAGTACGTTACTGCAGCAACCTGTAGCACCCAGCAGACAACAAACAGCAACACCAGAGACATGATTACTTGAGCTGCCTTACGTTCGCTAGACAGATGTTTGTCGAGTTCGGTGTGGGTCCCTCCTGAGGCAACAGCTCGGATGTGCTTGGCCAAAGCGTGCAGTGTGGCAACATTGGTGCAAACCATCAGCACCAGCGGCAACACCTCGTTCACTGCCAGCGAAGTAGAGGCGAAGACCGTGCCTTGTTCTTCTGATGGAAACTCCCAGACGCAGCCTAGCAGAGGCCTGGTGGTGGAACTGATCACCATCAGCTCCACTGTGGCATTGCCTTTAACATGAGTGCTGTATACCAGTGCAGGGACAGAGAAAGCCAGGTTCGCCCCCCACACCACCCCCAGGACAACCCAGAGCCGCCGCCTCTCCCTCTGGACAGTAAGAGGTCCAAAGGCCACATTTTGGCGTCTCAGTGTGGTGCACTGAAAAGCACTCAGCGTCAGGGTCACCCAACATCCCACGGCTCGCCACCACACCCACAGCAGCATGAAGACTCTGCACCATCCGGAGGACAGATACAGATCCAAGCCCAGGTCTGACACAAAAATAGGCACTGTGCGGAAAAGTGAGCTCAGCAGGTTTGCTAGGGACAGGTGCACCAGAATAAGGTCCGAAGGAGGGAGTCTCCGAGGTGGAGTCTTAGTGACTGACTGAAACACCTGATAGCAAAAACGAGACAGACTGAGAACAACTCAAACCAAAACATTCAGCCTACTTCACACTCCAAATACTGTGTGCTTTCTCACCACATAGATGACCAGGATGTTTCCCAAAATACCAGAAAACACCAAGACCCCAAACAAAATCGCTTCTACAGTGAGGACCTTTGACATGGTATCATCCTCTGCATAGCGACGTACTTCTCCTTCTCTTTATAACAAAAGGCTGGTTTGTGAGCTTGAAGAGCTCTACTCCTCACAGTTCTCATTGTGTTTTATACATGCGCACACTGATAAACAAACACATTCATCACACATAAACAAATGTTGCTGATCAGTCTCAAGGTCAATTTAATCTGACCATTAGAAGCTGCGAGAGCACGAAGGTACGCATTTTCCAGCTATCCGTGCGTCACAGAGCAGTTCAACATGCTGCCCATCAACACACGAACACCTGCAAGTCACTGCTCATACTAACCACAGCACATAACTCTGCAATGGATTAGCAATCTGACCTGGGTATTATTTGTTTGTTTTTATTGTCTCATGATAAGCTTAGCTAAAGGGCAATAAAGTAACAGGTGACCAAATGCACCAGAAAGAAAACGTTCAAGTGATTCAGCACTTAAAATCTTTTAGTCAGCCATTCACACTCACTCCCTTGGTGTTAATTATTTACCGGTTAATCTCTTGAGAAAACTCAATTACTCTTAGCTAAGCACATCTTAGTTAAATGTACACTGAGAACCGAACATCATCATTATGAATCAGCAGTGGAATTTTTTTCCGCTTTGTTTTCTGTTTTTTATCATCAGGAGAGTTTCCATAAGAGAACCCACGAAACTCCAAAATACTAATGTATTTGTTTTGTTTTGTATTTACACTGCATATTGCTGTAGACTGCACAAAGTTCTTTTTTTGGGGGGGGGGGCCTTGTATTATGTGGAGGTCAGATGTTCAGTAACCAAAAGGTTGTTCATCAAACTCCCAGAACCAGTCTCAACAACAGCAAACATCAAGACTCTCACAGAAGAAGGACTGCATCAGAGTATAGCCGTGCATCAACAGAGTCCAAACTCACAAGCGGATATAACAACATGATATGAGCACATGCAAAGTGCATTAATGTGATTTTGAACCACATTTAATCAGCAGCAGTGACTTTGCTTTGAAGAACCTGTTAATACTCATGTTTCGAACATCAATACAACATGTGTCATGAGTGTCATGTCATCAGTCTCGGTGTAAACTCGTCAGTTTACAGACATGCAAAGTGCTTAAATATTAAATATCCCAGCTTTATGTCATCTAATGCTGAGCAAAGTGTATGCCTTCCTGCTCTTTCATATGACAAAAACTGCGACCAGCAACAGTAAATTATATACTACAAAGTATATAATTACAGTACAAATACTGAACGATAAGATTGCTGGACTGTGGCTTTATAACCCGAGTACACCGCGGACCAAACAAATTTTAGCTGTAGGCTAGTTAATACAAACGTGGATGCAATCAAAAGCACTCTTATGTTAGCTTAAGTTGGCACGCTGTAAATAGAAACAGAATGTAATGATTTGCACATCTCATTAACCTACACTTTATCTATAATAGAACACAGAAAACATATAAATATGTAAACTTTGACATTTTACTAGTGTGTGACAATTTTCATCTTACTTGAATTTGATGCCCTAATTGGGATGGGGGGAAAAATGCGTTACTAAAAAGAAACAGCTGGAGGATCAGTCTGCATCTAACTACTCTTGAGCCGCTCCCTTATCACAAAGTGTTTTACACTGGATGTCCTTCCTGACTCAAGCCAAAAGGGAATTATATCTCTGACTGGAACCAGGTCAGCAACCTTTTGCTTGCCTAACAACTACGTAAAGGACTATGGAGCCACACTGCAACTAATTAGGTTACTTAGCAACAGGTCATTAATGTCATTCGGCATAAAAAGAGTCTTTGAGAGGCAGATTTTGTAGTAAAGATGGGCAGAGGTTTAAGCCAAATGTTTGTGGAAGAATTTAGAAATAATGTTCCTTAATGTAAAACTGTGAAGACTTTGAATATCTCGTCATGTGCAGAGCGTAATATCATAGACGGATTCAGAAAATCGGGAGAAATCTCTGTGTGCAAGGAACAAGGCTGAAAATCAATATTGGATGCTTTAGAAATGACTGAAAGATTAATAGCCTCTGTTTTGAGTTTTGTTCAAAAAAGAATGACTTCATATAACGTTAACGGTGATTTGCGGCGTTATGGCGTTAAAGTCATTTTAACAACAGTAACGCTGACAGCACTAGTGGGAACACAACGAATATGACTGCACATTTACTCCGACATCATCCTAGTTCAAAGACAAGTGGAAGCAGACAAAAACAACAAGCACACATGCTACAAACTTTACCCGAGTCATTTAGACAGCCGTTAGCACATGATTCTCCTTATGGGCACCTGATATGTTTAATATGCTGCTGAGAATATAGCCCAGAAGAAGCGTATAGTATAGCTTTTATTTTGGAAAGAGCCATTTCGCTGTAATAAACTCTCTTTTCCAAAGATGAGTGATTTCTCGATCAGATAGATTTATTTATTTTTTAATAATTTTGTTGTTTTAGCAACATTACATTTAAAAATGTTGCACCCCTAATATATATATATATATATGAGAAAGAAGAGCCAGGACTGCTGAGCAGCTTGACTTCTGCATCAGACAAGAATGGGACAACGTTCCTCTCCCAAAACTCGAACAGCTGGTCCCCTCAGTTCCCAGATGTTCCCAGGCTGTTGTTAACAGAGGCAGAGGAGCGGATGTAAACAGTGATAAACGTGGCTTTGTTCTGCTTTTTTGATATGTGTTACTACCATCAAATAAAAAGATGAGCTGATATTTTTTTCTTAAAGGTGTACATACTTTCATTTCAAATATATGCTTTCTTTATTCTGTTGTGGAAAAAATATGGGTTTGTGAGGTTTGCAAATCTTTCCGTTTTTATTTAATTTTACACAGGGTCACAACACTCTGGCTTTGAACTCAGTTTGACTTCATCTCAGACAATCTGACCATTTTCCAGGCTGAAGCCATGAAAAGAGCATCGATGCTGTAACGTTGTAACTGGGCACATTTTCTTCTAGCGACCCGACCATAAGTCATAAAGGATACACTCAGCGCAGGTGGGCAGACTTCAATCCCTCCATCAGTGCTGTTTTCGGGAGTCCGCACAGGTGACTTGACAGCTACCTGAAGCGCTGTGTGGGCTGATGACTCACAAACCGAGCACTGATGACAAGAAATATTTTGTGCACGCACCCACGCTGCCCAGCACTCCGCGGGGCGCGCTCCTGCACGTGCACTCTAACACAGCAGGCATCAAAGCCATTTACGTCAAGCCAGACGGGAAGAAGAAATCCAATCTGATGGCACGAGCCTGCTCCTCCGGTCCACTCCAACTGTCCGGGAGCGGCGAGCTGCACTGAGGCCACTTTTATCGCCGTCTCTGGTGCATTAACTTCATCCTGCAAGGTCACCCTCGGATCTCTCACCAACTGCACGGGGCGCATGACTCAATGTTATTTCTGTCGCCCATGGATCCCGTTTCACGCGGATTTTCTTCGCGTGCACTGAATTGGATCGCATCTTATGGCAGACATTTCAGCCATCGCCCATCTGATCCACTGTGAGAGGAAATAACTCGACGAGAGCTCGGTGAGATGACAAACCCACAGCGACCATCCCTGCTCGCCTTATCGGCACTGCTGCTCTGCACGCTACCCCAGACAGCTGGCTCTCATCAGCTCAATAGCTCATCATTATCATCATCATCATTATCGACGCCCTCATCAGAGGTGAGAGACAGAAATAATGTGACCCAAAATTGGCTGAAACAGACTAACGTGACTCCCAGCGATCAGAGCAGGCCACCATCAAAGCATGAAGAGGTAACAGGCCACGTGAAGAGCTCCTTGTTCAACACAAGTCGAGGCAATAGTAATAATGATAATAATAATAATAATAATACTGTGATATCTGACAGCCCTGGCAGGGCACCGAGATGGAGCCCAGAGGACGTGCCATCACCGGTGTGCGCCTACAGAGTGATCGAGGGAGGCATTGGGGGGCAGCTGTGCTTTCGGCAAACTCTGTTTGGGTACAAGTGCTCTAAGGGAGAATGCAGGAGTGCGGTGTCTTTCGGGAGGCTGGTGGCAAATATTCTCAACAACGGCAGCGTACTGTTACAGTGGACCCACGAGTCCGAATCCACAAAGACTAAAGAGGCCAGCAGTCCTGGGACGAATGCGACAGAGGAGGAAACTCCGCGATCAGACTCTGTTTTCAGGGGTCGACGCCACAGACGCGGGGGCTACGAGGTAAGCTGCTGGTGGAATGGCAGCTACACTCAGTTTGAGTGCGCCGGTGTCCATCTTGGGTCGGGCTGCAGGGACTTTCTGCTCACCGAGCTCCACGAGAACATCCCGTACCGCATCTGTCTGCGCAACCTGGGCCGCTCCGAGCCAGCCGAGAGGCCGGAGCAGCGGGACTGCGTGGAGTTCACGCTGCCGCCGTCCGGGATGCAAGACATTGTGATCGCCATGACAACGGTGGGCGGGGCTATCTGCGTGATGTTGGTCATCATCTGCCTGCTGGTGGCGTACATCACGGAAAACATCATGAGCCCCGCGGCACAGCATACGTACTCCTACCGCGCTCACTCACATCACTGATGCACTAAAATGACCCACATGAACGCGCTCCGCGGTCATGTGTTATCTCTGTGGAGACTTGTTTCTGCCCCTGGGGGGAAAATGAACAGAGGGTTTTTTTGTAATCCATGTATCAATATTTCAAGTTATTTTCTCAATTTTGAGTCAGTTTTTGCGATAATAACCCAAAATTTTGTTTTTTCAGTGGCAAAAAGAGTTTTCTCAGCTGCTGAAACAAGTTTCCATAAATCTCGCAGTCATAGTTAATATCTATAGTAGTCCTGTTTTCCGTTTTTCCAGTATGACACACTCATCCTGTTATGACCTAACTGAAGCACAATCTACTGTGGCTCTGCTAATAACATGCCTTCTGAACCTCGCGAGGATGCACTGAACCAAAATTAGCCTACTGGTTATCTGCAGTTTGTAAATACGGCAGTTTACTGTGTCACGTTTGGTCAAGGCTGTCTGGGGATTGAATCGGGCAGCATGTCTACAGCAATACCAATAATGAAATGGCTCTGAGTACATGAGAAACAAGAGTTTTGCTAAATGGACAGTCGGTAAAAGTGTCCTTAATGGGACACCGAAAAATGAAACTTTACCAGTTAACACATTTCTCCACTCGAGTCAGTCACAACAGCACTGTTTTTGCTTTGTTTGTCATTTTCTGAAGGGCAATACAATCTGGTGTACAATCTCCAAATACTGTGCCAAACATCTTCAGTTAAACCACCTTTCTGTCCTGCTGTCAGTGAATAAAGTACTATGAGGTCATTTTTAATATTGAGAAGCTGTCCTTTTTCTTCTTCTTCTTTTTCTGTGTGTGTGTGTGTGTGTGTGTGTGTGTGTGTGTGTGTGTGTGTGTGTGTGTGTGTGTGTGTGTATGCGTGCACATACAAAACAAGAACCAAAAAAAGTAAAAATAAAATTAACCCACAAAACATTACAATGCATGAAAACTACAGAAAAAGACAAGATGGTGACTTAAATATTACAAAAAGATTAGCTATTAAGTTTCATTCTTTCATGTGTAGACAGGCAGACAGATTTCTTTTTCAGCTATTCTATTTTAGATTTGCTGCTATGTTTGGGATTACTGTGGCTTGTTCAGATACAATTTTACAAACCTAAGTCATGACCATTTTTCCCCGGCTCCCAAGCAGCCCATACTTGGTCAGTCTTTTTCTAACTGGACATATCTGAGTTTGAAATGTAGGACTTTGATTTTGCTGGGAAGTCCACCCTGAACACTTGCGGCATTCTCCAATGTTTTCCACTTGTGAATGATTTATCCTGCTGTAGAGTGATGGCCTTAAAACAGTTTGGAAATAGCCTTGCAATGTCGTAGACAGCAGCCAAAACACAGCACTGTACGAACATATTAAATACAAAGTAAACGTTGTAAGACATGAAATGTGGAATTAATGGTCCCTGTGTTTGTATGCCCTGCTGCTAAAAGCCCGTTGACTGTGTCTGCTTACTGAAGATTTTAATGGTACGAGAGATTTTAGCCACTTCTACTGTGGCGAAAAGAGAAGGCCGAGCTCTTCCGGCATGTTTTCCTTACTGACGTTACGTGGCCTCACTGCGCTGAGAGCTGCGAAGCTCCGCCCTCAACATGACATCACTTAAAGCCGTATCCAGGGCAAGGTGCCGCTCCGCCATTTTAACTTCCTGCTTCTAAAGAAGACGAGCTTGTCGCGCTGTATCTACACTCGAAAAGCGTTTTCGTTGATCCAAACAACTGGTTTTTTATTCTTTATTTCTCTCATAGAGATAAAAGTAACAGCCTCAGTTAGGTTTTGAGTTCATATCGGTTAGTTTCAGCCGGAGAGTCGCGATGCCGAGCCACCCGCTGCGTGTAGCGGTTGTGTGCTCGAGCAACCAGAACCGCAGTATGGAAGCGCACAATATCCTCAGGTAAAGATGAGACGACTGGAAGAAGAGAGAAGGAAGGCGGCCATAAAGTGATCGAAATCTGTGCGGCTTTCTGAGCCGTGTCGATGCGGTGACAGCCCGTCAGGCCTCGACGCTTTTTAACAATGGACTTCGAGCTCAGAGCGCCACACCGAGGCTGCAGCTCGACTAAAACTCAGCTTTCTGACCGTGTTTCACAGGTTTAGGGTCGCCTAGAATGGTCTTAACTAAGATTCTGCTGTCAAACTGATTTTTAGAGAAGTCACACCAAGGCCCAAGTTGTTGGGTTGTATTCTCCCCCCACATTTTAACAAGAGCGCCCCCTGTAGGGAATCCTCCGAGAGGGAGCGTCTGGAGGTTTCACAGCGACGGCTCCGTCAGCTGCCTCATCCACCACATTTTATGGAGTTTTGTGTT
This sequence comes from Pundamilia nyererei, assembly GCF_000239375.1. NCBI lineage: Eukaryota > Metazoa > Chordata > Actinopteri > Cichliformes > Cichlidae > Pundamilia > Pundamilia nyererei. The sequence goes on from NW_005187511.1 coordinate 1,562,584, forward strand.
GTGTCGATCAGATCTTCTTACACAGAAGATGTCACTACAAAAAAAGAGCCTTTCAGCCCTCTTTAGATATATTCTTACTAACTGCACTGGATTAGAAAAACAGGCTGGGGTAAAAAGATCTGCAGACCAGGGTGACAAACTGTCACCTATTTAATTTTTTTAATATTTAATTTCCTTTTTTAAAATTAAAATGGTCAGCTGAGGTGGAAATTGGTATTTTGAGGTGTCTTGGGTTTCATAAAGTCTTATTCTAAATATGTGAGGAGGCAGTTTACAGGGCTGGGTTTACAGGTTACGTGACTGCTGTGGAAAGACTTATTTCCTTGTGCTTTCGTAATGTTTTCTCAAAGTTGTTGCATAATTCACTGTCTTGTCCTTTCCTCTCTGCAGCAAACGTGGATTTGATGTGCGTTCATTTGGGACAGGGTCTCATGTGAAGCTACCCGGTCCTGCTCCGGATAAGCCAAATGTGTATGACTTCAAAACGACATATGAACAGATGTACAACGACTTGGTCCGCAAGGACAAGGAACTGTATCCCCTTCCCACACACAACATCACACACGTCCTTACACTCACATATACTAGGAGCCAGATAAGTAAACGTGGGCCGTGTATCTGTCTTGATTAGATAGTTGTTTTGGACACTGGGCAGTGAAAGGAGATGAAACCACATGCAGGGATTTAAAAAGAAAAAAAAACATGATGGTAAAAAGGTTTGTTTTTAAATCTTTAACATGTAGGGTGTGGAGAAACGCCTTGCAATACAGCAGCGGTGCAGCAGTAAGTTTGCTTTGGTAAGAGCTAGGATTTTATTTGTTTTTATTTGAAATTGGTGTAATTTGGCTCACTGAAGTTTCCTGTTTTTGCTTGTTTCTGTTTATTTTTTAACATGTTTAGTTCAAGTAGTTTCAGTCTTTTAGTTATTGTAATATTTGTTTTAGGCAACATTTAAATAAGTTCAGAGTTGGTGTGAAAATGCAAAACCAACACTTTGAGGAGGGTTAACTCACATCCAGAGTCTCAATAAATGTGCAGCAAAGCCTCGTCAGGCAGGTTTTTACCAAACTGACAAAGACAAAACTCAGTCTGCCTGTGTATACGTTTTTTGTTTTGTTTTTTTCTTTTTTTAAGTTTACTTTAGCTTTTAAGTTAATAAAACTGGTTCAGTTTTATTTTAAATTCTGTTAACTAAAAGGTTTGAGGGTGTTTTGTTTTTTGGGGGTGTTTTACCCCACAAACACCAGTTTTTTGTGAATTTGATGAGGCTGCTTAGCGTTACTGTGTAATGATTAATGCAATTATTGCATTTTAACAATACTTTAGAGTATTTGTACTGTTGAAGTAACACAAACTCGCCTTTTGTAGTTAGTCGTGGAGAATAAGTATTGTCTCAGTTATCAAAATTGTAAAACTTGATAAGGACAGAATATGAACTATTAGCAAAGAAGCTGAGTTTGCCCAAGTGGATGACACCCACTAACCCCAGAGGGGGGGAGGGGGGTGCATAAGGGCCATGAATCTAAGAGGTTGTTTTAAGCTGTAGGCTTGAGTGCCCCAAGGTAAGTTAAAGATTATCAGTTTCTCCTCATTAGCATGTGGGATGTTTATGCTAATGAAAGGCACTCAAACACATTAGATAATTAGTGGTGTTCAACAAAGAGTACAAGTGTGTTAGTCTTCAGTGGCTGCACTTTAACTGTGCATGCATAGGACTTTTATTTATTTATTTTTACTTTAATGATAAAGTTCACATATTTTCTATCAGTAACCAGTAATCATGGTCCTTCTATTTAAACCTTCCTTTGTTTTAGTTCAACTTTTTTATTTTCTTTCTTTCTTTTTGTTTTTTTTAAATGTGCTAAAAACAGAAATCTGCCTTTAATTCATCTGGTTGTAGAGGCCTGCATGTTCAAAGGTCAGGCAAGTTTTCTCTGAGGTGTCATTTACTGTTGTGCTGCTGATGGTCCTGTATTGTAGGTGTTTTTTCCCAGCCTGCATTAAGGTAAAGTAACAAATCTGTTATCCTAAATAAGAAAATTACCCTGTGACACATGATTAACTTAAGTCACTGTGCTTGTATTTTTTTTCTGTATTTTCTGCTGTTTTGCATGGATATCTCACTGATGTAGTGCACAACAACTACTTTTATTTATTTATTTATTTAGACAATCTCTTCCCATTTGTAGTGAGTGGGTTGTATAGTTTATAATCAAATTTTTTGAAAGAATAAAAAACAAACAATGGTGACATTGTCTGCATCAGCCTGGCAGTACCAGTGTGGCTTGTTAATATTAAAACTCTGGATTTAATGCTGTTTAAAAAAAAAAAAAAGTAAACAATGTTCCTGAAAATCCATCCTTTCAGCTTGTTTTCTAACTGACCCCTCATTGGTGAATAGTCTGCACCACTAGAGGGCGATGTAGTTCATGTAACTAGACGTCACTGAAAAGTGCATCATGCCCCCTTGTGTAGTTTGATCGAGATGCACTTTATATAGATGCTGCTTGGACCAGTGAGTTCAGTCTAATTGGGTGCACACTGAAATCCTCTCTCTGTTGCTCTGATCAGTTTTATTTTGTTTTGAGTGTTTTGTTTTGGGGGGTTTCCCCTTCTTGCCTCGTGCTGTGTATTCCTTGACCCTCCTCGCTCTTCAGATACACACAAAACGGCATCCTGCACATGCTGGACCGCAACAAGCGGATCAAATCAAAGCCAGAGCGCTTCCAGAACTGCAAGGACAAGTTTGACCTGGTCATCACCTGTGAAGAGAGAGTCTATGACCAAGTGGTGGAGGGTGAGGTTTTGTAACATTACTCGGAGTCATTCACAAACCCACCGCTTTGCTGCTTCTCCAACTGTTACCTGCCTTTACCTGGTCTTTAATGTATTTCCTAGATTTGAATTCCAGAGAGCAGGAGACGCTGCAGCCCGTGCATGTAATCAATGTAGACATTCAGGATAACCACGAGGAAGCCACACTGGGCGCCTTCCTCATCTGTGAGCTGTGCCAATGTGTGAGTGACAGCATCTGAGAACTTCTTGACGAGGCGTTTTCTTACAATTTTGTTTTTTTTTTTTAAACAAATTACTAATAAATATACACGTAAATAATGTGCAACACTGTTTCAGTTGGCACCTAAAGAAAGGTTAAACGATCTTTGTGAGTGGTGGAAATGAGGCGTGTGCATGCACAGGTGGTGTTTTGATAGCTTTCCCTTGTGCGCCCCTGCAGATCCAGCACACCGACGACATGGAGAATGAAATCGACGAGCTCCTACAAGAGTTTGAGGACAAAAGCAACAGGCCTTTCCTTCACACTGTCTGCTTCTACTAAGACTCTGCAACAATTTGCAATAAACACAGACCGAGATCACAAGCAATCACACAGAAGTATATGGACACACATGCATCATACTCCTCAGTCATCCATGACTCAGTGCATACAGGTTGTGTGCCTACACAACCACAGACACACATAAATAGCTTTGGGTCAGGACCTAACAAATGGCTGCTGTTGGACATATTGTTGATAATGGGTTTTTCCTCTAAGCAGAGGATGGACTCGCTGCTCTTGCTCTGCCTTTCATTCCTCCAGATCAAGGTCAGGCCAAGGTTAATCCCTCCAAATATCACAGGTCCAGTCAAATCACTCAACTATGTCTCCTCAGGGAGAGCCACAACACCCACAGGCCAGATTCAACAGCTCCTCCAGTTACTTTCATTTTTGATTGGCACAGAATGTTTTTGTTTTTTTCTTAGATCTATGATTAATTCAAGCATATATGCCAGATTTATTTAATATTTGGGAGGGTGTACATGTGTTTACATGCTGGAGGAGAATTATTTGAAGTGTATGCTTGTTTCTGTGCGACCATGTGTTTGTAGATTTAGTTATGATTAAGTTTTAAGTGGGTGGGCTAATTAATAATGAATAACCAAACCTAGACCTCTGAGGCTTTCATCGGGTGTGTTTCAGATATGTGTTGATATTTAAACTCGATGCTGTATTTCTGGCCACAGTATTTTGTTTTTAGTTTTTTTTTTCTTGAACTGAAGCATTGTACTTATTTTCAAACTGCGAGCTCGGCTCAGAGTGCCTGATATTTCTTTTTTCCTGTATGTACATATGAATCTACTAAAGAACGAAGCCTCTCTAAGAAATAGTTCATGACCCTTTTTTTGACTCTATCAGTATTTAGTTCCTGCTGAGTTATTTAATTACAAAATGGGTATTCGAAGACTAACAGCGCTGTTAGGACTGTTTCATGAGTGATGAGGACAAATTACCAGAATTGGATATAAAATATGGGCTGATCTTTATTTAGATTTGAATTATTGATTCAGTTTGACTAAAGCAAATATATTAAAATATCAGAACAGAACATGGAGAGGCTCGGGTGGTGGAGTGGGTTGTATACTATTTGCAAGGGTGGGCATGTCTTCACCACATGCTGAAGGTGTAGGTCCTTCAGCATGGCAGTGAGGATACTCCCAGTGGTGGATCTGTAGAAATACTGGTATATTTATAATTAGAAATCTGCAAAAGCTAATAAAGTTCGAACATGAATGGTATGGAGTACAAACATTGCATCCAAAATATAGTGAAGTAGAGAGCAGCATAACATATAAAGTACAATGAAGGTGTACCTGAGTAAAGTACTGAAGTTAACATACTTGGGTACATCCAACTACTATTCTTTAATCCAGTGGTAATATGAGATAATACAGAAGTTGGGATATTTGGGGAAATTCATGTTAAAGAAGCCAAAACTCCACCTTTAAAAAAAGTAGGTAAATAAAATAAAATAATACACACATTCCCAAAATTAAGAGTACTGCAACCCACTGAAACCAGAAAATCTCACAGGGCCCACCTAATCTTAAATTTTCGCTCTAGTCAAACAGAGAGCCTCATAAATTTACTTGAAAATTGCATTTAAAAAATCGCTCAATGTAATGATTAATCACCTGTTTTAATTCACTTTTCATATAAATAAATACATATATATAAATGTGACTGTACATGTGAGTAATTTCAAACTGGATTTCTGTTATTAATGCGACCCACCTGCAGTACCTTTGCGGCCCTCCAGGGGGCCCCGGCCCACACTGGAGGCCTAACCCTAATCCCTCGCCCTAAGGGTAGGGTTACGAGTCCACTGAAATGCACTATCACAGAATTAAATGGCTCAGGTAGGTAAGAGCTCAGTTAGAAAAAAGGAGGATAAAGGATTTCAGTAGATATAAAAAATAATGACATGGATACATGGATGAATAAATCGTGGATGAAGATTTTAAAAAAATAACTAAACTGTGAGAATAACAGTTAGATTGGGGGCCAAACACATTTTAGACACGCCCCTGCTCATCAGTGAAAATATAAAAGAGGGAAGGTGTAGGTCTGTTAGGTTACGTTGTGGTGTGATCCTCGAGTTGGGGGACTTATGTTCATACTGGAGTGCAAAATTAAAACCAATGGAAGATGGACAAGAAAAGTTCAAAGTCATCAGGTGCTCAGTTTAGAAAAAAGAGAAAGGAAGAGGACGAGAAACGAGCAAAAGATACAGGTAAGCAGATGTGTCATTGGATAATGGCAGGTCAGAATACTTTATTAATCCCTTTATTATGTGGGTTACAGTTGCTCCAAGAAGAAATGGTAAAAATAGTAACAGTAACAGACTAAATTCCAAACAATATGTTGCAGATTTTGATATTAATTAGTCATTGCCAATTGTTGATTTGTCCTGTTTTCATTGTATGACGAATTATGATGGCTGTTTGGTAGCCGTTTGCATACTATGCATACTCTCTCTCTTCATATATGTGTGTGTGTGTTTCTCTGGTGAAATTCAGTATGGTTCCGACAACAGTTTTATGTTAATGTACAATCCTTATGTTTTACGTGTGTGTTGGGGGGAGTGTTCGCCCAGGGCGCCAAACAGGCTAGGACCGCCACTGCGGATAGTGATAGTCGTATTTCAACTATTCTGTGAGTTTTGGAAGAAAATATAAATATTACAAAAATGTTAGGACTGCCCACAGTCCACAGAGTTGAAAGAAAATAAGGTCCAGCTGATATTCAGCTGCATGCTGACCGTAACCATGATGACTGGTTACCGCCAGTGCTTCTGCGGGAGGTAACATCCACGCAGCCCACTGAACCTCAGCTCTTCTTCTATTACTGTTGGCTCTCTGTGGCTGTAATCCTGCTGCCACGGCGAACTCGTTTTTACCCCTCTGTAATTTTCTCCCTGTCGGGTAATGCGAGCTTCAAAAGCAGTGAGGGCGCCAATTTCTATTTGCGTCTATGTGCAAAACCGTGTAAGAATGTAGTTAATGTATTTTATAAACAGGCTTCTTATTTTAAGTTATCAGTTTGAAAAAAATTTACTGTGTGTGTGTTAACTCCTAACTCCTAATGTGTTAACTCCTAATTATTATTATTATTATTATTTTATCTCCAGGTGATCGTTTCCATCCATGGATGCCAAAATTCCGAAATATAAGGAACATGTTCAGGCGTCCACATCCTGAACCCTCGAAGGAATCCAGCGGGAACATGGTGCAGATAGAGCCACAAGTTAATGGAAGCACTTGACATAAAACTGTAGTTCTGACTGAAATATAACAGAATGTAATAACAGTTGTAATAATGATATTTTAGCAGCCAGTGGAACCACCAGCATGTAAAACAAAAACAAAAAAAAAACACACACACACACTTCCTCAGGGAAATCTTGTAGAAGCAGATCTGCCATTTCTCAGCCTGTTTTCTCTGTTTCTGTGATATGGAAACATTTAAGGGGTTAACAAGCCTTATACACACATGTACTGTACACTGGTTGCCATACACTGCCTCTGCAACTGTCAGTGTTTTTCTGTGCTTGCTACTTACTAATAAAAATATAAATACATATATATAAAGCAGAGGTAAGGAGTCAGCTTGTGTGAGCTAAGCCCATTCTTAGGAGCTCAGGGCCACTTTTCTGGTCAACCAGGTCTTATGCAAGCAGCTCAAACAGCTCTCCCAGCATGATACTACAAAAGATTTAACCAGATGTTTGTTTGTTTTTTTAAATCAGTCAAACATATCCCCATCTGTCTAAAACAACCTTCACTTTCCCTGTCAGGAATGCCAGATTGATGTCTTACTCATGCAAACCTGCACATCACGCTACATAAGAGGGTCCCATAAAATGTGACAGGGCATTTAATCATGCAGCCTTTTCCAAACCATGGACAACTTCATGCCCTCGACTTTCCTTTGAATATGAAGCTTCAACGGGAACTCTGTTATTATAGTGAAATACTGAAATCCCAGATGGATTCCTATCGAACACAACTACCCACTCGTCTTATCATCGCCCTTCTATTCGTTATGCATTGTGTGGTTCTAAAGTCTCTGCCCTAAAGGTTGGAGGTGTCACAGTACGACTCTTTCTTAGCCTTTCAGACTTCTGGCTTCTGAGAGAAACACCACAAATCATCAATTGTAGTAACAATCTTTACTTTTTATGAAAACATGGATCAGTTTCATTGTTTCAACAGAGACACTTTAATTAGTACATTTATATAGTTTAATTACAGACACAGCGACTGGTTTCCATGTAAAATAAACGTTTACATTGTGTACATGATGCATAAGACCGAAAGAGTCTCAGCCATCATTTGTATTTTGTAGTTAATTGGTTAACGCTAGAAACTCATCTTCTGTCGTAAAGACAATCCCAACAGGCCTTTAGATTGAAACTTTCTAGTCAAAGAGGCAGAAAGCTAAAATTTTCCTATCCAGGTAGCACCACTGGGAAAAATGAACTCAAACTGGAGTTCCATCTTTAGGAGGAGAGTCTTCTCTCATCTTGCTGTCAGTGGAGGCAGGAGGTTGACCTGAACTCTCTGCTGTGCTGTTGTGTCCAGCTCGGTCGGCACTTTGGCCCTCTGCTGAGAGGTTCATAGGTGCTTGCTTTTCATTAATCTCAAGGACAGGAGCGATCACCTCCTGGGCCTGAGGCGTCTCGCTGAGTGGCAGATTAAAACCCATTTTTCCTCCGCTGCTCGTCACCCCAGCTGGTGGGGGTGTAAGGCTCTTCGCCGCCTCCTCTCCTCGCAGCCAGTCCATCTTCTGAAGGTGCTGCTTGACGGCATCGTCGACCCGAGCGTCGATCATGGCCTCTGTCAGGACGCCGTCTTCAGAGGAATATGCTGCCGCCTGAAGGAAAACAACAACATTTTCATTTTGAAATTAAGATCCACTCTCCAGTGGTATAACAAGGTTTCAGCTATGGAGGCAAAGATAATATGATGATTCGTACCTGCCAGGCCACACCCAGCTTGGAGATCTCTCGTCCAGACATGCCCTCTGTCCGCTTCGCTATCTCAGAGCACTTTTTCCCGTAGTCAAACTGCGCCAGCTTCAGCCTCCTGTAAACACAAAGCAGAATAAGACCATGAAAAGGCCATGAAGGAAATTTCCACTGTTACACAGTATAGTGTTCCTACACTGGCTGAGACGTGTAATCTCTCCACTGTCTGGGCTCTACACCAGGAGCTCCTCCCAGGTGGACATGCTAGAAACACCTCCAGTATAAGGCATCTTACTCTGAATCAGATGGCTCAACTGGCTCTTTTCAATGTGGAGGAGTAGCCGCTCTACTCGGATCCTCTCCGGAATGATCAAGCTCCTAACCCCAACTATAAAAGACAGCCACGCCACCCTTTGGAGGAAGATAATTTCTGCTGTTTGTAATAGGTGAGGTAACCTGACAGCTTCGTTTTCACGCTCTGTTCTCTCTCATCACCGACATGCTACTAGTAGACTTGTCTATTGCCACTTTAACAGCTCTATTCTTGTGTACTCACTGTCTCCCTCCAGTGGCCGGCTCCAGCACATATTTGTCAAAGTATAACCGCACCAGCCTCTCCCGCTCCTCAAGACCCGGCAGCGCAAAATTCACTATTTCATCTATACGGTCATTTATGGCCCAGTCAAACTGCTCCGGCTGGTTACTGGCCAGCACCAACATAAACCTGCATAAAAACACACACACAAAAACACAAGAGTCAAGCAGCTTAATAAAAGGTAGGAAGTAAATCACAGTGGTTAAGAAAGTTCAGTTGTAAACATGTGAAATAGATTCTTACTTGTTGCTCTGTTCTCCAGTGCGATATAAAAAGGCATTGAGAGTGGCTCTGAGGTCTTCACTGATTTTCTCCTATTGTAAAAACAAAGTAAGGTAATGTGTCTGTGAAGGTTCTCAGTAAGGTTCTCAATAAGGTAATGAACAGTTGCTTCTTTCTTATGTAACCGGCAGGTTTTTTGAGTAATGAAATAAACGCAGACTTACGGTGGCCCTCTTGCGGAGGAATGCGTCGGCTTCATCAACAAACAGCAGCAGCCTGTGATTGGAAACATGGCAGAAAGGACATGTTTTGCTACATCTGGTGCACTTTGTGATATTGGTGCAAATATAATAATAAATATGTTAGGTGACATATTTTGAGCATCATACCCGCGTCGACTCGTGTTGGCCCAATCAAACACTTTGTGCATGGCGGTGACACCATCGCGGCCCATTGGTGCTACATCACCACCGGTCATAATGGCGTAATCCATCCCAGAATGCACTGCCAGCTTCTACTCCACATACACAGAAATCCTCCAGTCAGACAAAGCACTGGTTTATATTTTTGGACACCTGAGCATGCTTTAGCTCTCTGGCGTACCTTAGCGAACAGCGTTTTGCCCGTCCCCGGAGGACCGTACATGAGGATGTTCCTGTATAGGCCGTTGTTCTGCCTTGTGTTTCTTGTTGCTATGGCAATGTCACGCACACGCTCCTCCAGGGAAGGCTAAGAGATGGGAAAGTGCTGTTATTTCAAGTTGAGACAAAACGGCAATGATTTGCACTTTTATACCACATGTCCACTTACACTGAGCACAACTCCCTCCAGGGCATCCTGAGGTTTACTCTTCAGCCGCTTGGTCGTCTAAACAATTTCAAAGCAGTTATAAGTACAACAAACTCTGCAGCTTAAAAATAGCAAAATTATGAATTCATCATTAGCTACCTTGACTGGATGCTTGACTGCCTCTGCGACAGTGAATCGGGAAGTTTCCCGGACTAGTGACGGCTTTCCGAGCCTGGCCTCGATGTAACGTCCGGCCACTGCTGTTGCATTTCGAGCTGAATACACTCCCACAGCCAAGAGGGTCAACCCTGCCACCTGGGGAAGAGAGGAAACCATTATAGATCAGGAGACTAAATTCACACTCCATTATGAGCAATGATAAGCAGAGCATTTTTTTTCCCCAGAAGATAATATTTATAGTTGAGGTAACATCTGGGATATAAGATCTTCATAGTTATAGCCAAAAACAATTTGAAAAAATACCTTTAAGATAGAGTTTCTGAGAATGGAAGTGTTTGAAAACCCACAGGTGTCATAAAAGCAGTATTTGCTTTGATGTATATACAACGGAGTAAAAGGACACAGTCAATTGAAATGTTTAGCACATCTGTGAATGCATACATGTTGGGCCTTTTAATGCTGCGTTCTAGATTAAATTAGAAATCTGTATTTACGAGTTTCCAGTCAAAATCTTCATCTGGAATAACCCCTAAACTTGGATTTCCAACTCAGAAACTTGGAGCAGCCCCATGAATGAGTTTACCACCAGAGATGTTGGCAGTGAACATAAACGGTAGTAAAACTGTAGAAGGTGTAACGTGTACTGCCACTGTTATGTATTCGGGGCATGGCATATAATTCACAGACCAGGCTTTATCCATGCACGCGCTGCAGCAGCATTTCAAAGCACACACACACAAAAAGGTATTGCTCTGTTTTGCCATCTTGCTAAGAAGCAAAACAAATCCTGTTTGTCTGACTTCGACAGAAACATTAATGTTTGATTTATGTTACTTGAACACAGCATAACTAACTGTGCTTTAGTGTACTCCTTAGGCATATTCATGTTTGTTTTCATTGGAATTTCAGTGACAAATTCTCCCTTGAATGGGAGCAGAGTGTCTCACCGTGGCAGTCACTTTGTCCCAGTCTGACACAAAGGCCCTGAATCCTTCTCCAAACACAGCACCTGCAGTCCTGAAAGCAAACACGTGTTAACTGTGAGCACGCCTTTAAGAGTCTGTCACAGTGCCCATGTTGACACTGTTAAACATTTACTGAACTTAAGCTGTTTTCATGCATGAACTCCAGAAAATGGAGGAAAATTTGCTTCTCTCACATTCAGCACACAGCAGGACAAAGTCAGCATCAGTGAAATTTGCGCTACTGTAAATACTCTGTTTGGTTTGGATGAGGGTGCTACTCGAGTAGAGCGTGCAGGAAGCAGGAACGTTGACTGTATGAAAGACAGACGCAGCTTCCAGCTTTGAAAAAGACATTAAATCTGCATTCTTTTAACAGCCAGCAGGTTGCAAAGGGATTTCCAGCTGTACTGAAGTTTTGCGATCGATCGATAGATAGATATAAAAAATAAATAAATACATTTACTCAGGTTATCAAGGTTACGCACAATGTCCTTGTTTTAAAAACAAAAAACAAAGATGGCGACCGGGTCTTCTGAGTCAAACAGATAAGTCGATCTTTTATACAGTCTGCAGATGTGATACAGGCGGCCGCACGCTAGCAGTGAATTCATTTAAACTCCTTTCACATCAGTACAAATGGACTTTACACACACAAGCTGACATATTAAAGACAATTTAATGCCCAATCCAGCCGTGTCAGACATTTGTGTGCTCGCGTACAGCTCAGTCGAGTAAATTCTATAAAAGCTCAGGGCTGCAGCTCAGGCGCGAAAATAGATTTACAAGAAACTGCATTAAAAAACAATTATTATCACTCATGACCTTAAAAACCAGCGATACACCATTGTAAACAGCTCAGAGCAAAACGATTTACTTTATGGACTCCAGGACGGTCTGTCGGTGTTCTGCAGCCTTCAGGCGGATCTGCTCTCGGATTATATCGGCGTTTTCCCTCTCAACTTTGGCTCGAGCTTTGGACTCTGCCTCAATACGAAGCAGCTCATTCTTGTGTCTCAGCTCCATCTCGTGCTCTATGGTCGCTAAACAACAAAGAGGAAAAAACAAAAACAAAAACCTCAGCTCAACGTGTCAAACATTTAAAAGCATCCCATCAATAACCGTGCTCGTTTCTTTACCTTTCCTCATGGCCTCCTGCTTCTGTACAGACTCCTCCTGTTTGCGAAGGCTCTCTTCATTCATGGCTTGCTGTTAATTAAACAAGCACAAGACATTTAGTACTGTATCCCACTTCACAGCACGTTACAGCTGGAGTTGGAGGTTAACAACTCACCTGTTGCCTCAGTTGGTCCTCATATCGCTGCCTGGCCAGCTTGTCTTGGTATTGAGCTCGCTGATGGGACACAACCACAAAAACACAATTTGGTACAATTCACTGCTGTAATACTCACAGTGCTCTTCCCTCTAAAGAAAAAGAAAAGAAGCTCATGTTTTCCCCTCTTACAGCTTGATGCTGCTTGCTCTCCTCATTGAGAGTTTTCCTCCTCTCTTCAGCTTGGATGCGTATCTGGTCGCCTTTGAGCTGTTCGACTGCTGCTTCATATTCCTAAAGCGTGAGGCGAGAGCACAACTGGGTCATTGGAGAACAGCGACAATTCATCGCAGCACAGAACACAGATGCCACCAAAGTCCTCGAGTATCAAAGGAGCAAGAATACCTACTTAAATAGAGCACGGCTGTTATAACGCCCAATCAGATGACTTCAGATCCGGTTCGAGACTACTCTTCTAGTCATCACATTGAAACATCTCATCTTTATGGTCTCACCTGCTATCTCTGATGCCTGCTCTGTGCTGGTCTCCCTGCCTTATTCCACCTATACATACTCAGGAAGGTCATTACAGTGGTGCTTACTCATCTTTGTAAATATCTGAGTCAAGTTCTTATACAGTACTGTGTAAAAGTCTTAAGCCAACATCACACAGTTCTTTGTATTTTGCTAGGAAAAGTGCAGTACGGTAATTCACTGTAACATGCAAACATACAGAGTGTGTGCATGCTATGGCACAGCCTCCATCACGTTATATATTCACTGTTGTTAATCTCTCCTGACCTCCTCCATACCTATTGACTCATGCTGTAATATGCCAAGCTTTCAGCTAATAGCTCTTTAGGAATCACCTCAACGATGCAAACAATAAATACCATTTAATGCATGTAAGCTGTGAGTAACTTCAAATTAGTTATTTGGCAAGTTGTACAAGGACTGATTTTAAAATGAGTGAAAAAGCAGCCTCTGACAGAGCTTTGGAAAGCCCGGAGAACTTTTGATAAAGACCACTTCTGAAAAATACGGCTACTGCGGCTTCATCTAATGCAGATCTATAATACCTAGGAATTATCAAGCTGATAGAAACGGACTGATGTACCCGGTGTCCTGCTGCAGATGCAGAGTGATCCACTGCTCTGCTTTTATTTTTATTAACAGATTTTCTTTTTCATTTTTTACTTGTGTGACTTATCTTCTGGTTGTGTTGCTTCTTGGTTTAACATTTGTGTGCTGAACACATTTTTTGAAGTGCATAGTGAGTAAAGGTATTCACTGTACCTTCATCTTACTCTGGTGTTCCAGCTGAGTGGTATTCTCCTGCATTCGAGCAAGCTCCAGAGCTTCTTTGGCATGTCCTACACACACACACACACACACAGAGATGAAGATGCATGTAGTTGCTTCAAAGCGTTATGTTTGTGAGGCCTGCTGTCTTTGCTGATCCCTGTGACTGACTGTATCCACCTTTGAGTCTTAACTACCAAACAACAGCCCTGAATGAATGAATGAAATCATTATCAATAATCAAATAATAGTATGTGTTGCATCGTTGCACACGTGTGTGTGTGTGTTAGAGGGTGAGGTCTGGATGTTCTGAGCCGGACTGCAACGTCCGTGACCTTTGAACTCTGTTCTCTCTCTGGATGAAGGTGGATGCAGCTCAGTTCCGTAAGCCTAACTTCACGTGAGTTAAACCTTTAGTATTTATACCGGTGCTGGATGTCGGTGAGGGCCTCTTCAGCTACACTGAGGCGACCACCACCGTCACCGTGAGCCAGAGAGCAGCAGATGTTGGTGCAGCTCTGCTCTCCAACAGCAGCCGTGTTTGTATAATCTGTACACACCTCCTCTAAGGAGACCCACCCGAAGCCCTTGAATACTTACGGGACATGTCGAGCTCCTTGGCCGCCTGAGCAGCCCGCTCCAGCCCGGTGGGATCGAAGTTGCTCCATTTGTCCTTGGGTTTATCTCCACCGCCGCTGGAGCCCCCGGCCGGCGGAGGTGGCGGCGGTGGAGGCTGTGCCGGTAAACCGGGAGGCACCTCCGGCTGTCCCTTGTTCAGGCCGAACAGCCACGACATTTCGCCGAGAACAAATAAAGCACCGTTAAACCGGTTCTGTTGGACAGAGGATAGCAGCCGCAGGTCTGTCACTACGCTTCCTCCACACGCGTGTCACGCCGAAAGCTTCTGCGCATGCGCACCAAACAGCTCAAGGTTTAGCTGAATAATCGCAGCCAGGATTGGCTCAGAACAAGTACTTCTCCTTCTGATTGGCGCTCAACGTAGTAGTCCTCAGCAGAGGTCATTGACGTAGCCCCGCCCACACTCGATACGGTAGCCCCGAAGGATCATAAAGCATACACTTCACTCGAAAGGACGTTTACCCCGGTTTCATCAGGCTGTTTCTGTTTTTGAAAGTCATTGAAGTGTCAGAGGATTGTTTCCAGGTTTTCTATATCAAATCTATTTTTGATTTACTTAAACTTCAAATCTAAAAATTTAAAGCAAACACTCTGCACTGAAAACAATCTCCTCACTTCAGTTTTAACCTTCTGTTTTCCAACAACTTCATGCTCCAGAGCAAGAGTGGGCAATTTATGTTCCCAAGGGGCTACATGAGAAGCTGCTGTGCAGGCCCACACCAATAAGTTGTAAGAAGATAAAATAAACATTGAGCAGAACCGAGTTCAGCTTATTGTTGATCAGGACAAAAGTAAATAAAATCCTTAAAATAAAAAAATCTGATGAAAGACAGCAAACCAGAATATATATCAAAAATGTTTAATGAGCTAAACATTTGGAGGACAACCGACCCACAAAAGGTGGTAAAACACATATTTACACAGAAACAAAAAAAGGCCAACCTTAAAAAACAAACAAAAAGAAAAACTTTCAGTCATAACTCAAGGTTGCATATGATAAACAGGTTTATGGAAATCATAACAAGACCATGTGTGAAGACACTGGAGGTAATCAGGAGGTGACACCACATGTTGGCAACACATTCCTGTTTTAGGAAGTTTAAGTTTACCTCCTGCCAGGGATTCTGTGCAGCCATTGATAAATACCAGTGAAAGTTGGATTTACGGGTTTTATACATGAAGTTCGTATGAAGAACACAATCAGAGACACTGATCTCGAAGTTCAGGAGTCAAAATACTGCACACATAATGATCTGCGCTGCTGTAGGCAAGTTTACTTCAGGAATGATACACTGTTGGTACTATTTTAAAAATCTCTCCAAAAATAATTTCTACGAGAGACCAGTGGAAAGCTCGTTAACATGAGACTCCTTATTGACTTGTTCAAATATAAAGCCAACAAGAAGCACAGGACCAGCAGAAGTGTCACAAAACCGATTACTTTTTGATCGGCCTGTAAAATTCCTGTTTTTCCCCAAACAGACAACCTGTGTTACAGCTCGAATTCAAGCCGGATCTCTGATCGAGCGATCATGAATCACCACACACAAATGCAATTCTTTAAACGAATCATACAAGAAGCACATTTTGATGAAATCCTAAAATGAGGTGTCTGTGTCAGTTCAATTTTTTTTAAATAAACGCTGTTCTTTAACCCCCCCCCCCAAAAAAAATAATCATTTATCCATAACTGTGGCAAGTCCTTTACTGCAGCATAACTACACGGGAGAGCACACCAGAAGGCTCTTTGCCGTCACCCAGTGCTGCCCTGAAGCCTTCTTGTTGCCGAGCCCTTGCCAGTTTTGCAAGTGAGAGGAACGACCGAGGCTCTGTAACGGCCAGATCACTGATGACGCGACGGTTGAGCTGGACGCTGCTCTATATGGTGAGAAAAAGGAAGAGTGAGCCAACAGAATTTTTAAAAATACATGAGCTGCAAAACTATCTAGTAAAACCAACCTTAGTCAGATTGTGCATGAGGGCGGGATATTTCATGCCGTGCTCTCGTGTTGCTGCAGCAATCCGTGAGATCCAGAGCTGATGAATCAAGGGGACAACGCACAGGATCAATTATACTGAAGCAAACTGATTTCTAATCTTACACACACCAATCAGCTGCAATATTAAATCCAAAAAGAGGAAGTGAACAACATCCTGTTATACTGCAAAGTTCTGCTGGGAAGTGCACAGCAGTGGCCTCACCCAGCCAGAGAACACCCCCCAACACACTACAAAAATTGCTCAGGAACAGCTCGATGATCAGGACAAAGAGCCCAAAGTGCTGACCTGACTTCAAATTCTCCCAATTTAATCAAAATAAGTCAGCAGCATGGAGCAGAACTGAGGTTTTAGAATAGAATAGAATAGAATGACTTTATTGTCACTATACAGATGTACAATGAGATACATGGGGGGGTGCACAGTTTCTGCAGCACTATATGCATATGAGCAGTATTTACAGGAAAAAATATAAAGTGTACAAAAAATAAATAGTGTTATGTATATACAGTTTGGGTTATTGCACAGTGGTGGTTTATCCTTGAAATGGGGGGTGGAACTGTGTTTATCAGTGCATGTGTGGACATGGAAGGAGTGCTTCCAAGTTGTTCACACCAAATTCTGACCCTACCATCCAAATGTCATGGCAGAATTCAAGATGCATCAGACCAGGTGTTTTTGATCTTCTGCAGTGAAATTTTGCTGAACCTGTGCAAATTATAGTCTCAGTTTCTTGCTCTTAGTGGACAGGACCCCCTGTGGTCGTCTTCATTTAGATATCCTCTAACCCTTGATTGTAATGCGAGGTGATTTTAGTTAATCTCGCCTTCCTATCGCCTCAGGCGAAGGACTTTCACACAGAGAACTGCCGCTCACTGCATTGTTTCCTCTTGGGGTTTTTTGGACCCTTTTCTGTAAACCCTAGAGATGGTTGTGTTGGAAAATCCCAGCAGCTCAACTGAAATATTCAGACCA
>NW_005187511.1:1579973-1587290 GCF_000239375.1 Pundamilia nyererei
AGCAAAAAGCAATCATTAGTGTTTGTTTTAAATATATTTGCACCCAGAATCTGCTGAAAAGTCTATTACTTAGACTACGATTGCTACTATCAGGAAAAAAAATCCAAATGCCATGCAGTAATATTTGGGTCTTCTTACCGTCCTCATGTTGCGCTTCTTAAGTTTCCGAGCTTTGGTGGCGTACACGAACGCCCTCCTGACAGCCAGCACGGCCAGGCTGTAGCAGCGGTTCTTCCTGCCTCTGAAGTGCTGTTGGAAGAAATGACAGAGACGTGACAACAACACTTGTTACAAGTCTTTAACACGACGAGGATGCAATAAACAAAACACCACAGCTTCTACAAACATCATGAATGAGCTCTAGCAGCTATCACTCCAGGAAATAGCCAATAGACGTACCCGTGCATGCTTGAGGACCTCCTGGACCTTCCAGTATCTGTCGGGTCCTCGGCTTCTGATCCAACAAGACAGCGTCAAAAACACCATTTCAGTCCCCCCGTCACCTCACCGCAGTGTCCACTTTCAAACGAATAAACACGTAATAAGTGACCTCCAACCAAGCACTCTCGGTGTTATGAGAGCTCAATAACTCCGCACGCCGTACGTCGACAAACCGAGGCGCATTCTGGGTACGTTCAATTTAAAATTCTGTCAGAGGCGGCGCGCGGGCTAATTTAACACAAACAACTTCATCAATTGCACCAGACGGCTACGGTTCACAAAACAAAAAACAAAACAAAAGCCTGAAAATAAGATGTCAAACATTAGATTACAGATCCGTAAAAATACACACTTTCTAAAGGACGTGTTTGCTTCAGTGCGAAACACGTCGGTGTACAAAGCAAACGCACCCACTGAGTTGAATGCTGGGATAGCGAGCTGCGGAGGTCAAAGGAGAGACCATTCAAAATGTCGGTCGCCAGTTTTACGTCCTTGACTCGGTGCGGTGTTTTGGCATTCCGCTCTCCCGCAGGACTCTTGGTATGTTGACGGTTATTATGGAAAAGTAAATAGTTTCATCGCGAACCGCTGCTGTCATCAGCCGGCCCGGTGTCAGCGTTTAGACCGGTTACAGCTCTCTACGTGAGGGTTCCGTCTATGTTCTGAAGTCCGGGTTACATAGTGTAGTTGTTAGCTAAACTTAAGTTAATTATGGTTCGGCTGGTTAACGCTAAATGTGTTGGAATGTATGTCTAACACTAAAAGTAAATAATAATAGAGCTTTGTGCAGAAAAATATATTTAAAAAGATAATCCGAAAAAAATGATGGCATTATTCTATTGCAATGAAGTTAGTGTTTTATGAAACCATGTCTGACAGCTATTAATACAGGATATTTATTGGTATTGATTAAAGGTTATTTCGACAACGCTAAATGTAGTGATTGGAGCAGGTACTTCATCCTGGTCATGATTGAAGAGGACTTCGGGCGATCGTGGCTCAAGAGTTGGGAGTTCGCCTTGTAATCGGAAGTTTGCCGGTTCGAGCCCCGGCTTGGACAGTCTGTGTGTGTGTTTGTTTGTTTGTTTTAAATTATTATTATATTTGATTTCTCGCCTGTCTTCCCTGTGATCAGGCGGTACGGTATGCACAAACAGCAGCAGCTCCAGCAGGGCAGCCCAGGGTAAAGAAGTTCCAGGTGTACAGATGGGATCCAGACACTCCAGGGGACAAACCCCGAATGCAGACCTATGAGATTGACCTCAACACGTGAGTGTCATAGATTTGGACATCTGGCATCCAGGCAGAGCAATTTCCTGTCATTGATTAGAGAAAGTTTTATTAAAACTCAACAGTCCAGCAGCTTTCCATTTTAGCCCAGATATCCCAGCAGAGTCTTCATTTTTCACAGGTTAGCATGTTTGTTGGTTAGGATGTTGCTGAGAATATATGCGGGTCTAAACAAAGGGCATTGTTAATGGCCTAACTAATGCTCTCTGGTGGCTTCAGTAACAGTAACAGGTGGCCCTGACAGCCGGGCATATTTTCAGTCCTCTTCCTTCACCTGTTCTCTAATCAGCTTTATTAAACTCTCAGCTCATGTTTGTCAGCGTGACACTGCTCAATGCTGAGTAATGCTGCTCAGCCGTATGATCTGTCTGGGTTTCAGCTGATCAAGTAAACACATCAGACAAGCTGCTTTGACGATTTCATGTTACAGATTTTTATTTTTTTTTAACTTACTGTGTTTTTGTTTTGTTTTTTTCATCCAGCTGTGGCCCAATGGTTCTCGATGTGCTCATTAAGATCAAGAATGAGATTGACCCCACTCTGACATTTCGTCGCTCCTGCAGAGAAGGTCAGTAACACAGGGGCTGGAGTTGCACCTTTAAAAGGGGTTTACAGAGTCTAGAGCACCTGAGTCAAAGCTTTTATACTCTTGAAGACTGACAAAGCCCATCTTTAAGAAGCCCATCTTTTCAGCTCAAAGTAAGAAGTGCAAAAACCCCCAAAAAACATTAACGGTAAAAACGAAATACAGTATGAAAAGCAGCAGTCATTGTTTTTATTACTCAGTTTCACTGTTTGGTTGACGAGCAACAACACCACAAGCAAGAGTTGCACACAGACCGGTTGTACCACATCTGCTGTTGTCCTCAAAAGTTAAATGTCATTAATAAATGTTGTTATTATAATTTTTATTCTGCTTTAACCAGGTATTTGTGGGTCCTGTGCGATGAACATCAATGGAGGAAACACACTCGCCTGCCTCAACAAGATCGACTCCAGCCTCAGCAAGCCGACTAAGATTTACCCTCTGCCACACATGTACGTCGTCAAGGACCTGGTACCTGTAAGTCAGCTTCACCGAACATCTGTGAACATCTGGAACGAAGCATTTACTTCAGTCCTCTTTTATAAGCTAGCACAGCCATCACATTATCACACACAAGTGCTAAGAGTTTAAAGTCATTAACAGCTGGTTGCTTTTTTATTTTGCATGTGCAAAATTTAGTGTTGCAATAACAAATGTTACACTGTTTTGTTTTTAACAGTGAAAAAACACATTAGCATTCATGAAAACCGTTACATTTTTCTTTATTCGTTTTATTTCCAACCTTTTTTAAGCCAGATCTAATGAATCAGATGCGTGGATGTCTTTTTAGGAGTGTTGGTGCTGTAGATTATGTGATGCGGATATTCCTGATTCTTAATTTTCTAGATGATTAAACAGGAGAAGGAGAAATCAATCAGACTGTTCTAAAAATCAGAAACACTCAAGAGATTAATAAAGGGGCTGAATTTGCATTGTCTGACATTCCATCTTTCTTGTTAACACCTTCCCAACACAGAGAAGAGGAGGGATGGAGAGGGGTGGTTCTTGTTTGTCGGGTGGCTGGATGAATGTAAAACCCTGCTGTTAACCAGCGACGTGCACAAATAAAATCTGAATAATTTGTTTAACCAACTAGTGTTTCTGCCGCCAGCTAGCAAGGACAGCAATGCTTAATTGTGTGGTCGACTAATCCTGGGCATCCCTTTTTAATGATCAGTAGACCCGACTGTTAAATGTTGCTTTGAACTGATTGGGTGTGAAGAAGCTACTGCTCACTGCTTCTCTGTGGAAGCTAAAAGCCAGCAAAATGTAAATTGAGGCAGATTTTGTTTAATAACAGCAGATCAGTTTGGGGGGTTTTTAGGGGTTTTTTTTAGCATTTGAACGTAAGGCTGCTTGATTACAGCAATAAATCATAATTGCACATTCATATTGTTTAAGATCTTCAATGATTATTAAAGATGATAGACTTAGAAAAAGTTTAAATAAATAGGAAAATAAAAATTAGGCTAATAATAATCGTTTTATTGGTCTTATCTTGCTATAATAGTCACTGGAAGCCAAAATTATAATTACAATAAAATGTGAGTGATTCGCACACATACTTCCACACGTGGATTGGAGGAGCCTGAGATCGATCAGCTGATCCATTTGATTGGTAGTCGACCACCTCTATCATCTGAGCCGCAGCCACCTGAGTAGACAGTTCAGTTTGGTGGATTCATTAGTGTAGCAATGTGTTTGCAGGACATGAGTAACTTCTACGCCCAGTACAAGTCCATCGAACCCTACCTGAAGAAGAAGGATGAGTCCAAGGAAGGGAAGGAACAGTACCTGCAGTCTGTGGAGGACCGGCAGAAGCTGGTACATTTGTCTTTGTTTGTTTTTTCACTGTCCCATAACATTCAGGCTTCCAGCACATTAAGGAAGCATATCTTTACTTACTTCTCTCCCATGTAGGACGGGCTGTATGAGTGTATTCTGTGCGCCTGTTGCAGCACCAGCTGCCCAAGTTACTGGTGGAACGGAGACAAATACCTCGGGCCTGCTGTGCTCATGCAGGTGTGTGTTTGAGCACTTTAATATGCAGGATGGTCTGTTATAGTCTGAATCAGCAAGGCTGTGTAGTAAACCTTTGTCGTGTTTCAGGCGTACCGCTGGATGATTGACTCACGAGACGAGTACACAGAAGAACGGTTGTCCAAGCTGCAGGATCCTTTCTCGCTCTACCGTTGCCACACCATCATGAACTGCACCAAGACCTGTCCCAAGGTAAGCTCTCTGCACTGCTGACACTTCAGGTACATCTGAGCAGCTTCGTACAGAGTCTAC
Organism: Pundamilia nyererei; assembly: GCF_000239375.1. Classification (NCBI taxonomy): domain Eukaryota; kingdom Metazoa; phylum Chordata; class Actinopteri; order Cichliformes; family Cichlidae; genus Pundamilia; species Pundamilia nyererei. The sequence goes on from NW_005187511.1 coordinate 1,584,583, forward strand.
TCAGATGTGTGAATAAGCTTTTGTGTTTTCTGTGCTCTTCCTGTCAGGGCCTGAACCCAGGAAAAGCTATCGCTGAGATCAAGAAGATGATGGCCACATACAAGGAGAAGACAGCAGCTGCTGTCTGAAACCTCATTTATCCTCTGGATCTTCTTATCCCTCCATGACTAAGTTATATAATGATCAAAAAATGCTTCTTCAGGTCTGTTGGGCCAGTGCACCATGTATCACCACCACCACCACGACATCCTGCAGTCAGCTGTAGCAGAAGTGTGTGTGTGTGTGTGTGTGGTTGGAGAACTTGGTGTGACATAAACACACATGTACAGTATGAAGGAGAGAGAGCGTCTGAGTCTTACATGTACCATAAAATAGGTGTTTATCTCCAACTCTACTGTGTGTTTGTGTACTTGATGCTGCAGAGTAAAATCCAGGCATTTCTTTGTGTGTCTTTTAGCTCGTTGCTTTTCATGTTAGCAGCTGGTTCACAGGCACGTTCCCTCAGATCGTCCAGCAAACTGACATCAGTCTTTGTTTTGATGGAAATAAATAAGTTTAAATTCTGGTTGCGGTCTTTCACTTGTGATTATTTCTCCTGTCTTCCTACTACTACTACTACTACTACTACTACTACTACTACGACGTTGACTCGGTGTCCTCTGGGTGTCACTGTTGAGCAGAGCCAAATGAGTTGAACCATCTGAAGCATTTCAAAGCTTTTTCAACCAGCAATAAAACTCTTATTGTATGTTGACTGTAATTAAAGGGGCACTAAAATCCTGCTTTATGTTGTAAAATGGAGTTTGTCATCTGTACAGCAGACTAATCTCTGGAGGACTCAATGCAGAGCTTTGCTTTCAGTGCTGTGGGTATGTACAGAGACAGAAAAGGCTATCGCTGCCCACAAACCTCATTTTAAAATTAATTTTGGCATAAACTGGAGTTTATTTACACAAGAAAGGAGTTCAGCTTTATAAAGTGCAAATTCATACAATGTGATATTAGAGTGAAACCCCAACAAGCCTCTGGCAGCCATCTGGAAGAGACCAGCTGTGGGATGATGGGACAGAGAAGAAGAAAAAAAGTGGAGTAGAGTGCATCATGGGAAGTCTGCCAGCAGCCTGAGCCTATCGCAGCAGCAGGGTCCCCTGATCGAGCCCTGACTTTACCAAAAAGCTTAAAATCTAAAAATTTAGAGGGGGTCTGTCTCCCAAAACCAAGCTGGGAGCTGATTTCACAGAAGAATGACCTTAAAGCTGAAGGCTCTGCCACAATTAAGCCTGCAGTCTGGGAGCGATCTACGAGGTCTTTAAGATGTGATGAGGCCTGATTATTTAAAAACTTTCTATGTGTACAGAATTTAACAAGGACCCACATGCAGTTGTATTGTATAAAGGAAAACATGGCTGGTATTTATATGTGCTGACATTATATACAAGACATCAATGCCAGGAAAAAAGGACCAAAAAACTGGTGTGACTCAACCCTGATATGTTAGGAGTGTTATACTGTACATTTGTGGGCGCTCACATGTGTGTTAAAGATTGCCAAAGGTTCAAGGTAATAAACAATTAGTTGCTCTGGGTGAAAAATTTTTTTGTACTTTTGTCACTTGTTTTATCAGTAAAAGGGGGACATCACAGACTGTGAGCACAGAAGCCCCACCCACCCGCTGTCCAGACCTTCTGTTTGCACAGGCCATCCAATCAGAAGAAAGCCATCTAAAAATAATATGGGAAGATAGCTAAAAGTCTTGTTTCAAGCAGTAGATGAACTACATGAAAGGGCTGCACCAGTGCCCATATTAAGAAAAATGAGGATTATTTTTAGAAATGTAAATCATGCTAAACTATCCTGGAAGCACAAGAATAAAACACGGAGCTGGAAATTAGCACTACGGATCATGTGAACTTACCCTTCAATTTCATACTTTCACAGAGTTTATAGCTTCCACTTCTGCATAGCTCTTCACTGACAGGGTTGTTGCTGGTCGTTGCTGGAGGCCGGGGCTGGACTGGACGGGGAGGAGACTGCAGATGCGGGGTGGTACAATGTGGCGCTGGAAGTCCTCCTGCACTCACAGGACGCATGAGAGCGGCAGAAAGTCGGAGCGAATTGAGTCAAAGTTGGGTAAGATCTCTGAAAAAAGTCGCATGACTGGTTTAGTTTGACTTTCTTGTTTCTTTTTTATTATTACTATTACTAAATGCAAGTATGAAATGAGTTATAGACTTTACCTGATCTAAACTGCATTTATGCTGAAGGTTATGGAGGAGGGGAAAAAAATCAGGAGACATTTTTTGTGCACTTCATGCAGTGCGGTGAGTCTTAAAAGGACTACAAAGCATTCCTGGCGCTTATCAGTCTGCTTAATGCAAACCAAAAATAGCCGAGGATATTCTGGGTGTATATTAATGGCTGTTGAGAATTGACATGTGGTCCTGTGTTTTCACTGGAGAGAAGAAGAGGGAGGAGGAGGAGGGACTGCAGCGATGGCACTGGTGAGAGGGTGAAAACTAAACCCTCTCTCCAGCCTCTCTGTCATTGAGTGGGGGGAAATTGAGCTGCTTCCAGAGAATAGGGGTCGATGAGGGCATATGCAGAAATGATTCATTAGTGTTCCCTTTTTTAACTATAAAAAACCAAATAGTGCAAAAATGGATGACAGCAGAGCATCTCCTGATTGTGGGGTTTTGTGTGTGTGTGTG
>NW_005187511.1:1587396-1594859 GCF_000239375.1 Pundamilia nyererei
GTGTGTGTGTGTGTGTGTGTGTTTTAGTGTCACACAAAGATGCACAAATTGCTTGGCATGCATGCACAACTTGTGCAAAAAGTGTTTTACTCACAGATTTTGTGTCCAAATGTGACCTAGAAAATCTGCATTTAGTTACACACACACACAAACACACACAAACAAAGGGGAGGGAGAAAAGAAAAGAGTGGGTTTCGTGTATGTACCACACAATCAGGTTTAGTGCATGAAGTGGCCCACAGTGCAGCAGCAGCTGTGGAGGAGGAGCGTTCATACTTTCCACAAAGTGGAAAAGTACTTTAGTCAGTGTAAGGTAATGAGTTTTACTGTATGTAACAGTGTGACTTCATGAATGTCACTGACGGATTCAGAGTGTTTTTTTATTTTTTAAAAAAGCTCTGTTGCTTGGTCGGGTAAAGAAGAAAGAAAAGGGGGGAAAGGAGGGGGGGCTGGTAGGAAATGACCAGTGAGAGCGACAGAAGGGAAATGAAGGATGAGGAGGCATAAAGAGGGAGGTATGAAGAAAACCCAGAGAGAAAGAGGGTGGGGTGGGGTCGAGGGGTCCTCTGTTTCTTTTCCTGGAATGCGGACTGTGTGCTGCTGCGAGGAAAAGCTGTAAAACAGAAAGTTTGTTCTGAGGAAGACGTGCCACATTCTTGCTGCCACAGTTCCCCGGTGGAGGAGGTGGTGGTGTTGGTCACAGTGGGGATGATGGCTTAAGGGGGGCAGAAGTATGGGGGGGTGGAAAGGTGACGGAGGACGGGGGAAAGAGAAGAGACGAGTTTTCAGGAGACCAAAGCAGTGTCCAGCACTGAGCACTTTATCCCCCTCATGTTGTTTTGTCTTGGTTAATACTCTCATTTTCCCTCCAGTGTTAAAGTCAGTCTACCTCCCAGAGCGACCATGAGAGTCCTCCTGCTACTCTGCATGCCAGGTAACTGCACCACAGGCCTCTACCAGCTGAAACAGCTTCAAAAAACAAATCGGTTCTCTGTAACACCAAAGGCTCAGTACTAAATGTTTGGACATTTTGGTATAATAGATTTATTTGCTTTCTTGCTTCAAGTTAGGTAAGGAAACTGATACCATTCTGATGTCTGTATCATGCATGAAAAGCTCCTCGATCAACAACTTAAATAAGATTAAATGACAGATAAATAGTTCAGTCTAAAGGTAACAACAAAGCCCTGCCAACATTTAAAAAAATGTCAAACTACTCGTTTATTTATTCCTTTATTCATTTCATGTTCAGACCTCAACAACAAAACAGCCCCAACAGCACCTGTTATCACCGTTGTCCAGTTTAGTCCCACACACTCCTTGCTCTCGACCAAAAATGCCGAAAACCTCCCGAAACTTTTCAAATTTTAACAGAAAATTGCTGCCCACTGTAAAAAACAAAGATCACTATTCCTATTCACTATTCACTATGTTCACTATTCCTCGAATAGCAACAAAATTGAGTCAAACTGAAAAAAAGCTGCAAAGATAACACATGTATGCTGCTCTGAATAATAGTGAGATACAGCAGCACAAAGTCTCACTTGGCATTTTTTAAGTACACCTGTTCCATTGCTTGAACCCAAATACTTAATCATCCAATCAAATGGATCTAGGCGTGTAGTCATGACCAAGACGACCTGCTGAAGTTGAAACCGAGCATCAGAATGAGAAAGATAGGTGAACGTGCCATGGCTGAAGCTGAGACTAGAGTTCTCACAGACTCACCAAAATTAGCCAAGAGAAGATCGGAAAACGCTGCCTGGTGTGATGAGTCTCGATTTCTACTGTGTTATTCAGGTTAGGGTCAGAATTTGGCATAACCAACATGAACGCAAAGAATCCATGGATCCTTGTTCAGGCTCCTGGTAGTGGTGTAATGGTGTTATTCTTCTCAGTGTTCACTCACTAATGGTTAGGCTTAAGCAGAAAGGCTTCCTGCCCAAACCCCTCACGCCATGTGCGGTCTTTCTCCCCACGTTCCCGAGCTTGATGGGATTGTGACTTGTCATTTGCAATAATGGTCCTGCAGTAGTGCTAGCTAGAGCTTGAAGATGTAAAAACCACATAATTATCAGATGCGAACGTTTCATACTTCATAGCTGCCTTATTAAAGGAGTTGAGTGTGATCTTAAAAGACTTAGGAAACACCAGTGATAGAGCTGTTTGTGTTTCACCGACTGCACTTCTCTCATCATTCTTTGTGATTCCTCTCTTTGTCTACGATGTCAACAGTTGTGCTGTTCAGCCAGCCCCAGTACCAGGATCCATATATCTTTAACGGTAAGTTAATTAAGGGAATATTGGCCTACATTGTTCCTGCTCAGCATCGGTTTACATCAGCGCTCTCCACATCTGTTCTCAATTCCTCGTTATCCTCTGCTGTATCACCCACCCTCGAGGAGTTCGCCCTCCCCCCCTCTCTCTGTCTTTCTCCTGATTCATATGTTTGTCATTCGCATAGCAACTGCACTGTAGTGTAAATAGCACTTTGACCAGTCTGCATCTTATTATTTTTAAACATCTTGCATATGAAGTCATGATTACTGACTCACAAGCTTGTGAACTCGTGCAGGTGGTTCACGTTATATGGTGCAGCGCTTTCTGTGGTTGTTTTTTTTTTAAACTAACAGTTGATCTCATGAAACATTTTTCTCTCTTGCTTGTTTTAAGAATTCCAAGAGTATGAGTACACCACAGGTGAGACATTTACTTTTCTTTTTTTCAGTTTCCTCATTTTCTAAATGTTATGCCAAGTGTATAAGTGGGAAAATGTTTCTCTCCTCTTATTTAGACCCTCCTCGTGGAGGCTATCAGCAGCAGGTTCAGCTCAACCCCGTGATCCGTCCTGGAAAATCAGGTACGTCTGCTTAGCTCTCCTCCCATCGGTCACAGATTTACTCCCAGTGCTGTCACGATTGAATGAATGAATGCAAATTGCCGCATGTCTCGTACTATTTGAAAAAAACAGATCCCGAATTCCTGACAGAGCCCACGGAGCCTGGACCTCTCGGTAAGTGATTCAGAAAGACGAGAACAGAAAGCCTGTTGTTTTACGTAGAGTGGAGAAATGATTCTGTTGTTTGATTCCCAGACTGCAGAGAGGAGCAGTACCTCTGCACCCGACTCTACTCAGTTCACAAGCCATGCAAGCAGTGTCTCAACAGCCTCTGTTTCTACAGGTAAGTGCTTTTAAAGGAGCACAATAGCAACAGAAAGCAGTGATTACGAGTAATACTGCATGGCTTCATTTCGTCTTGATGAATGGATATTTACCTCATGTGCACTGTGCTAGTTTTGGTCTGTTATTCTAATGTAAATATCACTGAAGCACAGTTAATTCTGATGTTAACAATGTGCTGGAACTACAGTGCATTTATGCAGATCCAAAACAAAAGGAATGAGGTTTTATACGATGCAGATGTCTCAAGGTGTCTAACAAAAAGGCAACCAGGAGCCAAACTGCTCTCCAAGAACTCACCGGATAAAGATTGTACAGCCTGTTCTCAGCAATCATTTCAAAGACTCCATTATTCAAACAGGACTAAATAGTGTATTTGTTGGGAACAATGTCCAGCCGTGGATCAACCCTCATTTAGTTCGTATGAGTTCATATGTGGTGCTGACTCAAAATAAACTTCAGCAGTAATGAGGAAACACCATGAAGTGCAGTGTCTCACTAAATAGGCAACAGTGGATTTGATTCGGTATAGATCGGCTATAGACTGTTGCCTGTAGATGCAGTTGTGACTGATAAGACCGACATGATGACTGTGAGCTGCTCCTGGCTCCGCACGTGTGACCTCTGCATGTGTTTTTGTTCAGTTTGCGGCGGGTGTACGTCGTCAACAAGGAGGTCTGCGTGAGGACTGTGTGCGCACACGAGGAGCTGCTCAGAGGTGGGATTCGCGTAACCTGTGTTCATGCATTTACTCCTTGATATTTTATGTACTAATTTAAAAGGGGCAGTGCATATTAATTAACACAAGCACTTAAACCCACCCTGTAAATATGCCAGGTTTGCCAGGCTAATTTTCATCTTGCAGGTTAATAAATTAATGAATAAAACCAAATCTTCAAAGGCATATAAATAAATATAAATATAAATGAAAGAGAAACGCATGTAAAATATACACAAATTCTAAAGTGATGGTATAAATTTGGCTTGTCATCCAAAAATTTCTACAAGCCTGCTTATAGAAAATAACTTTCTAATGATTTTAATTGTCTGTGTTGGACAATAGCTCATATGAGAAAGAATCATGAGATTGATTTTAACGGACTTTTCCGTGTGTGTGTGTGTGTGTGTGTGTTTAGCGGACCTGTGTCGCGATCAGTTTTCTCGCTGTGGAGTGGCGGCGCTGAGTGGCCAGTGTGCATCATTAGGAGGAAACTGTGGGAAGAGCTGCGGAAGCTGCTGATGATCAGGGACACCACCCGCCCAGATACTGCCGCTTTTTCACCTCCCTCATCACGTTGTCTTACTTTGCCCTCCTCCCTCCCTCCTCTCCCTCTGTACACCCCCACTACCCCTGTGCGAAAAGCACTTCTGCATTTCAGCATGTTTCTCTTCGTCTAAAATGTTCCACATGTGTGTTTGCTCACTAGATCCTGTGTGTAAGGATACGTATAATCCAAAGGACGTTGATGACTGTATAAATCACTGGTGCTATAAAACTTTTAGAGGTGCACATAAAGCCACAGAACATCCTCGATTTTTATTTTTTAATTTTTTGCATATCGTATCACATTAATCTTCTCGTGTTTACTGGTACGTTACTGTATTTGTGTTGAAAAGCAGTCATTGTCATGATTAGCTCATCAATGGTGGCCGCAGTGCACTGACATCAGACAAAACTAATCGATATCCAGCCGCCAGCTGTCTCGCTATCCAAGATCATGAGATATGTGATGAAACAGGTAGTGAGGAGTGACCTCACAAATGACCTCTGTACTACTGCTTTGTAAAACTGTCACTATAGAGACTGAGAAAAAAAATAAACTTTGTTTTGTTTTTTTACTACAGCTGATCAGCTCATTGACTCAGGTGTGATTCCCGGCTGCAGCTCAGCGTATTAATGAGCAGACATGAGTTAGGACACACAGCCAAGTTTATTTTCCAGGAAACATGGCTTCCCTTCGTCCAAACGAGTGACTCTGTCCCCATTAATCACCAGTGTCAGTATTTATACATAAAGTAAAAAGCAGTAAAACTAACCTAATAAAAAAACTGCACCATCACTGCAGCACTCAGCCTTCAGTGGTAAAATAGTGTCTAAATATATATATATATCAGATAATCAGTAAAATCTGTTTCAGAGAGAACATACAGTACAATTCCTTCATTATGCTCAGTTTGTTTGTTTCCTAACAAACCCAAGTCCTCCCTTTCTGTCCTCATCTGTTCACATGAACGTGGAGGAATCTGCAGATTTTCATTCCAGCCTGTCTGGAGGAGAGTCCTGCGGTGATTCTTGAATAAGAACAAGAAATTTGGGAATATGCTGGACAAAGATCGAGTGCAGATGGCTGCCAGTAATCAGGCCGGCCGCTGTTGTTTTCAGCACAGCTGGCTGAATCATATTGCTCCACCTCCTCTCTCGAGTCAAAATGAAAAAAACAAACAAACACAAGGCTTCAAAATTACAATAGTGTTCATTCAGTGTCACAAAATAAAACATCTTTGAAACAGTACAGTAACCGTGGAGTAGCGTTGTTGCTATGAGACATTCAAGATGGAGTTTCCTGCTGGTGTTTCTGGTTTCAAGCTGCGTCTCGGTTCCCTGCCGACACCACGGAGGACGGGAGAGACGGCTGCCGCCTCTTCATCTCCTGCTGAAGCTGCTCCTTTAGAGTAGACACCTGCAGTAATGATAAAGGTGACAACAAACAGAAGTTAAACATGTAATTTTTAAATCTGATGACATGATTCAATTTTAAATCCAGTCCGCAGGTTACAGACGTGGACAGAAGAGTGGGATTTTGAAGGCAGTAACAAAAGGCTGGAAAATTAAGTGATGCTAAAAACAAACAGCTGGAGGAACTTGTTTGCAGCTGATTAGGTTAATTAGTAACAGATTATTAATGTGACTGGATATAAAAAGAGCGTTTCAGAAGTGAAGATGGGCAGAGGTTCACCAGTCTGCAAATGCATGTAATGCAAATGTGATGTTCCTCAACATAAACCTTCAAATATCATCTGTGGCACATAATATCATCAAAACATTTGAAGAATCTGGAGGAATCAAAACTGATCAAAACTTCAAAACTGATTCAGTCATTGAAATCACTCCATGGGCTCAGGAACACTTCCACACCAGAAAGGCTGCTCAGGAAGTGATGCACCTGTATCACCAATACAGGTTCTGTATTTACTTACTTACTTTTTAATTTAATTTAACTTAACTTACTGAGTACAGTGCAAAAAAATGACACATAAACTATATGTTTTTGCCTCCTTGTTTTGAAGTCGTGTGGTGCTGGGAAACAAAAACGTCCCTCCGATGCTTTAAACATAAAATAGCGTGCCTGTTTTTAAAAACTAAGAAGTAGAAATTACAGATATTTGTACTTTTGTTACTTCCCACCTCAACATACTAATGATCGCATTGTTCCATCTGTGTTTGCACAACATTTTAAGATGAAGTTTTGCTGAAAAAAAATCCAAGCACCATCATTTTATTCGTTTTTTTTCCTGTAAAAAACAATGAGACTGATTAAGCAGTTGTGCTGAAGCAACATTATTGATGTTGAAAGAAACACAGATGTGTCTGTGCCCACAGATATGATCCATCATATCTATTATACTCAATGAAACTTGGATCCAGCTAAGTAACATTTGGAGTTTGCATGTTCTCCCCATGTTTGCGTGGGTTCCCTCCGGGTACTTCGGCTTCCTCCCACCGTCCAAAGACATGCAGTTTGTGGGGATAAGTTAATTGACTAATCTAAACTGCCCATAGGTGGGAGTGCGAATGGTTGTCTGTCTCTGTGTATTAGCCCTGTGACAGATTGGCGACCTGTCCAGGGTGTACCCCGCCTCTCGCCCTATGACGGCTGGGACAGGCTCCAGCGCCCCCCACGACCCTGATAAGCGGAAGCGGATGGATGGATTATATATATATTCTCAACAACTTTGTTAAAAGCAACAGAAACACCAGCATCAGGTGTGTCTACAGGTGAACTTGGTAAAAAAGAGAAAAAAAGCTTTTAACACAGCACAATGTGAGCACCTGCTCCTCCAGCCCTTTGACTCTGTGCCGGTGAGCGCGCTCTCTAGTGCCCAGCGTCCGTTCGATATCCCGAAAGCTCGTCCTCAGCCTCTCCGCCTCCCGCTGGGCCTCCTCGCGCTGCCTCACCAAACTCTCGCACAAACTGTGAGACTGCTCCATCTCAGCCAGCTGAGTCTACTCATGAAACACACACACACACACACACACACACACACACACACACACACACAC
>NW_005187511.1:1594879-1640882 GCF_000239375.1 Pundamilia nyererei
ACACACACACACACACACACACACACACACACACACACACACACGCGGGAAGACAACCAAATGTAAAAGGAGAGGAACAGAACATCTGGAGGAAAGCCAACACGACTGGAGTTTTATGGATGGAGTTACAACAGAGTAAAAAAAATAAATTAATAATAATAATAAAGCATATCGTTTGGAGCGCTGCAGTGAGCCTGTCTAAGAACATGTAAAACAGCTGTCCAACAAGGTCAACTACAAGCTGTGTGTCATTTGCAAGACAAAATGCGGGAAAAGTGAATCATCCTAATGAAAGAAGACGTCACATAAATAATAGTCTAATAAAGTCATGTCCAAATCTGATTCCAGATCTGTGAACTAGAAAAAGTAAATTCAAAGAAATGAAATTATCTGGTATCGAGTCAGACATGAGACTTTTAAAGTCCTCCACCAAATCAGTGATGGTTCACGCAAACAAACCTCCAGCAGGAATCAGGTCACACAACACAAAGTGTTTTCCTCTTTTTAAGACTTCAGCAATCGAAGAATACGCAACAAAAAAAAAGACTCCAAACACGGCCGTTAGCCTCACAGTCTTTAAAACTCTGCAGCGAACGTTAAAGCTTTGGGATTTACTGCGACGGTTAAAGCACATTTCTGCAGCTTGGGAAAAGTTTGGCTTGAATGAGGAGAAAAGAGGAGAAGTCTGAAATGTTAAACCGGCCTGAAATAAACAACTTTAATGAGCGTTTCAAAATTCCTCCAAAACCCGCTGCAGCTTAATTTATTTGCTTGTTTTTGGCATGTCTGTGGTAAATAGAAAAACATAGTTAAGACTTTAGCATCATTAAAATGAAGCTTTCCCAAAACTATCTCATGTCTTTGGTCCAATCGTTTGGTTATCTGTGAAAATTACTCAGATGTCACTTTATGAACTTAAGCTTTACAATATAACATTAAAACTAATCTTGTTTTTTACATCCACGGGAAAAATGTAGATTATTACACAATTATGTCACCTTGCATGTTAAAAAAATCATTTTAAACTCTTTTTAAGCTCCTTGCTCAAGTCGAGAACTCAGGTTTATTTTGTCACTGTGAAACATCTGCTTGGCTTTCTTCTCGCCCGTTCTTTCTGCACAAACCCTCACTTCCAGTAGACGTATCCAGCCACATCTAAGTAAACAAAATCTTTCAGCAGGATTCGGCAGCAGTTTGGTCGTCTTTTGCCTCCATCAGCGGCCGTTCCCTACCTGCAGCATCAGTATCTGCTGCTGTGCTTCCTGCAGCTCCTGCTCGGCTGTGTTTAGAGAGCGATCCAGGCGACTCTTCTCTGCAGACAGCCGCATCGTGCCCTCCTCAGACTTCAGCTTCTGACGTTCAACCTGATGAAAAATGTAACCATGGACATGTAACAACAGCGAAGCAAGCCGTTCAAAACAGGGACGCGAGCTGGTGTGGTGGTGTGGTGACTAAAACACTCATCCAAGATGGTGAACACAGTATGCGAGCGGTGTTTTTGTGCAGTTCTATAGTTTAAGAGACAAAGGAAACACTTTATATTTTTATAAATGTCATATCTAATTCAGAATTTCTGGAAACATTTATTTAAATGAAGGGAAGTAAATATTAAATATTTATTAGAATACTAAAAGAATCAACTTCTCATGTTTTTATAATGATTTATATAAATGATATCATGCAATTAGAATTTGCTTGGAGGCAATTTTGTAGAGGAGCTCGTACTTATCTGATGTTTTTAACATTTTATTTCTCTCAGGCTGTTTTGATATTTTATTTAAAAGTAATTTTAATGCATCAGCGTGTGTGGTGTAGCTATAAGGCTCTGCAGGCCATTTTGAATCTTAACTGGCATATAAATCTAATATCTTTAATGTCAGATGGTCACAAAGAAAACAAACACGTGTTGACACAGCGCTGACCTTGTCCAGTGTGTTTCTCAGTGCGTTCTTGTCTTTCTCCAGCCTCACAGCCTGCCTCTCTGCATCTTTTTTCTCCGTCTCCAGCATGGCGACTGCTCTTTGCAGCGCACGTAGCCGCTCCTCCACAGCGGCCCGCTCTGTCTGAGCCGACTGGGCGCTGCGCTGAGCCTCCGCAAGACTGGCTGAGCGCTGTCGCAGAGCCTGACGGAAGAAGACAGAAATCTATCAAGAACACCGGCCTGAGTTCAGCATTGTGCAGAATCTACTCTTTTACAGCTTCAGATCGGCAGCCCTGCAGGTGGACGAGCGTCTCTGGCGATCTGTTTGTCTCTAACCTCCTGAGCGCTCTTCAGCTCAGACTCTACTTCTTCTCGCCGCAGCTCACTCTCGGTCAGCTCGGTCTGCAGGCTCTGCACGCACTCAGTGAGGGTGGCCGTGTTTCTCCTCGCCTCAGCTAATGACGCTCGGGATGCATCCATTTGTTCCTTAACGGCATAGAATAATTCTCACGTCAACATTCACATCTGAGCCACGCTGTTTGAAGCCCGTTGTTTTCTCCCTCACCTGCAGGAGCCTTCTGTCCTGTTCAGCCATGCTGAGCGTCTTCTGCAGGGCAGCCATACGACCCTGCGTGCTGCTCTGAAGGGCCGCCGCCTCCTGAATCGTCTGGTTGAGAGAAGTGATTTTTTCTCTGAGTAAAGTTTCACCTTCTTGAGATTTGAGCAGAGTCTGGCTCAGCATCTCCACCTCTCTCTGCAGCAGAGCTACGCGGGCTTCTCCTTCAGTAACCTGCAATTAGTACAAAACCAGTTTATTTCAGGCCAAAACAAAAACAACTGTTTTTCTTTTAATCAAATTGAGATTTCAGTGCTGCTTTTTGTCAAATGTAGTGCAGCGACCAGGACGGCAACTATAAAGTGCAGCTGCTGCATAATGCTTTTATTTTAGTGAATAATCACTACAACTAATAATGTTTCCTTGGAAACAGAAACCAGGAGTGAGTGGTGGATTAACTGAAACTAGTTTTCACATATCCACGGTGCGACAGAGCAGAGGCTGCCCCCCAAAGCAAAGCTTTTTATCTCAAGGACATCAGCCCCGGCTGCACGACTGCAGGTCAGCGAGCTGTAAAAAGAAGCTGCAGATCTCACCTGATGTCGACTATGGTTGCGGAGACAGAGCAGCACTGTTTCTAAGATTTCTTTGTGCGCTTTCTGCAAAATCTGTTAATCTAAATCCATCTTATATCTCTTTTATTTAGTTAATGGGACTTTTATGAATTCAAGGTAACTTTTACTGACACTAATTGCTTTTTTTCTTTAGATTTTAAGTTTTTAATTCTGATGTTTTTGTATTTAAGTCGTTGCTTTATTTGTATATGTAAACACTATAGTGTACATCAGTCTGGCTAAATGGCAGACTATAAGAATAAATAACAGCCTTAAATCATAATTAAATGTTCACCAGCTGATCAGTGACATTAAATCTCCTGTATTAGAAGGAAATTCTCAGGCCCAACTAATCACATTAAGCTGATCATGAGTCATAAATAAACAGCTCTGTACCTGTTTGACGAGAGAGTCGCGGCGCTCCTGGGAGGCCTGACTCTCAGCCTCTCGGTCTCCCAGACTCAGCTTGAGTCTCTGCAGCTCCCCCTCCAGACTGCGCCTCCCCAGCTCCACCCTAGTGGCGCGAGCTTCAGCTGCCTCTAGCGCCTCCCGCAGGCGCTTCCTCTCCACCTCCAGGCGGATCTCGGCAGCACGCTGCTTATTTAACTGATCCTGCAGAGATGGATGGAGGAGAAGGGTCATATTAAGTCTACGTTCACTTATGTTTGAACAGACAATTAGAAACAGAGAGGAGCCACAGCTCAACAATCTCCTTGTCTTCTCAATACGTTTGTTCTAAAAAATACAACAGATAAAAGATTCACTCAGTAGCACACACAGCCCAGAAGGTGAATCATTTTGAAAGGTGCTGGTATTAAAAACAAACATATGGAGAGCTGGCAGGGGACTCCACAGGTGGTGCAACACTGAGTGTGCGCCAGCATCTGTTGTTATTACATTTGTCGACAGTGCACGCTTCCAGTTATTGCCCTTCTGTTGCGCTACCATATGTTGACTGTAGCCGAGCTGGGATCACTGCTGTGTGAGTGACAACACAAAACATGGAGTACCTGTATGTGCTTCTTATCCGTCTCAGAGGCCTGCAGCGCTCGCTCTAAATCCTTCACCCGGTCGCCGAGAGCTCGCCGCTCTCTGTCTCCTCTCCTCACCGCCTCCTCTTGCTGCTGGAGCAAAATCTGGGTGGTGGTGAGGCGCTCATCCAGTCCACGCTTCCCTATAATGAGACATCCAAACAACACAGCCTGCAGTAGATTATCGGACTTAATTTTAATTCTACTCAGAAATGGGTTTTGGGCAGCTTGCCTTCATTGTGCAGATGAAGGTTATTTCAGAGTTTGACACAAGCAGACTGTTGAAAGCGAAAAGTTTCCCTGAGCTCATCTAAAATCTCCTTCTTTCTAAACAACTTGGGTAAACTCTCTAACCTTCTTGGTACTCCTGCATGGAGTACTGCAGCTGAGTGAGTCGACTCATAGCAGAGTCCCGCTCCACCTTCAGCTCCTCCAGCTCCCGCTGCACGGCCCCCAGCTGACAACGGACATCATCCTTCAAAATTAGCAATAAACAAAGACTTGAGCTACACAAACAAAGAGATTATCCTCGAGTTATTATGTACTGTCATTTTTGTGCCGCGCAGCCCCGTTACCCTCTCTTTCTGTGCATCACGCAGCTCCTGGAGGAAGTCTCTGAGACCGCTTCGCACAGTCTCGGAGTCCAGCTCTGACTGAAGAAGAGGCACCGGTGTATCCCCTCTCTCAGGAGATACAGCGCCTGAGCCCAAAGTATTGTCAGGGGTGCTTCCTCGAATTTCTGTACAGGAGAAACAGAAAGATGTTACGCTGAGATAGCTGAAGGAGTGAAGGAGGGTTCTTATAATGCTACAGAGACAAGACCAGCAAAAAGTAATTCCTCATGTTATTCGTTATGAGTGTCAGTAAGCAGTAATTTTTTTCTATAATTATGCTAAAATTTGAAGAGTCTTGGAGTCATTTTTTATCAGAGTGATGAAACATCCTGTCCTCGAGCTAAATACACTTTGCAACAATAATGAAACAAAGGCCTCGTGTTTGCTTCTCACCTTTAGGAGGCGACAGCGAGGAGCGCAAAGGTGAGACGCTGTGGTGGCGTGACATGCTGCCAGGTGATGTGGAGCTCCCTCCTGGGCTCCTCCCCCTGGGTCCTCTGCCACTCGCTCCAATGCCCAGCGTCCGCGTCAGCGCCGACTGCAGGCTGCTCAGACGAAACTCCAGGTCCCTCCTCGTGGCTTCGGCTCGGGTCAGCTCTGACTCAGTGGCGGCGAGCCGGCCCTGCGCCTCGCTCAGCTGCAGGCTGCAGTGAGCGGCGGAGTCCTGGGCCGTCTGAGCACGCAGGGACAAGTTCTTAGCTTCGTCCTGAAGCTTCTTCTCGCAGCTTCGAGCCTCCTGCAGCTGAGCGGTCAGCTCTCTCTCGCAGCTGCGCCAGCCCGACTCAGACTCAAGCAGACGCTTCTGAGTCATGGAAAGCTGCATTAACATAAAAAAAGACAGAAGAGACAGCAGTGACGCACTGAAGACAGCAAGATTAACAAAGAGCTGGAAATTTCTTCACTTTGCTCCATTCTCACTTCTTTCTTGAGGGACTCTCTGGCTGTTTCGGCTTCAGCCAGCTTCTGTTTGAGGGTGAAAACCTCTTTTCCTCTCTCCTCGTCTCTTTGCTCCTCCAGCGACAGGCGAGTCTGCAGCTCTGCCACCTCCCTCTCCTTCTGCTCCTTCTCTCCATCCAGGACCTTCAGCTGGAGCCAGACAAAAGGAAAATTTACATTTAGAGGCAAAACTGTGTGCAACATATTTCCCAGGTTCTGCTCAGATGTGAGAGAGATGACTGCATGCCTGACCTGTCTGCGGAGCTCCTGCAGCTCTCGCCGAGCCTCCAGTCGTGATCTCTCAACTTCTCTCAGGCAGCTCCGCAGCTCTGTCACCTCCTTCTGAGTGGAAGACAAATTCTCCTCCAGCACAGACAGCTTTTGCTCCTTCTCCTCACATTGTCGCTTCACACTAACAAAACACACACACACTGCTTACACATCTCATCTACTCTGTGTCTCTGTCCCTGGTTACTTTGCCGATCTCATGCATACCTGATCCTTTCAGTTTCTGCACTTCGCAGAGTTTCTCTCAGGTAAGTATTTGATTGGCTGAGAGCCTCTCTCTCCTTGGTGACATCACTGAAGCCACGGCGCAGCTCTGTGCCCTCTCTCCTGTAGCTCTCTGCTGAGTCCTGAGTTTGGTTCAGGCGGCGTTCAGTCTCCAACAAGTCCCGCCTCAGCTGGTCTCGGCTCTCCTCTGTGGCTGCGAGGGCGGCTCTGCACTGCTCCAGCTGGTGGGTGAAAATCAGATGAAATGAGGTCACTGGACAGAACATTTGTTTGTTTCCAGCATGAAAACAAATTAATTAAACTGTTTTATGTTTTCATATTTGACCTCTGCCCATATCTACAACCTTCCACAGATGCAAAAAAGTTGTAAACACTGATGGTCAGTGGCAGATTCTCCTCGCTTTGATCTTCTTCTTATAGCAATTTATTTTCTAACTTCTTGTTTCTCAAATCCGTTCAAATGTGGGCCATCAAGTCATGGTTCGGCACATCAGTGGAAACCAGGTATATGTTAGGATGTTGGTATCTGATATTATGCATTTTGGCTCTTGTAGAGGATGATCTACCTCTTTGAGAGCGATGTCAGCACGCGAGCGGAGATCAGTACATGTCTCTTGTAGACTGTGGAGCTCCCTCTCACGAGCGGAGGCTGCATCCTCCAGCTGAGAGCGAAGCTCCAGCACCTCGCTGGTCAGAGCGCCAACTCTGATCTGAGGAAAACAAACAAGGTGATGCTCTAGTTAATCTTTCATTCGTGCCTCGACAACAGCAACAAAATACAAATCAGGACAGGAAGTGAAACCCTCCACGTTTCCTCCCGTCACCTGTTCCTGCTCTTTGTAATGAGCTGCTTCTCTGGCCACTCGCTCGGTCTCGAGGGCTGCAGCTGACAGTTCAGCCTGCAGGCTGGAAACCCGCTCAGACAAAACCGTCTTCTCTGCTTCCTTCAAGGAAAGAGCCTGGGAGGACAGAAAATGTCTGGTTAACACTAAAACAAAGTTTAAAAAGGGGGGAAGGAACAGCCTGAGCCATGCTGGCATTTCTAACAAAGACATTATTTTAAGAAATCTGTTTTAAACCAAAGATTTAAATGACACATGCTATCTGATGTATAAACACAGCTCTAGACGCTGAATAGTTTCACAGGCTGGGATCAGACCTGTTGTTTCTCCGTCTCAGCCTGGAGGAGACACTGATCTCTATCGTGCTGCAGAGTCCGCATTTCATCCTGCAGCTCCTCTTTTTCTCTCTTTGCTCTGCTGAGCTGATCCTCCATCTCCTGCCTGAGCTTTCTCAGCGTGACCTCATGCTCCATCAGCAAGCTGTGCCGCACAACTTCCTGCAAAACACCATGATGACATTCATCCAAGTGTAAAAACATTCATACAAATAGCATTTAAACTAACAGTGATCCACTGAACCCACTCACCTTTTCTGAGACCAGTCTCTCCACCTCCTCCTGATGCTCAGAGGAGGCCTTGCGCAAGGCCTGCTGCGCCTCCAGCTGTGCCGCATTTAAAGTCTGACTCAGAGTCTGCTTCTCCCGCTCAGCCTGGGCCAACGCAATCTCCCCGTCTGAGCGAACGCGCCTCAGTTCAGCTGGAAATCACAATCAGGAAAACAAATACAACGCTTTCCTGTTATTGACCAACTTTTATTATCTTTAATTATAAAAAACACGTCTCCTCTCACCTGCAGCCGTCTCACAGCGGACTCTGAGGGTTTGGTTCTCTGTCTCCAGCTGCTCTCTGCGAGTTTCCACCTGAACGAGCTGCTGCTGCACTTCGAACAGGCTGGTCTCCAGGGACTCACGCTCCGACCTGCAGGTTACAACCACAACTTACACACACGTGCACTGAGCACTTTTGAGTAATTAACCAAGTCTGAAACCAAACATGCCTGAAAGCAGCCAGTTCCTCAGACAGCATGGCGTTCTCCCTCTCAGATGCTGTCAGCTGAACCACGAGGGCCGCTTTGTCCCGGGCCAGCTCTGCCTGACTGCGGCCGACCTCCTCCAAGGCCACCTCGTTCCTCTGGCCTTCTCCTCTAGCGAGACTTAACTCAGAACCCAAAGAGGTCACCTCGCCACAAAGCTGTCGAGTACAAAATGATGAGGTCAGTTAAGTGACCTCTGTGAGCCAAAAGCTCAGACTTCAGAGTCCTATAAACACCCAGTTTCTGTTATGTCAGTTGTAAGAGATGTACTTGTCACTGTCATTTAAGGCCCACAGCTCTCTTTGCAAAGTTCAGCCAATCAGAGAACGGCTTTCAAAAGCCTTAAAAAGAGAGGAGCTGAAACACCTTCATACTGTTATATCAGACAGCTTCATGGTTTATATCAAGGCCCACTTTTATTTATAATTAGTGTGAAGTATATGATGATTCAAAAACAGAAAAGGTACTGCATGTCACAGCGTCGTATGTGAGCGGTCTCTCATCAACCTTGCAAAAACCAACCTGCACACACCGGACACACGTCTCTCCTCTGCTGCGTTCTTCTGGGTTTCAAAGTTTAACCAACAGTTTGTCTGATTTAAAAACTTTCCTTTTTTAAATGTGTTTTTAAAATAACTGAGGCGAGAAATCAGCCATGTGGTCGTATTATCTGCCTTTATTTTTGGGTCATTCAAAATAACGCTTTAGGCCCATGTTGCAAACAACATGGGCCTAAATGGGTGTTTTAAATATTTTAAATTCGTCTTTTGGGGTTTATAAAAATGAAGAGTCATAGTTAAAATGCCAGATTTTGAATTCTGTTTGCTTCGACTGCTTTTTCACCAAGCTTTGGTAATAGACCGGTGTTTTCCAAACAGGAAATATCTTCCAGTGTTCTCTTATTTACAAGACAATGTGCACAGGAATGCAACATCCATCATTCAAGGCACTGGTAAAAATAAATAATTGAAATGGGTATATATTTGTTTTTTGTTAAGTTGCCTAATAATTATGCACAGTAATAGTCACCTGCACACACAGATATCCCCCTAAAATAGCTAAAACTAAAAACTACTTCCAAAAACATTCAGCTTTGATATTAATGAGTTTTTTGGGTTCATTGAGAACATGGTTGTTGTTCAATAATAACATTATCCCTCAAAAATACAACTTGCCTAATAATCCTGCACTCCCTGTAATGTGTAGTTGTACCTGGGTGACTTTCTCCTGCAGCTTAAGTCTCTCAGCCCTGAGACTCTGGAGCTCAACCTCGATCCCCACACGGCTTAGCTCGGCGTCCTGCAGCGACTGCTGCAGTGTGATGCGGGCGGACTCCAGCTCGAGCCTGTCCTGCTCCAGCCGGACCAGCTCATCTCTGATGGTCAGCTTTTCCTGCTCAGCGTCGCGTTTCTGAGTCTGCAGGAAGGCTTTCTCCTCCTCGAGCTTAGACACAGAGGTGAGAGCAAGTCACATTAAAGGCCTGAAAACCTCTCTTAAAATCTAGAACAGGTTTGTTTATTTTACTCGGCTGGGATGGAAAAGGGTGATGACGCACACCAATCACAGTTTGGCAACACCTGAATTTGAATCTAACTACATTACTCTGTTTACACTGGCATTAACTCTCGTCCACAGAGACACAAAAGTATTTCATATCAAATGGGCTTGAAACTACATATGTGGAGGTTTTAAATAGCACTGCAGCTCCCTTACCTTGAGGATGTAGGTGTTCAGGGCTGCTTTGTCCTGTGCCAGACCCTCGTTCATGCTGCCCATCTTTGCCAGAGAGTCTCTGAGAGCTGCATCCTCAGACTGGAGCTTGTTAAGCAGCAGACAGAGCTCCGTGTTTTTGCTCTCAGCCTGGAGGGAAGAATCACGGTCAAACAGGTGCTATTTGTTTAAGCAGTCGGGCTATTGCACCACAAGTTTATCTGAAAGTTTTCAAGAATAACTGAATAGAATGTCTGACTAAACTTAAAAACATAAAGTCTTCTGAGTTTTAGTTACATCAGACAGCTCACGTGGAGGCAGGAGCTCCAGAGGAGTGCTGCTTCATGACAAACTATTCAAAAAGCTGAAATCTGTGTCACAGACGACATGTACAGTCGTACAGTCAGCGCTTCGAAAGGGAAACTCCTAAAAATATATTTATGAGGTCAGCTGCAAAAATAATCGTATAACTCCCCCTTTCGGCGTTACAAAGCTGCTGTCTGAGGGAAAATATTTAAAATACTTGATTTACTGATATTTGCAACACACAGTCTAACATTACATTTAGCACTGAAAGAAGCATGCTCTATTGTTTTTGGGACACTGCTACTAAATCTGCACCTTAATATCATGAACACTTCCACCACTCGTTTTGCCTTCATTAACTTTCTCGCATGAAAAACCTTGAAACTGACAACTGAATTTTAATGGACTAACTTTAATTTCCTCTCAACAAATACATCCAAAACAAAAAAGTGGCAGAGTGTCCCTCCCTTGCACTCTGGCAGTACTCTAGCAGCGCTTCACCTCTGACAAATACACAGACTATTACTATTTTCTTACCCGAGCCAGCGCCTCAGACAGCTGTGTTTTTTCTTGCTCCAGCAGCTGCCTCTGAACCTCCCCCTGCTGGTGAGTCTCCCTCACTGCAGACAACTCGCCACGCTGAGCAGAAGCTCGACTCTCGCTCTGATCCAACTGCTTCTGTCTGTTTGAGGCAACACGTGTTGTTCACTGAAAATCAGGCAGGACTCTTGGTGTGTATCTGTTAGTGTGTGAAGCTTGTTGTTCTGTTGCAGGAAGGGACGACTGGACAGCACAATAGTTGTGAACAGAGTCAAACTTTTACACAAAAGCTGTAAATGAGATGTTGGGGCTGTACAGGGAGGAGTTTGTTAATGACTGAGATGCTTATGTAGAGGAAGCTGATGCAGATCTTTTGAATGGCACACTGTGAGCATGTGCAGCGTGTGGATTAGTGCCCACATCACATTCACTTAATCTCTACGAATTAGCCAGCTTACACCCTCAGCGCCTCTGCCTTCGCCCGGTCTCTCTCCTGCATGGCAGCCTCCTTCTCCTCCCTCTCGTGGTCTCGCTCTCGCTGCACGGACGCCACGGTCAGCTGAAGCTTCTCGCAGTCCATCTGCAGGAGCTGGCTGCTGCTCTGCGCTGCCTGCGCCGTCTTCTCCAGGCTCACCTTCTCGCTGCAACATTCACCACATGTGTGTGTGTGCATGTGAGAATATAATGCAGAGTTGAGGATAAATGCACTGTTGGGTCTCGAGGCGGGTTTTGTAGGTGAAGTTTGGCAAACCTGGCCAGCGTGTCTCTCTCCTGCTTCACACGGTCCCGTTCTCGCAGCGCGGCCTCTCTCTCTCTCTGAGCGGCGTCCCTCTCCCGCTGCAGAGTTTGGCTTCTCTGTTCTGCGTCTCTTTTAGCCGACTCGGACTCAGAAAGCTGTTTTCGTAACTGCTGCACAGACGACTGAGCAGAGAGCAGACGGCTTCGAACATCCTGCAAACACAACCGGACAAGTAGAGGGAATGATGATGACGGTGTTACAAGGATACAGCACCTACAACATGAAAGATTTTAAAGTCTCACCACAGATTTTAGCACTTAATGTCTGAGCTTCATTGATTTTTAAGTCGTTTAGCTTGTCTTAAACATCCAGAAAAGGGGGGCAAATAAAATCGGTGACCTCTATCAGAGAGTTCCATGTTTGTGTACGGTCCTTTGTGTTTGTAGATTAACATGTCACCTGCAGCTGGAGTGTCTTGTTTGTGACTGCAGAGCGGAGAGCAGACAGCGCTGCCTCTGGGAGAGGAGACAGCGAGGAGGGTCGAGTGGGAGAGGACGGCCTTCGAGGGAAAGAGTCACGAATCAGAGCCCCAGAATTGTCCTGATCTGCTTCTGACGATGACGACTCTCCGTCTGCTGAAACCGTCTGTAAACGCAGGTTAAAATGAATCCCTTCCATCTGGGTTCCCACTGAGAAATCAGCTGATGTAAAAATGTGTGTGTTGTTTACCTGAGCGATGTCCCGCAGTGTGTCTAACAGCGTCTCAGTGTGAGTCCTCATCATCTGCATGTCAGTCTCATCACTGCCGCTCTGCTCCTGAAGGGAAATAATTCACATGAAGCACATGAAGCGGACCAGTATGAAACCATTATGGCCTCCGTGACTGCTGTCTCACCTCGAGCTTCCTCGTTAGTGTCGCAATTTCTCTGTCACGCTCTTCAATTTGTCCCTTTAGTCTCTCCCCTTCTCGCACCAAATCGGACAACCTGAGAACGAAAACAGACAATATGAAATTCAACTCACACGGACGGTAAAAAGGACCTTTAGTTTTGCACTTTGAGTCAGTTCTTGTTGTTTTAAATGAAAAGTGCTGGAAGTCTTCCTGCTGTTACACAATGGGGACTTTTACTAGCTCCTCCTGTTGGACAGCTCGATTAAAAACAACTTATACGACTGTAAGCCTGCAGGACGGCTCGGCACCCTGACCTGACGTTGAGCTCGCTTCTCTCTGCGTCCATCCTGCTCTGAAAGCTCATCATCTCTGCCACTCGACCTCTCAGCTGCTGCTCCAGCTGAACCCTCAGAGCTTTCTCCTGCTCCAGAGCCAGAACTGCTCCTCCCTCCCGACTTTGCAGCGTGGCACACAGACCGGCCCAGGACACCTGAGCAGAGTGGGACGTCCGAGCCAGCTCATTACGCATATCTGACAGGTCCCTGCGGGAGATTGGAGAGAGGCGGGAAGGAGTGAGAGACAAAACACGAGTCAAAAGATAAAATAAGACTGAGGAGAACAAAGTTTACCTTTCAGTGGCGCTCTTCATTTCGCAGACATGCCTCCTGAACCCGACCACTTGTCGCCACAGTGTCAGCAGTCGGCTGTGCTCGCTGCTGAAGTAGCTGTGGAAAGACTGAACAGGAGGCCAAAGGAAATTAAAACGAGTAATAATTATTCTGAATTCATGCTTTCCTGAATTTCCTTTTAATATTTGGGAAGCATCCCTCTCCCACCTCTTCTTCTCTCCTCCAGTCAGACTCCTTTTGCTCTAGCTCCTCTCTGGCTTTTGTCCAATCAGCAGTGAGCCTGCGGATATCCTGGCTGAGAGCCTCGTTGGCCAAACCAGCCTGCTCCAACTGCTCTCTCAGCATTGCATTCACTGCAGACAGACTGCTGCTCCTGAAGTCACAACATGGAAACACTCAAATATAACACACGCAGTTCAGGCTGAAGCTGTTTACAAAGAAAGTGGTTAAATAAAACGCAAAGGAGAAGATTGATCAGGCCTGCAGATGTTTGGTATAATACATGACTGAATTCATGAAATCCTCCTTAACTAGAGTCTGCGTGGTTTAAAAAAAAAGCCGCCCAACCCCAAAATCCCTATGTTTTT
Source organism: Pundamilia nyererei (assembly GCF_000239375.1). NCBI lineage: Eukaryota > Metazoa > Chordata > Actinopteri > Cichliformes > Cichlidae > Pundamilia > Pundamilia nyererei. Next base: position 1,608,403 of record NW_005187511.1, read on the forward strand.
GGTGTAAAAGTTAAAGTCAAATTACAACGGAGCACAATCACAGATGAGCTCATGACTCATTCCTGTAAAAATAGTTTTGGCTGCATGTGCAAAAATGTCTCACAAAAATCTTCAGTCCCTAAATAAAAAGAGTTAAAAATAATAACTCAGTGGACTAACTGGCCAACAGCTTATGTTGGCAGTTAGATAACTATTCATATCTGCTATACATAGGCCATGAAAATACGCTGTTCCTGCATGAGTGCAATACCATCTATATCAATTCTGTCCATCGATCCTTACAATAACAAAACAAAACAAGAATAAGTTGATTAAATTCATTTTTAAAGACTGTTGCATATGTAAAATTAAAGTAATAAATCCATATACATTTATTTGCAGCTTCAAAGGGAGCTATCATAGTGTGATGTTCCCAAAAGCAGAATTTGATCTCAGAGGACGACCTTGCTGAATTTAAGTTTTTTAAATAAACTGCCGGTGCTCAAGTTGCACTGAGAGCATTGTAGAGTCAGTGCAACCCTAGCTGTGGCTCAGGAGGTTCAACTAATAATTGGAAGGCAAGATGTGGGCAAGATGATGAAATGAACCGAAAACTGTCCTGGATACAGCCACTGAAGTGTGAGTGTGATAGAGACAACACGCTTGAAGTGCACAAAATAAAGCACTGTATGAATGCTTGTGGTAAACAGACTTATACAGTCGTCTTCTGCTCATACTACTCAAAGTGCTGCTACATCATAGGCCACACTTACATTAATAAAGCTTTTTGTCCCGCTCTCTTAAACACTTTTTAACAATCACACAGACACACACAGTGCCTCTATAGTGCAGCAGTCTCTGGTTTGATCCCAGCAGGAGTCACAAGTCATTTTGGGTTAAGGACAGGCGTCTGGTGTAACAAATCTGCCTAATGAGACACGCGTAGAAACCTGCTAAGCTGCTTCCTTGTGAATAAAGGAGCAGACAAAAGTAGCTTTACCTAGCTAGCACACTAATTTAGACACATTTCAACACTGGGACTGAACCCTGACCCTCTGATTAGCAGACATCTCACTCTATCCCCACAACCACAGCTGTCATAAATGTGGGTCACAGTGTAAATGTGTTATTTAAATACCAGTTAAATAATTTCCTCTTAGACTTTGCTAAAAAAAATAATAATAATAAATTTAAAAAAAAAGTTTGACATAAAAAAATGGTGTTAGTGCAGGTTTTAATGTTTCTGTTTCTATTTATGGGCTACGTGCCACAATTCTTTACAATGACACTTATTAAGCCACTGCTAGCTGTTTTAACAAATTAAAGGCCAATTTCCAACCTAACTTTTATCTTTAAAACTCTTGAAATAGTAGTTGTAAAACAGCTAACTGATCATCTGCAGAGGAATGGCTTATTTGAAGAGTTCCTGACAGGTTTCAGAGCTCGTCAGCTTTAGTGGAGGTTACGAATGATTCTGATTTGACATCTTAATATTGTACATCATTTTACTACAGAGATTAAAGCACGCTGTAGGTATTACAGGTACTGTGCTGAGGTGGTTTGAATCATATCTATCTCATAGACTCCAATTTGTTCATGTAAATGGTCCTCTTCACACACTGAGGTTAATTATGGAGTTCCACAGGATTCAGTGCTAGGACCAATTCTGTTTACATTATACATGCTTCCCTTAGGCGAGGTATAGCATACATTTTCACTGATATGCAGATGACACACAATTTTATCTATCCATGAAGCCAGATAACACACACCAATTAGTTAAACTGTGTGAATGTCTTAAAGGAGCAAAGATCTGGATGACCTCTTCTGCTTGTAATTTCAGATAAAACTGAGGTTATTGTACTCAACCCTAAAAATCTTAAAAGCATGGTGTCTAACCAGATGTTTACTCTGGTTGATTGTTGGGTTTTTCTCTCTAATATTGCAGGATCTCTACCTTTTTTTGATTTGACACTATATAAACAATATTGAATTTTCTCTGAGTTATCTCTGGTTTGTCTGCACTACTACTTTTCAACAGTCTGAGGACGTTACAGGTTTACAGCTAAATCATTTTATGTCTCTTCTCTCATGATGCATCACCTTTGTTGTTCCTCCTCCAGACGGATTAAAGCATCCTCCAGGTTGCTGCTTGCTTCATCTTGATGGCGACCATTCGATGTTTCGCTGTGACCCTAAAATCAAAAGATGACCATGGACATATTATTTTTAACCTGTGCATAAAAATCGGCTTCCTTATGTTTACAGTAAACTCGAGGTCGCCTACACTGTTTTTCTCCAACTCAGATGACTTCTCCTGCAGCGCCTGATCCAGATCACCACACCTCTTTTTATACTGAAGCACCTGAAGGAGCAGGAAATAACACCAGTAGTCAAACCTCATCAATAACAACTTAACAGAAGAGGGAAATAAAACAGACGCACCTTGGCCTGCAACTTCTGCACGAGCTGCGCCTGCCTCTGCTGCCCCTCCTGGTATGCGGTGAGTTTGCGCTTGTAGGCCGCCTGTTCCTCGTCCAGCCGCCTGCGCAAATCCACATTCTGCTGAGCCAAGCTGCGTGACTCTGGTGAATCGTGGTCTTCGTCCCCTGTTTCAAAACGCAGCGCCTGCTCCAGCTGTGGTTTTAATGAAAGGTAAGAGGCAAGGGGTCGGGTTTAATTTCACACTTCTTCACGACAGATCTGCATGGCACTGCCAAGTTTGGACTGCATCCAAAAATACCTATATACATGTTCTCAATGAGCTAAGTACTTGAGATGGGAACTATTTTCCAGACTTTAAAACAGAATTTCCCCAAACCATCTCACCATTTAACAGCTGTTCTGGACAGCTTGTGCGTACACTGATGGCACTGGTACAAAACACATCCTGATCATTTCCCGTGAAACCTCTCATGAATGCATAAAATGAAGGAAAATACTACATTTAAACTACATAAATGGAGGTCATAGTACTTAAGAAATACTAACTTTGTTTTCAGCCACATCTTTCTTTCTATGCTGTATAGATGTTCACTCTTAAATGAAACTCTTCACAAGAAGGTTTGTGGATTATTTTTTGTAACCTGATCGTGACATCTGGACAGAGGCACATCTGCTGAGTTTATAAATCATTTTTTGGCACTTTGAACAGCACAGGGTGAGCGCCATTTAGTTCCGTTATATTTAAGAGAAAGCTGACTCACATACTAACATATATTCCAGCTGCTCAGTACTACAGAGTGTCTGTATCCCAAAGCGGAGACCAGTTATTACTTTAAATACACTTTTGAAATGAGTCCATTAAGTTATAAAAGGTGGACACTCTCCTTTAAACTGGTTGTTTTATGTGTGACATTAAAGCAGCAGGCATCTCAACAGCCTACAAGAGTAAAATATACATATATAAATTTATTTATTCTTTAAAGAGAAAAGATTCCTTTGGACGATCTCCGGCACAGTTTCTTCGTGCTTTAGGAAGCAGGCTGCAGTTATTCCTTTTGTAATGTTAAACCCACCCCAAATGAGCCGTAGCACCCAACTCACCCACCCACCCAACACTGCATCTCCCCTCGCCACTGAAGCCCCTGTTTACAGTCACCCAGGGTGACAGACGCCATGGCAACATTCCACTTCAGTTGATTCCAGCCCCCATCACCTGGGAGACGAGCAAATCTCAGACAAAGGAAGGACCCAAAAAAAAACACATAAATGAGGAAAAGGGAATGTGGCACGGTCCTCAGCTTTAAATGTGTGTAAAGCCAGAGCACCTGAAGAGTGTTTGAGCTTGTCGCAAGAGATTAACAGGCTATAATGATTCCATCCACCTCTCAACCTATTCTACCAAAATGACCACTAAGTGCTGTTTGCAGGCATCCTGGAGACTTGCCTTACCCTCTCACTGATTGCACCGTACTTGATGGCGAGCTCGTCTCGGTCGGCTCTGCTGTGTGCCAGCAGGTCCTCCAACCTCGCCAGTTCCCCCTGCAGTACTCGGTTCTCCTCCTGGAGGGACATGACCGAGGACATGGCCCCTGCTGCTCAAAGAAAGGCCAAAGTCAGGCAAAGACGGCACTGAGTTGATGTGAAGGAGAGAGGACTGTGGCAACTCACCGTTGTCGCTGAGGTTCTTTGTTACAATCTCTCGCACTCGTGCTGGCAGACATGTAGGGGGGGCATCAGGTGAAGGACCCCGGACTGTCAGCCTCTTCTCCTCAGACAGAACGCTCTCCTCCAGCCTCTGGTGGAGGAGGACAGGCGCAGCCGTTTTTATTTAGTTTGTGACGTTTAGAGAAAGATCAGCAACACAGAGCTGAGAAACTATGAAATAAGGCTGTAAACACAGAAAATCCCAACACATGACAGAAACCGAGTGATCACAATAATGTGTCTGAAAAGTGCCACAAACCCAACGGTGCCACGACAGGCACAGGACCACGACTGCTGCGCAATAGATACACAAAACTGCTCCCAAACAGAAACAAGCGCATGCACGCCCCAGATGAGCCGCTATTATTTGCCCCACACCTGCGTCATTTAATGAAATGATCAAGTGAGCTGGAGCGGGCCCGGCGAGCCTCACCTGGATCACAGACTCCAGTTTACTGCTGGAGTCGCTTTCTGCGGAGTTTTCCGCAGCGCTCATCGCACCGGCAGGTATTTAAAATCCTCCGGGTAACAGGATTAACTCCGAATAAATGCTACGTCTTCACGGTGTCAGCGATGGTCTGTTGCTTTGCAGCAGGAGCGGGGAAATGAAACAGTTGTGAATCTTAGCTGCTTATTTGGTATGAGCCGACAAAGTTTAGTCGCAGAGGAGCAGTGCGCGTCCGTCCCGTCGCCTCCTCCTCCTCTTCCTCCGGGAGGCAGAGATTGAGGACAGCAGGATTAGCAGGTTTTAAAATGCACACCCCCACCTCCTCCACCACACCCCCACTTCTCACATTCAGAGCCCTCCACACGTCACTGATATCCAGCTACTCTCGAGCCTCGCAGTTGAGAGAAGATACCGAACAATTAACCTGATTTTTGTGACGTCAGTATGTTAATATTGATTCAGATAGTTACGGCACTCCTGAGCCCACCGAGAGAAGCAGCAGATATCTTTAAACTCCTTTACGGCGTCGTGCCAAAAAGTGATCATCTGCTAAAAACACAGACCGTCTGTTACAACTGACTTGTTGACCCAAAATCTGTGAAACATCTCTCATTTAGGTAACTTTTATGTAGCCTTTATTTATCCAGGTCAAAGGTCTCATTAAGACTAAAAGGTTCTTTCAGAGTGACCTGTCCAAGATATGAGCCTTTCATAAATCATGTTGACTACAGTCTATTTACCAACACAAGCAAAGAATGGACTTTACTAAAAAAAAAACAAAAAAAAACAACCACAGAAACAGCAGCAATCACTTTTTGAATATGAGGGTTTAAAAATAAAAACAAACAAACAAACAAAAAACAACAGAGCATAAGCTTCTACCAAAGCGCTGGAGTTTACTCTCTAATTTCCTGTTTCGATTAAGCATAAGTAGTGGCAGTGCAGCTGTTACTGAGTGTTTTTAAGGATCTTTTTAAATTAATAACTAAAATAGAAATAATTAAAAATATCCTCCAGCTTAAGGGGTTAATTAAAAGTACAAAATTATTGCCAGTCAAAGAAGCAGTTATAACAAATAACATCTTGTCACTGCAATAATATTATTATTATTATTATTATTATTAATCCAGATAATTTGTGCCACTTCTTAGTTTTAATGACACAAAAAGGATCAGATCTATCCATTTACACTTGTATTATACTTTTACATGTTAAGTGCTCTGCACATGGATGTGTGTGTGTGACTTTTTTATGTCTTTGAAAAGTTGTGACTGTCACTTAAATGGGAGAATAAGGGTTTCATATTTTCCTCTGAAATGCAGTGAAGTAGTCTAAACACGACATAAAACATATTTAAGGTCAGTAGTTTTAAAAAAGTGTTTGGACAAGTCCAGACAAAACCAAATATGCTGCCTCAGTCAGTTTCAGTTTTCCTTTTAGTGCTGTTCAGTATTTTTGGTGTTAGGGTGATGACTGTCATCACAGTTTGGATCTGCTTCATAAAACTATGAATACGTGTTTGCAAAATCAAAAAAGGGAAGGTAAAAAATGTTATCTTGATACAGCTTTACACTAGTGGGTTTGGGGTATTTCTTCATTTCTGAAGGGCAGGGGTACATCCAGAGGGGGCAGCATGACTGAATCTTACTGATACCCCCCTCCCACCAATGCAATCAGACTACAATACTGTAAAACCCACAGCGTGCACTGGATGAGAGCATGCACAGTTAGTACATTTACTAAAATACTTTACTAAAGTACCGTTTCACAGATCTACTTTATTTTATTTATTTTTTATTTATTTATTGTAGTCACTTGGATGAGTGACAAAACATTTCTCCCACTGAATACGTGGGTTGTAACAACATTATGGTGTATCCACAGTTTTCTTCACTTTTGTTCCTGCTCAGGAATTTTGGGGGAGCAAAGAGGTGACATCTTCTCCATTATTATATCTTTACATTCAAGCAGCTGTAATGGGAATAATTCACAAAATCACAAATATTTCGTATCTTTACACTTGACTTTGTTTTCTGCTTCTCCTTCTTCTTCTTTTAGCGTTTAAACATTTTTAATTTGAATACATTAGCAACTTTAGCACAAAGTTAAACAAAGCATCTGCTTTGTTGTTTGCTTTGTGACACAGGCATTGAAGATGACGGGGTGTGTGCTGCACTGTGTGGCGTTTGAATTGTCAAGGTTACAGACAAGAGGATCATTGTGTCAATACCAGACCCCCCACTCTGCCTTAACCCAGCTCTCCCGCTCACACTCCATTTGCATTTCTATGCTTGTGAGTACTTTCTCTTACAGTACACATTACCATCCCTCCACCCTATAACCCCTGAAACCACACAGGGCCCTGGGGGAGCGAGTACTACCAGATTAAATGTCCTTAAAAAGGCCCAATACAAAAGGACTTACAGGAATAAACATCAAAACTCAAAGTTATTACAGCTTTATTATTATTACAGGGATTTCCCCCCAAGTTTCTGAGTTTTTCTATTTTCATCAAGTTAGATTTCAGAGTTGGTCTTTTTGTTTAGTTTAGTTTTTAGTAATTTGACTCTTACTTTTAATTTTGTAAATTCATTATTATAATTTTAAGAGTATTTGATAGGGGCATGTTTTTCAGAAGTTCTGAATAGATGTTGCAATACAAACAGCACTTCCCAAAGGATGTTGATTTAGTGTGTTAGACATCCCAATGCTCAGTAGACTGTAATAACACGGTAATAACATTGTTCCAGACGGTTTTTCCCCCTCAAAAAATCTCTAGCTTTGATTTTATTTCCTTTAATTAAAAAGTTATTTTGTTTTTTTTAACAACAGTTTCATTGGACTGTAATGACTTTGGTGAATGCTGACTTAAATTTCTGAATGAGTGAAATTTAAACTTACAGGAATAAACAACAAAACACTGATGTGTTGTGACATCATCAGTCATGCTGTCACGCCTGACACCCGTTCACCGACCACTTCATTAGGCACACCTTTTTTAAGGCAAATGTCTAATCAGCCCCATGAAAGTAATTCAGTTTATTGAGCCACATAGACACGGTCAAGACGACCTGCTGATGTTCAAACGTGGCATCAGAATGGGGAACAAAGGTGATTAAAGTGACTTTGGATGTGGCGACAGAAACTTTTGATCTCCTGGGATTTTCCCTTAAAACCATCTCTGGGATTTAAAAAGAGAAAATATCCAATGAGCAGCACTTCTCTGGGAGAAGATGCCTCATAGATGCCAGAGCTCGGAGGTGAATGACAGGAAGGCAACAGTACCTCCAATAACCACTTGTTCCAACCAAGACATGCAGAAGGAGACAGGAGACACTGCTGTCAGCTAAGATCACCAGAAATTAAAGCAGCTCTAAAGGCGGGGGTCCCGCACAAGCAGGGTGTACCTAATAAAGTGGCTGGCGTAAAACCATAGTATTCTAATCTGAAATAAATGAAAGATTTTCATTTCCCAGGAACGAAAAGTTCAGTTTAAACTTATTCATATATTTGGCGCCCCCTACTGGTGTGACAGGAAATAACTGGTACTGACTTCAGTGAAATTAAACCTTTAAAATCGGTCGTTTTGCGCAATTGATCATCCTGAATCTCCAAATGCGAACACACCTCCAAACTGTCCGCTCTTCCCCACACGTTAAACAAACGGGACTTCATCTGCACCGACCTTAAATCACTGATTTCCTGAGCAGATGCCTCTGCGCTTCTCGTTTATTATGTGCATATAAAGGAGAACACGGCCAAACGATTCATCGCCAACATCCTCTTTAAGCACAGAAACCACCGACATCCACAAAGACACGCCCAAGTTTTCAAAAGTCTGAGGAGTTGGAGGAGTTGGAGGAGGGAGATGGTTGCACGTTAAGCCGCGCAGCATCCAACCAAAATTAAACGGAGACTTTTTTCGCCCCCCCAACCATCACAGGAGGAGATCGTGACTGCTGTGGAAACAAGAGGCTGAATATAAACACCATCTACACCTACATCATGTCGTGTTTGCTGCAGCTTTAGCAGTGAAAACATCCGCTTCCCTGTCTGATAAACATCTCTCCTCGGCTGCTCGTTCTGCTCACCGTTTTCCTGCCGTCTCTCCATTTCTTCTCTGCGTGGGCTTTTTACACAGCAAAAGCAGGCACGAAGCTCATCCCGGCACTTACAAACGGACCGTCAGCTCCCTGCACGCAGGGTCGCCTTGTTTCGAAATCTTCTCCATGCTTTTTCCGGGGAGGGACTTCCAGTTCATACAGATCAGCGGCGGGTCTATCATATGATCACACCGAGCTCCATAACGCGCTGGCATTTTGAATGAACGCTGTTATTCACTCAAATAAACGAGTATCTTAAAAAAAAAAGTGTGTGTATGTTTTAGTGTTTTATGTTTTAGTTTTTAGTGTTTTTTTTAAGTGTTTTATGTTTTAGTGATGCAGATGTTTATCGTTCAAATAATATCTAAAATCCGAGCATTTATCCAAGGTTAAAGAATTTAACCACTTCATTATTTTATTTCAAAATATCTTATAAATAATAATTTTAAGTGAACAAAATAACACTTTTAACTATCTAAAATCCAGTCATATCATCATATCCAATGCTTAATTTAAAAAATGAATTAAATTAATATTTTTAAATAACCTCTCTTAAATAATCATCTCAAATGAACAAAATAAGACATTTACTTTTTCAGTTCACATTTTTAATATCTAACATCCAATCACATCCATTTTCCCATATATTTAATAAAAACAATATTATTTTTAAATAAAATATTTTTTAAAAATTCAGTAACCAAAATGAGAGACATTTATCTTTTAAAAGCATCAAAATAATATTTAACATCCAATCCATCCATTCATCGACTTTTTAATAACAAAAATAAATACATATAAAATAACAAGCAGGAGTTGCAAGTTCGATTCCTGCATGCCGGTGGTATCCAGTAAGGGTCCTGGCTGCCCCCCCATGCAAAAACCAACCCCTGAGATGGCGCGGCCATGTCTGCAGCCTGTCCTTTCGGACTCAAGGATTTCACTGCATGTTTTACTCTGTATGATTGTGTATGTGATGAATAAAAGTTGGTTGTTGTTAGGTACTTTGCCTTCAGGGAGAAATTTAAAATGCATACAAGGTGAATCTTCAGGATCTTTATTTTATTACGAGTTATGAAATTGAAATTGTGACACCCCCCCCCCCATTCTTGTTACAATGGCAGAAAGAAGCTTCCATACAAACCATTATTCTGACTTTGTTAGAAAAACCAATCAGTCCTGAGTCACCACTTCTTTGCACAGCAACCTCATGTTTACTTTAATTAGTAGCTCAGGCTGCCAAATCATTTCTAAAACATGTGTTGTGCCAAACTGTATTAATGAACTGATATTAGACACCTGTAGTCTAGTAAATAAATCCCGATCACACTTACTTCACAGGAAACGTTAAATGTCTAAATGTTTTTCAGCTGAATCTGTTTCAGTTTGGTGTCTGTAAAGTTTGGTGCATGTTTTTTTTTCCTTCCCATCATTCTGACACAAGTTAATCTTGGCTTCATCCATCTAGTGATTTATCCATTTTCAGCACTGTGCGGGCTCTTTTATGCGTTTTCTGGTAAAGTCTTATCTGTCCTTCCTGCTCTCGAGTGTAAACAGTGGTTTGGAGCTTAATGTAAATCCTCTGTTTACATACATGAAAGCGCTTCTTGATTGTAGACCTTGAAAATTATACAACTATCCCTAACCCTGACAGTGGTCCCGACTTCATCGATAAAGCACCTTCCTACTGTACTTGTTTACCCAAAGCACTTTATACAGCATGTGTCATTCACAGGCTCTGTGACTGGAGCAGCCAGAGACTGAACCACCAACCTTCCTATTTAAAATCAAAAACTCAACACCACTGAAATATATATAGTTTATTTACAAGAAGACATAGGTTTATATTTTATACAATATACTTTTTTCAGGAAGGCACTTAATCAAACAGTCGATGCAATTGCCAACAAGGGTAAGGAAGTTTCAGCTGGGTAAAAGGCACAATTTAAAACGGGAGGTAAAGACACACGGAGGACAAACACACCAAGACACGTAGACGCTTTGAACGACAGACAGAAATGATTTTTTTTACCCCGACATATGATTAAAAAAAAAATAATGAGGGCGTAGGAAAGTTAATGTAAAACTAATTATAAATGTTCAATAAAGCTTCAACAGGTGTACTAAAAGAAGAATCAGAAAGATGGGAGAAGCTATAAGCAGAAAAACAACACATTTTTGTAAACAGCTAAACAAAACATGGACATTCCAACTATTTTCTCAAATGTCCACCAAAAAACAAAAAACCTTAAGCTAAACGGTGCTGGTGAAATCAGACCATTAAAGGACAGCGCAAGAGCACGTAGGCACAATCAAATCTACTCATAATTATAGACAGATTGAAGATGAAAACATGGGAGCATCTGATTTAAAGCTATAGAGAAACAGCTGATCAAGTTAGTGTGAAGAGACGACCTTTTTGGACACTTCATTTACACTTCAGTGGTTACCCGACTATTTAAAAATATCAATCCTACTGCATAGCAGAGTGTGGGGAAACAGGAGATTGTAAAAATATACACATTTTAACGTTTGTTCTTCCAGAGTGGGCTGTCAGAGGGAGTGAGAGTAAGTGCAGCAAATGAGTCTCCTAACAGTTCCCCTCTTACTTTCTTTTTTGAAAAATTATAAATCTTTCACCACAATCGTCCTGTCCGTGGAATGTTTGGAACCTGAGTGTCTGCACGTTTTCTTACAGCTCAACTAAACTGCACCCATCCTGACTTGACAGCATCTGTACTGGAGCTGTGGATGAGAGGGGTGGGGTAAAGGACGGGAGATTGATGAACACACACAGAAATAAAATAAAGAAATCAAACAAAGATGGATGGATGTAACGCTGAGGCACACAGAGCTGTAGGTGAGGTCTTACTTGGAACCCGCGGATGTGAAATCTCCCCACACGTCGGAGCTGGGCTGGGGTGCAGGGACGGGCGAGCCGAAGTCTAGAAGAGGAGCTGGATTTGGAGACAAAAAGAAATCCGTGTTGGTATAAGCATCGTTACAGTTAGCACGTATTTGTGGAAAAAGCTGCTGCGGTTGAGAAGCATCGTGATCACCGGTGTTCGTCTGTGCAAGCGGGACTGTCTGTGCTCCTGCCGGAGGTGGCAGGATACCTCCAGCCTTTGCTCCAGGTGGAGGAGGGAGCAGGCCACCAGCCATGGGCCGTGGTTTGGCACCACCTGCGTCCTTCTTCTTGATGTTCTGTAACAGAGAGTCGTCTTTTTAAGTATTTGACCTCTTAGGCACTCAGTTGTGCAAGGTTCAAACTCGTAAAACCGTTTTATCTGTTTGGAAACATAGGAGTCTGTGAGGTACAACAAGTACTATTTTTCTTAAAAGACAGAGTTAAATAATCAAGTTTATGATTTTTCATGTAATTGAGCAACTTTGATTCCTAAAGACTGGAAATAATCCAGAAACTACGCTGACAATCAGAGTGGTGACTTTTCCCCTACAGTGCTTTAAAAGCCTGTTTGAATGCTGAGGCATGATACATTCATTAATGTAAACGAGTAACTTTAAATCCCTGGGAAACCTGTCGCGTCATCATTCAATCTGCAATCTTCCGCTGTGTGCTCACCCCGATGCTGATTTTGATCGTCTGTCCCTCTTTGAAGCTCAGATCCAGTTTAGGGGCTGCGCTCTGAGAAGCTTCCAGTTTTGCGAGCTCACCTTCTTGTTTGACCCACCTTTAAAAATTGAAAGCAGAATAATTATTATTGCTAAATCAATCTGGTTATTGATACACATAAACAAAAATTAGACTAGAAGTTAAGATGCTTAACTTCTAGTTACATTTCAGTCAATAAGGGTTAAAATGTCAGACATGTCAGAAAGCCTCTTCCCTTTAAAAAGAACTTAGTAACACAGCTTGGGGTTGTAAAGTTGCATCTAAACAAACCCCAATACCTCTGGAACAATGTCTGCTGGAAATAAGAGACACAAGTGGAGCTGTGTGGCAAAAGCCCCAAACACAACAGATCAAACACCTCAGTTGAACTGTGAAGCACGGCAGTAGAGGAGTGATGATGTGGGACTCAAATAAACCTAAAGCTTGGCCCAAACTGGACAATAAAATTAAAATAAAAAGCTAACGTAATAGATGGCGACTTACTTAAAATGGTCTTGTAAAGCGACATTGAAGTCAAATGAGTCTCCACGATCAGCAAAACCCAGACCAATAAAAGCATGACGTCCTTTAAGGGGGGGAAAAAAAAAGGATATTTATACAGTTAGTTCACACGGGTTCAACCTTACATCTATAAATCACAACGCACATACTACAGGGCACACAGTTTACAGGAAACTGGGACTATGAGATTACAAAAGTTAAGTTGTACAAAACAAATACTGAGATTAAGTCAAGCTCAACAAAATGTGGAGCATGCCCTTAACGAAACAAAACATGCCGTTCCAAATACTTTGTCTTACCGTTGCCATCCTCTATCCGGATTACAAAATACCTGCTGGAGTCTGTTACTGCTTCCACGACACAACCTGGATACTGTTCGACTGGAGCTTGTGCAAACAGCTCTCCTGCAAAGAGTAAATTTACACCAAACAAAGCCCCAGGGTTATTTTCTGTTACCAACAAGCTGTCAAGTTGAGATGACTGAATAAAACAAAACAAGACAGCAAGGTTTCTGAAAAGGAGCTTTGATAACCCTGTAACAATATGTCATGCTGTAATGTAAAAGGTTGACCTGGTAACAATCACCGAAACTGCAAAATGTTTTAATGTATTCCCAAAACCCTTTAAACTATTTTTGCTGGATGTAATTTGTGGTTCTATACGTGCAGCTTTATATCTCAGTGCGCAACAAAGACAAAGGTAATCTAAGTAAAATAGTTCAAAGACACAAGCTAGTTCTGAATAACAGGACCTACTCCTTTGCATTTTTGACACTCATTGGCTACAGGTTGCAAAGCAACCATGAAAGTCAATAACATTTGTTCACACAGCTATGGTCAGAAGGTTGCACACACACTCATTGTGGCCATGAACGTCACAGTAATTATGGCTTTTAATGGTTTATTTGACTTGTTCCGTTTCCAGGGGGTAATGATTGTACAACATAGACCTTTATGGACTCATTGTATTGACCAATACTAAAAATAATGGGAAAGTCCAAAGAACTCAGCAAAGATGTGAGGATTCTAAATTTACACACATTGGGAAGGTCTCTACTAAACAACTGTATGCAAGTGCAATTGAATAGTTTTTTGGATGTGTCACCACTTTGCCAAGGACTGGAAGAAGATCCAAACTTTCACCCTCAGATGAGAAGAAATTGGTGAGGATGTTCAGGAAAAACCCAGAAAGCCCCAATGTTCAAGCGTGCCATGAACTGACATCTGCTGGAACAGCATTGCTGTCCATAGTGAAACCAGTTTTACATCACCACAGAGAGGACGCCGACCAAGAAAGAAGCCCCTGCTCCAAAATCAGCACTTTCAAACTCGACTGAAATTTGCAGCTCCTCACACGGACAAGTAAAATGCCTTCTGGAGAAAAGGTTTGGGGTCAGATGAGATAAAGACTGAGCTGTTTGGCCACAATGACAAGAGTTATGTTTAGAGGAGTAAAGCTGGGACTTTTAAACTGAGAACATTATACCAGCTGTCAAACACTGTAGTGGTAGCATCATTCTCTGGAGCTGTTCTGCCGCCAGTGATACCAGTACATTGCACAAAGTAGATGGAACAATGAAGACAGAGGACTACCTCCAAATTCTTCAACTTTATCTCGGATCACTTCAGATCAGATCAAGTTTCCACCCTTCTTTCCGGAGGGTCGAAACTTGAACATAGTTGGGTGTTCCAAAAGGACAATGTTCCCAAACACACATCAAAACTGGTTTTGGAATTGGTAAAGCAGGCTAACATTAAGCTTCTGGAATGATTTTCCCAAAGCCCCGAGGTCAAGCCTATTAGTAGGGGTGCATGTACATATTTAAAAGAATTCTAATTATATTCAAGCTTGCACATCCTAAGGTTGTTTTTTAAAGTAATTAAGGATGTATACTGTGTAATCATTCCACCCTGGAACACGAACAGTTCAAAGAAATCATTAAATGCCCCAGATTACCATGACATTAACACTCATGATTTACGTGAACTTGTGACCACAAGTGTATATCGTCAAATGCAGTTGGATAAATCCACTAAGAGCAGAAGACGTCAGAGCCAAAGCAGGACAGGTCAGCTAATCACAGCCTGTTCGCAATGAAAACAAACCTACAGGACCTCAGCATAGAAAACTATAGTAACTATGAGACTCCTTTCTAGGTGAATCATGCTGTTACACTTTACCAGATCGCCTTTGCCAAATCCCACTTTAAATACTGGTTTTGAACCATATATTTAAACCGTCAACGTATTGTAAGACACAACTATGAAGACACAAACCTAACTGTTAACTAGTTACTACAGTCTAGTTTGGGGTTTACTACCAATTTTTTTCCTTCTTCTTAGTCTTCTTTCTTACTTCACTAATTAAAGCAGTCCTTTTTCTGCCTACCTGTATTTTTATCCTCTAACTTAATGTAGGCCATCTTTCCTTTGGCAGTTATTTTCAACCTTCCACTCCACGCAGGTTCATCCAGCTTCCAGTCTGCAGCACTAGAAAAACAGGAAACACATATCTACTTGTGAAAGTGGTGTAATCCTCTATGAAAACAGCTGACCCAGTCACTGCCAGCTGCTACTTTTGATGGAGGAGGAAGGGAAATGAAAGCTTCAAGTCAGACTAAAATGAGACATGAGCTCTATCTACTCTTACAGATGTTAAAGACGTTTTCAACAAATTGTTTAGGAGCAAAGACGTGACTCCACTAAAACAAACGACACATTTCAAACTAAGACACTAAAAACAAGAATAATTTTCTACTAGCGTTAAAGTTGAGCATCTGCATCTATCATTGGACAGATACTTAAAATCAACATTTTGGCCGGCCAATCAGACCAAAGCTACAGCGTTACATCTGCGTGTCATCGACGTGAGAAGTAAGCTTTTAAACGCCAACAGGTGCAAGTCGCAGGTAAGACGACAGAATGTTGAAGTCCCATTTCCGTGAGCTGATACAGTTAAAATTATATTTTTATATTAAAAGTATATATTGGCTACCCGTAAAAGCAGTAATCGAATGACAAAAACCTAACAAACTATCCTGACAAACTGCTGTCCGATAATGGGCGCATACCTGCAAAATTAGCCCGCTATCAAAAGTCTGGCTGCTCTCGCCAGTTAAAAACATTAGCACGTACCGATATCCGCGGTTAGAGGCCCGCGGCGGGATCCGGTAAACATGGACCTCTGGCTTTACACAGAGCATTGACTCGTAGCTGTTGTCTTCTGCCATCTTGTCAAGTTTCGCTAACCCAAAACCAACTTCCGACTTTCAATAGACCCTCGGCTCTGTCCTGCTGAACCAGGCTAACCGGACCTTAACAGCGCCACCTCCGGCCAGGATGTATAAGCGCCTAAAGAGTACGTCACAGTCTGTCAATAAGAACTTAGAATAGCCTAGAAAGAACAGTATAATGTATATAAATAGAGAAAGAACAGGAAGTTTTCCATAAGAACACTGAAATTATTCTCCTCTTATAAAAAATGATACATATCGTATTTCAATCCTTCTTACTGTGCGAAATGTATTAGAAGCCAGTGAATTCATGTATTTCCTTCCTGATACAATACATTACTACACAGTACTAAATAACACAAAATATGCATTATGTGAGGTTTGTCCTAAAAATCATTTTCATCTCTGCATGCCCAGTACAAATGGGAAATATTACAGCAAACTAAACTTTTTTCAGTGATTGTTTGAAGACAAACTGGTGACCCAATCTTTGAAGTGTTAAGCAAATTGTCCTGCATTCCCTCTAATATTAGATTAGATTAATTTGTCACCATGGGGACAGTCATAGTAGCAAATTATTTTCATGTGGGTTGTTTTTCCATTGAGGGTGAAAAGCTAGAGCAGAAAAAGTCACGTTTTCCCAAAAGTTCACCGGATGCAGTGGATAGTTATAAACAGATCATCGATCTGATCATGGATTGTTGGTGCCTCCGCACACGCAGACTGATATCCCTTAAGTCCATCTTAGACTGTGCTGATCCAGTGCCCCCTTCATTATTCTGAGCAGCATATGAAAGACTACTGTGTTTTCTAAAATAACAACACATGAAGCAAGTTGTACCGCTGAGTGTGTTTATTAAAGGGTGTTCAAATTTAATGAGCTTTTTCCCCCTAAAGCTTCAAAACAATGATGACATAAAAGGAGCTTCACACTAGACAGGTGGCTATGAATGACTTCAGCAAAGCATCATGGGTACATCACACAGGTACAGGATGACTATTTCTCCTTTTCAGTTTAAACTGATTAGAAACTGATTTTGTTACAATAATTGAATAGGATCCCAGGGAACGCTGTATTAGTAGCACATCATCTAGATGTTGTAGGTCCAAACGTCCTCCTTTTCATTGTAGATAATCTCCTAAAACAAAAACTTCTACTTTTTGAAGCAGGAATAAGTGGCACAAATGCAACACTTCCAGCCATGTTGATAAATGTGCTCCTGTGCTGTGCTGCAGTTTACTTGTGACATAAATAACCTTTCACAGAAAGCTCCAAATATGTATGAGCACTACCTGCTGGAGAGCGTGTGATGGAGACCAAGGATTGTTTATCTTTTAAGGCATAACAGCGTAGAAAGGTTGAAAACCTGCCGCAGGCTCATGTACTGTTTACTACAAGTGTCAGCACTGGTTATTCATCAGGATTTGCCTATACTATCATGTTATTGCAGGCAAACTCTTATTTTAAATTGGTCCCAAACAAGCAGACCACACTGTAAGATGATATTAGGTAAAGAACACCATTTTCTTTAAGGTTTCCTGGCCCTGGAAGAATATTTGCCAACACAAAACTTTAGATGATATCCCCATCTAGGCTGAGCTTGAAATAATTATTTCTGAATAATTAATACAACTCTTAACTGTAGGTAATAAATCAGCAAACTGCAGCCGGTACGAAAACCCACCAAAATCATCATCAACTCCAGAGCTGAGCTGCTCCGAAACAGCAAAGGAACAACACAGGAACATTTTTTTTTTTTTTTTTAAACACACTTTAAAACTTTCAGTTCATGTCTTCTGCCAATTAGATATAACTGAATATGACACGACTATGCAGACTACATCTTCTAGGCTCTTACACACTACAGATCACCTGACTTATACGTACTATGTGTCAGAAATGAAACACATGAACAATATGAAGTGTTTAAAACCATATGTGAACAAAAAGAAACGGCACAGAAAAAGGGCAACATTTTAAAAGAGAAAGAAAAAAAGGGAGTAATTTCATTATTATTGCTTAGATAAGCTTAGATTTAGTGATACTGTCCTTCAGCTCTATTCTTTTTGGCCACAGGCTGTGTGCCCACCGGGCATTTCTTTAAGGGCCACTTGTGCCTTACAGAGGATTGTGGACACTTGTGGCCTGAGCCACTGCCATCGACTACAGTATTAAAAGCACACTGCTAGGCACCAAAAGGCTCCATCAGTACAATTTTTATTTTTTTATTTTTATTTTTTTATTGCTGCTCACTCAAGCTGCTGAACACGCAATAAATTTATGGCACCGTCAAGCATTTCATTCCAACTGAACCCGACAAATTAAGGCCAGTACCCCGGTGGATACCCAGCCATGACCCACGCTTCATCAGTGGAAAGGCCACCTCGTGTGCTTGCCTTTTCTGGGGAGGTCCCACAAATCTGCAAGCTCTCCGTATTCTCCCTGAAGAGACAGACACCTGATGTCCTGGCACTCGGCCGGCCAATCAGACCTAAAATCATAGGGCACCTCATGGTACGTCAAAGTAACACAGTGTGTAGGAATGTGAGGCGAAAGCCTGCTCACAGTGTGGAACACAAAGGATTTCGGATCTTTGGCTGATCTCTGCCAGCCCCTTGTAAGCTTCCACAGAGGGAAAAGACAAGGCAAAAGGCAAAGACCACACCAGTAAGCAGAGAAGAGAGAGGGTGGAGAAGTTCATCTAAATCCATGCTACATCTTCAAATGTCTAACGTCTGTCAAATTTTATTTCGTCCCACCGCTCTGCTCTTCATACCACACACAACACTCCTCACTGCACCCTCTGTGCCCTCTCGGGAAGACATCCGTGTCTTGAATCAGGCAGCTCCTGCCTATCTGCACAGTCGGAAGCCTGAGGTGCCATCCGGGCCGTTGGGTTGACGGATCACGTGATTGTTTGAACGAACTGGTTCCAGTGGTTGCTGCACACTCATACAAGCTGGCCTAATAATGGTAAGAGAAAAATTAGAATACATTACAAAACAGTGTTTTTCTCTTTTAGGTGTCTTCTTCAAAACATTTTGTTGTCACAGTTGATTTTGCAGACATTACAACTCACCTGTCCTGGCACTGATTGTCCTGAGGCGTCTCTTCTGAAGAAGCACTACCCAAAATCCTCCTTCGGGCTTCTGCATACTCTGCCTCTCTCTGGGCCAGAGACTTCATCTGCTGAGCGGGACGAGACGAGGCAGCGGGGTTTCCTGTGTTGCCGTTATTTGTAGGGCGCTTTAAAATTCGGATTTGAGGTGGTGGTGCTGCTGGGAGAGAGTCATCTTGGACTACGACAGCAGTTCGTATAGGTGAACTGGCTGATTTCAAATTGGACTTTCTGCAAAGATGAGAAAATCATTAGTGTTTGAAGAGGTCTGGGCATGTTTTAAGTTAATTTCATTTCCTTAGTTTTAGTCTTGCCAATAAAGTTTTAAAAAAATATTCACAAAGATATTTTTGGGAAAAAAGAAGCAGAAAGCAGTAACTTTGTCTTCTGGTTACTTACTTTGCTTCCTGATTTATTTTCAGCTTTGCCTCAAGTCTTCTCTCAATTTCCTGAAGGAGGAAATATAATACATGTATACAATAATTAACTCGATTTCTATTTTTGTCCTTACATCATCCTGTATACCAGACATGTTCACATTGTAGAGATACACCTATCAGGTATTTGGACCGGATATCATTTCAATCCTGGCTCAATTACCCTACTACAATCACTCTTAAGTGACAACCAAACACAGCAGAGCAGGTAAAACTTTTCTGTGCGTTTCAGACTTTATTAAACCTTCATCACCAAAGACAGCCTCACATGCAATTGATCAAATACCTTATGCTGGGAAAGTCTTTGTTGCTATAGTAAATGTGCAGTGTTTTAGCTTTTTGTTGGCAGTATGATAATTATTATAAACTAACTAAATACACACATAACCAGATGACAAAGTACACAAATGTGAAAGTATCCAAAACATGTTGGTGCACAGAAGATAACTGAAATTTGGATGTGTATTTAACAGTAGAGGAGAACCTAAAGATAGTCTTAATATATGCATATATATGTTGTCTTGCAGTTTTGATTGTGACCTAATTGCCCCCAAAAATGACTGCTGACCAAAAAGAATGCAAAGAGGCTCATCTCACATTTGCCTAAAAATATCTTGACGATACCCAAGACTTTTGGGAAAATATTCTGTGGACTGTAGAGACCAAAGTTCAGTTTTTGGAAGGTTTGAGTCCCGTTACATCTGCCATAAAACTAACAACGCTTCCTAAAATCAACATAACACCAACAGTCAAACATGGAAGACTGAAGGAGAATGTCCTGCCATCAGTTCATGCCCCAAAGCTCAAACTCACTTGGATTATGCAGCAAGACAATGATCCAAAATACACAAACAACTCCAGCTGTCTAATATTAAAAATTAATTTCTCAATTACACTCTACGTGAGTGTAACAAATATGCAAAAGTAGGGCAGAAAACTCTTCTAAACAACACATAAAAAGGCTTACCAATAAAGCTGAGATCCATAGGTAGTGTTTAGCTGATAAAAACAAAAAACTTTTAAAAAAGCTACTAAACTAATTGAACCCCCTTACAGTCACAAACTCAGTGTTTCGAGGACACTTAGGTGCTATTGCAGAGAACCTCAAATTAGATCACAAGTGACACATTACACTTTAGCACAATCAAATCTAGTAGGGTTCATTTATTTTGGGAAACACACAGAAAAATGTATGTGTACAAACCAGCGGCTGTTTATAAAACTATTTTCTACAATCAGTGGCACACACTAGACTGCGAAGGTGCTGACACGGTTCATTTCAGGGCACATGGGGGGGGGGCTGCTGGAGAAAGCTGAACATGTCACGATATTGTTTCTACAATGACGTTACTCAGATTATTTCCACAGTTGGATAAATTAATTGATGTGATGGTGTGCTCAGTCCCGTGTCAACACGGCCTGCAAGACTCAACCAGGAAGTTCGGCTGGGAAAAAAAACGCTAATGTTTTTGGGCGCAGGAAGCCTCTACTCTATCGACAGCTCTTGCACTGTGCCTGGGTGGCTATCAGACTAAAGCCGGGGTGCTGTTACATCCCTGTTTAGCACAGTATATTAGCGTCTCTCACCCCGCTGTCCGCCGCCTCTTCCCAGCTTTCTGCAACCTCTTCATCCTCCATGTTTAAACGGGACTGCTGGGTGGCTGGTTGGCTCTCTTCGCTTCACCGGCTAAATGTACCCCACAGTGGGCATGAGACGACGGCAAGCGCTCAAGTACAAACCACAGGGAGCTCCGCCACTGGGTCCCTTTTTATGATCAGATAAAAGCTGGATAAACAAATTCCCAAACCTTTACCCCGGCCTCGTGTTAGCCTGCTAGCTTAAAGCTACACTCGGAGCAAACCCCACCAGCTGTCTGCTGTTTAAAATCCTCAGTAAATGAACCCCGGTCACCGCTGCTGCTCACACGGAAAACAAACACCCTTGGACGTTATGTTTTTATAAACCGCTGTCCCTGCAATGCTTTAATACTTAGCTTCACTACACCTCTCAAGTTTAACCGTCAAATCGAAGAAGGGAAATGACGTCATAACGTAAGCTACAGGTAACGTCAACCACAGGCTGCCTCCAAATGGAGTGGTTTAACAAATGAAGGCGTCTGTACCACTGTTATTATAATTTTGTTATTCATAATTAGTTAGATTTTTATATCGTTTGGACGTTTTTTTGCTTTTAATTCTGTTTCATTTCAGTTAGTTTCCAGCGTGAGTTTGCTTGTTTTACTTTTTTATCTTTTTGAAAGTGTTTAGTTTTAGTTTAGCTCCTTTTAGTTATAGTCTTAGTTTCAGTCTTTATTAATTAATATTGTACTCTGGGAAAATTTTGGGAAGAAAAGTACATACATAACAATAAAAAGAACGTTATGATAACAGACATCCAAAGTCTCAATAAATACATCAATCAAAGTCTCATCAGCCAAGTGCAGACTGCTTTTGGTAAAGTTTTGTTTGCTTCTTTGTTTGAACATATGAACTCTTTTCTCTTTTATTAAACATCACCCATCTCCTGTTTCAATCTTCTGAAGAAAACATAACATGATAAAACATTTATTTCCATTACATTCAAGAAAAGGCAGACATTTCTACACCTAATATCTTTAAAATATGCCCCAAATCACCCTGAGACAAGAACAGGCCAATTTCTTTATTCATTGGATGATTCAGTACTTTGCCTTGACAGCAGTACTAATGCTGACCTAAGACAGCATAAGTACTGCTGCATAGTTATGCCTTCACCTTCTACTGACAGAGAATGGTATCAACTGTTTTCTATGACAGATGTTTTACTGTCATTCAGTGACTTTAATTGTACCTTAGATACAGAAAGTTTAATTGTGAATTGTGAAGGATAAAGGTATTCAGGTTACATGTGATGATCACTAATAAGGAAATGTTCATATTTTGGTGATATAAATGTATTTTTCTAATCACAACAACAGGACACATTTTATCCTTTCACTGTTTTAAATAAATACAAGATACAATAGGTGCTGGAAACCAGTAAGCTTCCCAGATTGCGAAGACAAACTCTTGCATTGGAGTGAACAGTATAAACCCTGGGGGAGAGGTTTCTTTTTTACAGATGTGTGGGACGAGTTGTTGTTTCCAGAGCCCACGGAAAAATGTCATCCTGTGTGAAGATGCACAGGGGAAAGCTAGACTGAAAAATGGGTCTGTTGAACCTTCAGACCAGCCAGTACCAGCAGGAAAAGAAGAAGAAGCAAAAAACAATTAAATAAATAAAATTAAAGCTCAAGTTCAGGAAAACGTGGTATGCATTCAAGCTGCAACATTTCATTAATGTAAATTCAGCAAAAAGAAACTTTTATTTAATTTTTTACAGCAGAATTCAAATCTTAACTCAACACTGTTACAACCTCCAGCAACTGGAAAGCTGCGAAAACAACTAAACAACTAAAATTTGGCAATAAAGTGCACTTTTGCTACAACTCTGAATTATGCCATATTCAGAAGTTTGCAGACGACACGGCCATCATGGGGTGTATCTGGGATGACCAGGAAGAGGAGTACAGGAGCCTGGTGAGGAACTTTATCACATGGAGTCACACAAACCACCTGAAACTCAACACTTCAAAGACCAAGGAACTGGTTGTGGATTTCGGGAGGTCCAGACCAGGTCCACTGCCAGTTCAGATAGAGGGAGAGGAGGTGGAGGTGGTCAACACATGCAAGTACCTCGGGCTGTGGGTGGACAACAAACTGGACTGGTCATGCAACACCACGCAGCACCTGTATAAAAATGGCCAAAGCCGACTGTACTTCCTCAAGAGGCTGAGGTCTTTCAACATCTGCAGGAAGCTCCTGAGGATGTTTTACCAGTCAGTGGTCGCAGGAGTACTTTTCTATGGCGTGGTGTGCTGGGGAGCAGCACAGCAAAGAAGGACTCATCCAGGCTGGAAAAACTAATCAGGAAGGCGGGCTCTGTGGTCGGCATGAAGCTGGACACTCTGGTGACAGTGGCAGAGAAGAGGACCTTAAAGAAACTGATGGACATTATGAACAATGCCGGGCATCCTCTGCACACGGTCGTAAACAATCAGAGGAGCCTATTCAGCGACAGGCTGCTTCTCCCAAAGTCAAAAACCAACAGACTTAAAAACTCCTTTGTCCCACACGCCATCAAACTGTTTAACTCCTCACTGGAGGGGAGAGGGAGGAGAAACAGGGGGACAAGGGAGGGCGGGAACAACTGAGCTGTAGGTGCTTTTCTACACTGTGCAATATTTGTTTGTTTTTTTGTCTTTTTTTCTTATATTCGACTGTGCAATAATCACTGTGCAATATACTCAGTCAATCCTATTTATCCATATTGTATATTCTGTATCTATATATGTGTATATATGGTGTATTTATGCTTATATCCTTACTCTCATTCCCCTTAATGTATCTGTAACATGCAACTTCTTTTGTGCTTTGCTACTGGAAACTGAATTTCCCGGAGGAACCTACCCGAGGGATTAATAAAGTTTCATCTAATCCAATCTAATCTAATCTCTAATCTTTTCATATATTTATATATTTATTTTTCTCTTGAGGAAAATCTCCCCCAGATATGTTTTAATTCAAACTTTATTTTGGGTATCTTCTTACATTATGTTGTGTATCTAATAATGCTGCTGTTATGAATGTCAGGCTTATTTGGTAAGACTTCTGTTCTTGTTTTCTGTTTTTGTTTTGTTTTTTGCTTCAATAAACTATACATATATATACAAAATACATAAATATACAACTAGAAAAACCTTAACAGTGGTATGGAAAGGTTTTTCTGCAACTGAACATTCTTTTAGACTAAAGACTACATTTTGAGTTAGCGTTTTAAATTTTAGACTTTTGTAGTTATGGCTCTCCATTTTCTTACTTAATTACTCAAAATTTCAACTTAGCTTTTAATTAAAAAAAAAAAAGTAATTAATAATTGAATGGCTGAAAAAGGCTTCCATACCACGGTCACACACAGCGTGTTGCCCTGGGCGGCTGTTTGGGGCTGAGGACCCACCCTGGTACCACAGACGGTTAGCGGCTACCGGAGCGTCGCTGAGCTGCGGAGGAGGTCGCTGTTCACAGCGGAAGATGGCGACTGTTTGGAGGCTGCAGAGGAATCTTTGGAGCTGATAACGGGGAGGAGGAGGAGAGGAAAGCTTCACACTCAGAGCCCTGAAAAGAATACGTCTTAAACAACGGTACCAGACAAATCTGGCGTAGTCACCGAGAGAAGCTGACAGCGTATAATAAAGAAGGAAACTGACATTACACATAGCCTGTGGTTGAGCTAGCGTTAGCAAAGATTATTAGCAGAAGACTGAAGGTTTCGACTAGCTCGTCAGTTAGGAGGGTGGTAACACCAAATAAGGCTGCTGACCTGAGAGGATGTCGTGTCGACAAGACAGCTAAGAAGTGAGCGATTTTATGCTGTTTAAAGCAGAGGTGTTGTCGAGAAAATGCACCTTTTCTTTGACACCGCTAGCCAAAAGGTTCTTTTTCTGTTAGCTAACGTTAGCGTGGATGCTCATGACAAGTTGACTAGCGTTAGCCAAAGCTAGCACAAAATATTTTTTCTTGGTCACAATACGGTACCATTAGCCGGTTGGTTAGTTGGATAAATTGCAGTTTGTAGCAAAAATCAAAGCTCATTTAGCCTTATGAAATATGACGTTACTTCCAATAATATCGTGAGTTAGCTTTAGGCGATAATTAGCACTAGCTACCCAGTATTGCATTATAATGTGATGGCTAACGGCAGCTAATTAGATGTAGCTAATGATATAACTGAAACGTCCGGTGTGGACAGACCAGATACTCAAAGAAAGGACTCCAACCGTTCTAAACAGTGGATATCACACTTAAGGTCGTCAAGCGCTAATTTTATGCTGATTGCAGCTTTGCAGTGTCATTGGGTTTCTTGGCTAGGAGCAGATCTCTTCCAATTTAAAGCCTTCACCCTCTCTATGTTTAGGCTGAGTGAATCAGTCATACAGGCATCTGTAAAATGTGGATTCCAGTAAGAATGTGTAGAGCACAATTAATTAATTAATCTAGTTGATTCAAAATAGTCCCCTTAGCATCAATAGCCTGTCTCCCAATGTCTCAACAGACAATAATGTCCCGTTCCCCTGACAATGAAGATGGAGGAGGACATGTTGCCATGGATACAGAGGATGAAGGTTCAGAGCCTGCTGGGATAACGGAGGAAGTGGAAGCAAAGATGGGGTCCTCCTGTCAAGAAGGGAACATGGACAGTGGTGCCAAAGGAGAAGGGAGGACAATGGTGGAGCTGCCGGAGGAAGTTCTAGAGTATATTCTGTCCTTCCTCTCACCTTACCAGGAGCACAAGACCGCTGCACTCGTTTGTAAGCAGTGGTACCGTCTCATTAAAGGTACGCCGCTCATGTTTGCATAATATTTAATCATAAGGTGGATGCTTGTTTATCTTTGCTTAGAATCTGCTTTCTCCACTTTTCTGCCTTCTGTTTCTTGAACACTTTCTCTGCTAACTAGGTGTTGCCTATCAGTGTTACCATGGATTTTTGAGAGCTGTCCAGGAGGGTAATATCCAGTGGGAAAGTCGCACATACCCATATCCAGGAACTCCCATCACTCAGCGCTTTTCACACAGTTAGTATATGACCCTTTTACCATGGTTCATGTCAAAAGCATTTTGTCCCACTTATAGGTTGGTGTGTCTATTTCCTACAAGTCAAAATAAAATGCCACTTCATTTTTATGGATCTGAAGCCTCTAAATGTTTGGATGTAATTTAAGGTATGGATCAGATTATAAGTTTAATGTACAGCAATTAAAAAGGGCTTTCAGTCTGTGGTAGATGACTCATGAAAAGAGCAGCATCAGACATTTAATCCACGTATAGACTACTGCTCGTCTTAAAATAGATTATTAGCAACTTCATTTTTTTTTCATTTTCTTTCTTCACCAGCTGCATTTGAAGTGAAATGTTCTTTCATCAGCTTTGTTTTGAAATCTTAAAATGCTGATTTGTGCTATGTCACTGTCATAATAGGCCACTTGGAGTAATACAAATATAAACCCTTTTAATTACAGTGGTTTAAATGTAGTGTCAGACAAGCTGTTGGTGCCATCTCATGAAGAACAGGATGATCCTTAAAGCATTGTGTGCAGAGACTTTAACTATACACCCTGGGTATTTATTCTCTCTTCTTGCGGGTTGCAGGTGCATGTTATTATGACTCAAATCAGTCCATGTATGTGTTTGGGGGTTGCACTCAGAGTAGCTGCAATGCTGCCTTCAATGACCTATGGAGACTTGACCTCAACAGCAAGGAGTGGATCCGCCCTTTGGCCTCAGGTAACAATTTCACAGGCTGGTAAGAACAACACAAATCAGAGGTTGTAACCCCTTTTACAACTGTTCTGGAAACAAGTAGCTTCTTATGTAAGGGGAGCTGTGTGGGGACAGTTTCCTTGAAAGGTTGAGTTGGCTCTCTGAGAAAATGCTTGTAGGAAGTGGAGTAAGATAGTATAAAGAGAAAAAGTCAGCAACATCTGGGTGAAAATGTGATTGGGTCAGAATTTCAACCTGGGGAACACAAGCTATGATTTTTAGATACATTTGGGTAGTTACAGTTTGGTTTACCTAGATATCCAACATAGTTGTCTGGTTACTGTTGATGTGGGTGGGTGGGGGACGGGGATAGTTCTCCAACCAGTCTCTAAAGTGCAACCTACCTATTTGATGTATTGCTATGGCAACATAATGGTTCTGCCTTGGTTTATAGAGTGTAGTAAACAGTTCAACATGTTTTTAATGGTCATTTAAAGTGTCCCCGCTACAGCACAAAGTTTGACAAAACTGTTAATCCCATCCATGGTGGCAATTTTCTCATAATTACTGCTCCCATAATTCTCATTATGTTAACATGTTTTTAATCTTAAAACTGATTTTTCATGTTGAGACGCCAGGTAAATTGTTTGGTGGACCACACAGAGGTTTGGATGAGTTTAGGTTACAGATCTGCCTGTTTATATTTGTTTTATTTGCCTAAATGTAATTATTGTATAATTAATGCTACATCCTTGAGGTATAACATCTCATCTCACGGTTTGGGTCAAACTCCACTCTTTCACAATTTTCTGTCAAAAATCTTTGAAGACCAGTCACCCATATTCAGCAGGACATGCTAGAGAGAACAATAGTCAGATGCTTAATAGCAGATTTAATTATACAATGTATGAGTTAAAGCAAAGAGGAAACAGTTTCTGATATGCATGTGTAATTGATGACTTATTTAAAAATCTGGCATACTTATTTTCCAATAATTATTGTTTTATTTCCTTTAAACAGGCTCTTATCCATCTCCTAAAGCTGGAGCGACTCTAGTGATGCACAAAGATCTGTTAGTGCTGTTTGGGGGATGGACTCGCCCCAGCCCTTATCCACTACACCAACCAGAACGTTTTTTTGATGAAATCCACACCTACTCTCCTTCAAAGAACTGGTGAGAAGGAGTGACTGACACATGGTGGCCAAATATGAACTAGTTTAAACATTTCATTATTATTGTCTTCTTTTTTCATATACTTTGTTTTTTCCTCTGTCTCAGGTGGAACTGTATAGTAACGACACATGGACCTCCACCTATGGCAGGCCATTCTTCATCTGTAATAGGAAACAACATGATAGTGTTCGGGGGATCTTTAGGAGCACGTCAGATGTAAGAAGGTTTTATTTGTAATTGACTGCATGCAATTAGAAAGACTAGTCTAAATTTTTGCTTATTTAAACTACAGTGGTGTTAATAGGTTGCCATTGTAAAGGCTTCGCTTGGTTGGTTAACACATGTGAAACAAATTAAATTAGATCTGAAACAATGTGTTGTACAGACTGTGATCTTAGACGGCAGTAATCACTGTTCCCAAGTACAGTAAATCTTCCCACACTCGACTCTCAGGAATTATATTTCAATATAGATTACTAATCCTTTTAGATTTAGATGTTATGAACAGGGATGTATTACTGAATGAAAATTTCCACTGGTCCTCTTTTGGTTATGACAGGAGTAATGAAGTGTGGGTTCTCGACCTGGAGCAGTGGTCCTGGTCCAAACCGCCCATATCTGGACCATCACCACACCCACGAGGCGGCCAGTCACAAGTAAGGCTTCAGTATTTTAAACAGGGATGCTTAATCATTTTAACAGCCCTGTGGAAGTTTTGACTTTGACTTGTCTCTTTGTGCATTTACTAAAGGTGCCAGAAAAGTCCATCTATGTTTTATATGTGAAATAAATGATGCTCTTCAAATGTTTATTCATTAGATTGTGATAGACGATCAGACGCTGCTCATCTTGGGAGGATGTGGTGGTCCGAATGCAGTAAGTTTTATTCTTTCTTTCCAGTTTTAAAACAGGTCCTTGAAACATGAGAACTGATTTGTTTTGTTTTTTCCCCTAATCATAGCTTCTTAAAGATGCCTGGCTTCTCCACATGGATGCACTACCATGGAGGTGGCAGCAGCTGCAGGTGGAAAACGAGGACCATGGGGCCCCAGAGTTGTGGTGTCACCCAGCATGTAGGGTGAGTGTGTGTGGCTTAGCCATCAATTAAAGGTGTGTGTTACAAAGCACGTAGGTTGCATGTATAATATACACTGCATAATATTATGGTCACTGATGCAGGTTCTGACAAAGTTGTTAGGATACACAGAGGATCACAGTTTTTGCGCATGGGGCTGTATAGCTGCAGACCAGTCAATGTGTTCATGCTGACCCCTGTCCACCCCTGCCACAAAGAAAAAATGGGTCAGGAATGGTTTGAGGAGCTAAAAGGCGAATTTGAGGTGTTAACTTGCTCTCCAAATTCCCCAGATCTCAATCCGATCGAGCACCTGTTCAATGTGTTGGACAAACATGTCCTACACATGGTGGCCCACCTTACAGCTTACAAGACTTAAAGGACGGGTGTAGTCGAGTGCATGCCTGTGGGTGGGTCAGGGCAAAAGTGGGACCAACACAGTATTAGGCAGGTGGTCATAATGTTATGCCTCTGATCAGTTTATGTTTAAGATAATCTATATGGCACTTGGAACAGTAAAATTAAAAATTAAAAATTGTAAAAACACCTTGAAAGTAATTGGTTAAGGTTGAGACATTTGAAACTGATTTTTTTTTTTTTTTTTTTTTGAAAACTCTAAAACAAACCTTCCCTGGTCAGTTCTGCCTTCATCTTAAGGTACTGTTGTGACCAGGTTAAAAACAAAAAACATAAAGTCATTCTTTGACTTTACCTTCAAAATACCTCCTTAACCCAGTATGTCTCTTTATAGTACACTCCTGATTTTTGTGAATACTTGTAAACCGTGTTCACTAATGCTTCTTCTTCCCAACTTGTTCTTTTTTTTACACACAAGGTGGGCCAGTGTGTGGTGGTCTTCTCACAGGCTCCATCTGGGCGGGCACCGCTAAGCCCAAGTCTTAACTCTCGGCCCTCCCCCATAAGTGCCACACCTGCCCCTCTGGGCCCTGAACCTCCTTCCCTGCGCTCTCAGTCTCCCGTTCGGAGCGGTGCTGCCGGTGTTGTTCTGGGAGCTGTTGAAGAGGCTCCGTGTGTAAATGGCCGATGGGGCACTCTGAGACCTCGGCCTTCAGCGAGAGGTGGTGCCAGAGACGGGAGCCCGTCCTCCTCTCAGCAGCCATCTCCTTCACAAGGCCCAGAAAGCCCTCCTCTTCCTCCCTTAATAAATGGATCCTCCCCTTCCCCACGGACCAGCCCAGCCCAGGCTGCATCTCCTCCCTCTCGTCCTCACCTGCCTTCCTCCACTGACTATGGATGGGAGTCTCCCCCCTCTGCTGCTCACCATCCTGAGGTCCCCAGCACCAACGGCCTGCATACACCTCCCTCAGGCTCCCCATGCACCCCACCAGGTGCAGTGTCCCCTGCTGCCTTACGACGAGGGCTGGAGGCAGTGAAAAACAAATCTTCCTCATCTGTACCTTCTTCATCATCATCGTCTTCCCTTCAGACACAGGGGCCTTCTCCTGGAGGTGGAGCAGGTCCTCCAGGAACCCCTCCGTCATCCTCCTCCAGTCCTCCTCAGGTGGCTGGAGCCGATGGACATGCTATCCCGCCTATTGCGAGGCGTCTCGGTCATCATCCGCCGCAGAGCCTGAACGTAGGCAAACCTCTGTACCAGTCTCTCAACTGCAAGCCCATGCAGATGTATGTGCTCGATGTGTCCCGAGCCAAGTCTGCTGGGGTAGTGTCTTGGAGAGTTTATGGGAACGGGACTCCACCTGCAGTCACAGGACCACCGGAGACCAGCCTTCACACTGTGGTACAGGGCAGGGGAGAGCTCATCATCTTTGGAGGCCTCATGGACAAAAAACAGAATGTGAAATACTACCCTAAAACCAACGCCTTGTACTTTGTACGCGCTAAAAGGTAATGCAGCTCCAGACGGGATTGAGAAGATGTTCATCCTGTGACCACACAAGGGAACTGACACACAAGGCCTTTTTCCTGTAGGAAGGATTATGAATAAAGAACATAATCATTGCTAGATATTTCACTTCAGAAATTCACTATTCCCCCTTCTGCCTACTGCAAGCATTCAAAAGAAAACACTTTAAGTACACTTTGATAAAACCATTTGCTTGAATGAGAATCCTGTGAGTGTGTGAGTATGAGACCACAGTGATGGGAGAAAATTTGACTTCTTTTTTTTTTTTTTTTTTTTTTTTTTTCCCTAGAAGAACAACCAGAAAATGTTTATTTTTTGTGTCATCATCCTCTGAACTCTTAGAGTACGTCTGGAAGAGCAGACGCTGTTGACAGAAACTGTCTACCTGCTTTTTGTATCACTCTTTAAGCCTGCAATGTTTACATTGAAAACAGTGTGCGTGTGTGTGTGTGTGTGTGTGTGTGTGTGTGTGCACGATGGTGGTTAAAAGTTGTTGACTAATGTGTGTGACGGGGGCTACAGTGGATGAGAGATGTGGCACTGTACTATGAATATAGTTAAACAATAAAGGCCTCCATGTCTGCTCAGTGACAGTCTCAAAATTCTTGTTTGTCTTTAAACATTGCTGCTGTTGTAGCTTAAACAAGCTCAGCTTGCAGTCATAATTGTGTTGAAGCTTTCGATCATTTCAGCAGTTGTCATCAAACTGGAGAATAAACTTTGAAGTTACACAAACCTAAGGAAACAGCTGAAACCATTAATGTGAAGTTTAATTTTTTTTTTTCTAATAGTTAAATACTTCTTCACTTTAATTAGAAGTCGAGTCAAAATTAGAATCTTTAACTTTTATTTCCTCTGATAGGCAGGCAACAGTAATTCAAATAGCCACTGATTACACATGATGAATGCACAAACCTTAAAGCAGATGGGCTACAGCAGCATACGACCACACCGAGCATCACTCCCAAGAAGAGGCACAAGTTTGCATGGACTCGCTAAAAATGGACAATAGAAAATTGGGGAAAAAACACTACCTGGCCTGTTGACTGTGGACTTACGCTGGGACATTAAGATTAGTAGGGCTTTAATTTGGTGCAAACAACATAAAAGCATTAATCCATCCTACCTGATATCAAAGATGATAAAGGCACCTTGCTTGTACTGGGCTAGAAAAGGGGGTCTAGCCCAGTACAAGCAAGGTGTACTTGATAAAGTGTCTGTTGGGTGGACAAAAAAACATAGTGGTATACATTTCAACATTGTGAATTCAGTAGTGGTTTCACATCTAAATAAGGTGGGTTTTATATGCTTAGGATTTTCTATGAGTCTGTTGTGGCCAGTGCGATCCTCTATGCTGTTGCATGCTGGGGGAGCAGGCTGAGGGTAGCAGATGCCAACAGACTCAATA
>NW_005187511.1:1643292-1709291 GCF_000239375.1 Pundamilia nyererei
CTGATATCACAACCTCTAAATTTTGGCCCTTCTTAGCCTTTATAATAAGAAGCCTGCTGCTCTCTGACTGCTACATAAACTAATGTAAACAAAAGGTCCAAAAATTACTAAAGGTGGCAGGTGGTTCATTAAGATGAACAGGGAACTTGGATCCACCTCAGGTGTCTGATCTGAACTTTACAAAAAGGCGGCCTCTAGTGGCTGAGTTTTTGTCATACAGCACAAAAAAGTCGGCAGATAATTGATTTAAAACTTTCTCCAATTAGCACTTACGGCTCATTTTCTTTTCTTTTTCAGAGGGTTTGTCAATTTTAAAGCGATCAACCACATCAGTTTTCCTCTACTGAATAAATCTGAATACTGAAAAACTTTCTAAAACAAATAAAAAGATAAATATAAGATGGAAGAAGCGCAAAAGTAAAAGCAGTGCATATGTCCCTTTGTTTTGCTTCCAAGATTATCCATGCGGTCTTTAGCAGCTTAACCTTGTTTTGATAGCTCACACACAGCATTTGCTCTCCCGGGCCTCAGACGCTTCAGCTCTCCCTCTCTCTGACCAACAATAACCTTTTACCCAGAGAGCTCCTATAGGACCAGAGCAGGGGCAGTTTCACAGCACAGCCAACCCATTCGTGCGCACTCAGGGAAATGGTGAGGTGGCACAAAGGCCTGAAACGTTATTGGCTCTGACCAGAATCAGAAGGAGGGGACTGTGACAATGAATGTGCTGAGACACATGTTTACAAGAATGGAGCAGAGAGGAAGAATGGAACTGCACGGGATCAATGAAAACTGTGAGTGTCATTATCAACTAAGATTTTTATAACCACAGAAAAAGACTCTCAGAAAAGTTTTATATTTCCATGTGGCTGTCTCTGATACTTGTTCTGAGCATTTTTGTGTGCTTGTATGTTTTATGAATGTCAGATTATCTGGTGTGTTTACTCTTAAATCTGTTTCTGGGTCAGTTGTAGTATTGAATGAATGAACTTCAGTGTGCCGAAAGCTCCCAGAGTCAAAGAACAAGAGAGAGGCTTTTACAATGTTTGTCCTGCAAGGAGGAACCTAAATATATCTGACAGCTTTTTCTTTCCTGGAAAAAAAGGAGAGTCACTCTCCTGACTTGCAAGGCTGGATTTGGGTGTCATACCTGAAGCTTGCTTAAAATGTTTGCATGATCTCTTGCAGATGGTGCCTCATTAGAACAGAATGACAGTGAAGAAAGTTAATGAAAGTGAGTCCAGGAGGACACTGTGAGCCTGCGAGTCACAGGACGAACGTGTAAAGCAGATGTTAAATGAGTAATCGCAGGAGTCGGTAGCTTCTGTCTCTGACTTTACTGTACTCTACCAAGTACTTTCCCTGCTCCTATCACACTGAGGCAAGGGGAGGAAAGCCATCATGAGTACTGTTAAGGCAAACTGTGAAGATCACTTCTCAGCGATGAGTAGCACTCAGCTGCTGAACACTTCGCCCGAAGAGTCTGTGTTTGCTCCACAGCCTTCCCAGAGGATTTCACCCACCGTGTTGACGGTCCCCTGTGGGGTCTTTGGCCCCTTGCCGCCGCCTCCTGCAGTCTGGCCTCCACTAGACTTCGCCCTGGGCGCTCTTGCCTGCTGCGCAGCCTGTGTGTTCACCAATCCTCTGGAGGTGGTGAAAACCCGTCTGCAGCTACAGGGGGAGCTTTGTGCTCGGGGATCCTACCAGAGACACTACCGCGGGGTCCTGCAGGCGCTCTGGGTGGTGGGCCGCACGGATGGGCTACGGGGCCTGCAGAAGGGGCTCTCAGCCGGGCTCATCTACCAGGGTGTGATGAACGGTGTGAGGCTGGGCTCGTACTCCTACTGTGAAGCTCTGGGGATCACTTCTTTCCATGGGGGGAGTCTGCTGTCAGGGGCAGGTGCTGGAGCTCTGGGTGCCTTCATAGCTTCTCCTGCCTATCTGGTAAGTTTATTAAAGTTTCTCCTTTTTATAGTTTCTTCTATAGTCATTGTTTCCAGAGGAAGGTATCTCAATAAAACATGAAGCTCCATAGAGATAAACTCCTTTAGTGGTCTGCCACTGATTTGGCTTTTGTGCATCATTAAAATTAATTTAAAATATCTGCTTTGTTTTGGTTAAGTTTTTTTTGTGACTCTTTTAATTCAAATGAAGTGTCTACCTGTGAGCATCCCCATTACAATATGTATTAATGTAAATGAATTGACTTTTTAGGATCTTTTGCATTAATGATTTTTTAAGACAAATCTGTACAGTCTCAACATATGAAAAGAAAAGGCCAAATCCATCCATCCAATGCTGAGGTGGTCTGGGCATCTGACGCCAAATATGAGAGAATTAAGAGAAGAAACAATCATGCTTGCTTCATGTGTGGCACTTTCTTAAATCCTTTTTATTCAGTCCTCTGATATTTTTTCCAGAAAGGTCTTTTTATTCAAAGTGACTGAAAACAGTGTGTTCTAATCACGTTAAAGCAGAAGTAACAGAAGCATTAGATCTCCCACTAGATGTGTGGCCTGGATAACAAACTCTCAGGAACTAACTAGGTCACTCATTGTTAAACTGTGATCCGCAGCAAAAAAACATCAACACACTTCTAAACTTGTATCACAGTGTAGCACAAAGGATTTTCCATAAACACGAGTAATATGTTACAACAGGATATTTCTCTCTTTTTTTTGATATTCAACAGTTCCTATTCATTATTAGCACAAAAACAAAACAAACAAAAAACGAACAGAATCACATACATTGCAAATGTATGTAATGATTTTAAATTACATATATGGGGAGAGAGGGAGAGAGACAAATATTTACCATCTACTCGCCCATAGATTTAAAAAAGAAGAGACAAAAGTGAACTCCCATCCTTTGTGCTCACTTCCTAATTACACAACAGGATATTTAGACATTAAAGGAATAGTCACATTCAACATTCAAATACATCATGGTCTGTATGTGTAGATGTGGTTCAGATGACCGAGTGAAGTTCAAACTGATCGTCAGCATTGGGAAGAAAAGTGATTTACATGACTTTGAATGTTGTTATTGGTGTCAGACGAGCTGGTCTGAGTACTGCGGATCTGTTGGGATTTTCCCACATAGCCATCTTTTGACTTTAAAATGAATGGTCTGAAAAAGAAATATCCAGTGAGCTGTAGTTCTCTGTGTGAAAATGGAGACCGGTTTCAGCTGAAAGGAAGGCAACAATAACTCAAATAACCACCTTTTAAACCCAAAATATGCACAAGAGCATCTCTGGGGATACAATTCACACAAGTGTATCAAACCTGAATCACAGAAGACTGAAAAAACATTGCCTTGTCTTTGAGACTGCATTTCTGCTGCAATGTTCAGATGGTAGGGTCAGAATTTAATGCAAACAACATGAAAGCGTGGATTCATCCTACCTGATGGTGATGTAACAGTGTGGAGGATATACCAACGGGGCATCATTTAAACACCACAGCCTGCCTGCATGTTGTTGCTTCTCTTGTCCATCCCTTTATGACCACAGTGTAGACATGTTCTTATGCCTGCTTCCTGCAGTGCAAGAAGCAAGAATGAAGACACTTCAGAAGGCAAAACAGGTCTGCAGCCCAGTAGTAGCAAGGTGTACTTGAAGTGGCTAGTAAGTCTATATTGGAGCAGTTGCTGTAAAAATTGTTTATTCGAAGAAAATTCTAGGAGCTCGCATTTGAAATGATGTGAAATTCTTCCAAAGTTATTGTTTTTCCAGTATTTCCAGTATAAAACCTGCCCCCACCCTCCACCCTTTGTTTCCTTCCTGAACGTCTGCAGCAGAATAATTATACAACTAGGGAATTGTGTTCCAAAAAGACTAACTTTGGAAATTCCCCTGAAATCATGTGGTGGAATCTGGTTAGTGAGAGACCAGCAACGCTTTCAGACTAACTTGACTAAATGGAAAGTTAAAGAGGGGAAAATAAATTTCAGTGGCTTAATGAAAGGACAGTAAAATGAAATGAACTTGAAAGAAAAGAAAAGCTAAAATACAAACCCAACTGTCTGCATTTGAACTGAAGGGAAAAGAAAGAGACCCCAGACCATTTTCAAAGACACAAAGACTCAAAGGTCTTCAAGCTGTTTTTGCCCAGTGTTTGCTAGATCACATAGATGTTCATAGATCATAGATCTAGGTCATTTAGAAAGTCTTCAAAACGCAGTATGATCTCCAGTTTAAATCAGAGTGTGCATTTTCTTAGCAGTCCGTCTACATGCTCTCCAAAAAACATCACTTTCACACCAGTGTCAAACTTCACCATCACTCGATTTATGTCCTCTGCATTTCTACAACTGTACCACTCTTTTTGTTGTTTTTCTGCCTCAGCTGCCAGTCAATACATCCAAGTCCATCTAAGCTTTCTGGACGGTCATGGAAAGACGATACTGTCTGATGACGTATTTATATCACGGTCACTAAATATATCCTGAATCTTTTTCTTTCCGCCTGCTGCTGCCAAACCTATACAGTATGTTGTGGGTCCTTCTGTGTGCTGCCGGCAGGCAGTGAAGGTTATTTTACTGACACCATATCTGATATCAAGAAGGAAACGATGAAGCTTCTTCTCCTTTTTTATTTAGGCGTTTTTGTTTTACATGAAATGCGTCATGATTTCACAAGAAGAAAAAAAACGTCCTTTACAAGGAAAGTGCGAATGAATCACCGAATCCTGTATTTGACCAGCTCCTGACAATCTGCACGTTGTGTAACTCCTTCCTGTGAATATTAGCAGGGTTATCGGGTATCCTCACACAACTCATTCTAACAAATGACTTGGTGACAAGTCTGGTGCTCTGTGCACTTTGAACTCTGTTTCAGCAAAGCATTAAGTGAAACTCGCTGCTGAACACTAACCATACGCCTGAATGCATTTTAAAACGTGCTTGCTGTGTTTTCTTCATAGGTGAAAACCCATCTGCAGGCTCAGACTGTGGCAGCCATTGCAGTTGGTCACCAGCATAACCACCTGGTAAGACGGACACATTTCACATAAAACACAAGAATAGCTTACCAGCTGTTTCAATGTTTAAAGATGTCAGTACAGGTGTATTAAAGTACATTAACTGGCCAGGATGGTGTAAACTATGTGCTATAGTATAATAATTGTGCTTTTTTTTTATTTTTTATCAGGTGTTCATTTGGTAATTAAAATTTGAAGCCCATAACACTCCCATTAATATGACATACCAAGATAGAAAGCTGATAATGAAAACGTTAATTGTTGGCACCTGAGGAGAAAATGGTCATTATAAACACTGCGTATCAATAACATTATGTACCTGTGTTTTCAACAAAAAATGGATACAACTTGTATTTGACATGTATTTAATATTTTTCTCTAAAATGCAGTGTGGTGAGAGTATAAAACTAAAAGTATAAGTTAAATTATAGAGAAGCACAGTAAAACTGCAGACGCATGGTGTTTAAACAGTACGTGTCTGCCCTTTAACCATCAGATCATATAATCTGCCCGGCCAAAAGAAAAAGGCTCCACCTATATTTACTTTAGCAAACCAATAAGAGCCTTCCACTGGATATTTACTGCAATAATTAATATGGCTTAGCTGGATACAGGTTATTTAAACCTAACTGATGTAGTGAGCTGCTTCTCATTTATCAAACAACCATATCAGAAGACGCATCATGTGGTTGTGGAAAAGATGGGTTAAATTATTTGCCTTCATCAGGCAAAGACAAGGCGATTACTGAAACTACCAAAACCTGGATAAAAGCTGTCCGAAATGCCAGAGCTAGCAAATTAAAACTAAAATATGCTAATTGATATTAATTTTTTTATTATTATTCAGAAGGTTCATTAAACACTCAATTTTCAAAAAAGAAAAAGAAAAAAAAAACCATGCAATTTCAGGCAGTTATTTCCTGGTTCAGGCTGTAAAGGGGCTGAAAGGACCTGGGAGGATAGTGATGAATCATCAAAAAAGGAAGAAATGTGGTTGGAAAAAAAGTGATCGTGATTGGAGATCCTTTAAACATCTGGTAAAATCAGATCATAAAAAAAGTCATCAGCACAAGTCATGGATATGTCTAACACTGAAAGTACATTTGCAAACACACATGATGTGAAGCAAACTAAAACAAATCGCTGAGTCTTTTTAAGGCTTATCAGAATCAGAAAGGGTTTTATTGCCAAATGTTGAGCAGGTTTACAACATTAGGAAATTGCTGCGGTATTTTGTGCAAACATACTGTCAGACAATGCTTAAATAAACATAAAAATGTAAAAGTGCTAAGAGTGCTCTCAGGGGAAAAAAGGCAGGAACAATAGAAACAGATCGTGTGGTCTAAAGA
Source organism: Pundamilia nyererei (assembly GCF_000239375.1). NCBI lineage: Eukaryota > Metazoa > Chordata > Actinopteri > Cichliformes > Cichlidae > Pundamilia > Pundamilia nyererei. The sequence goes on from NW_005187511.1 coordinate 1,649,627, forward strand.
GTCCAGATTTATCCTCTTCCCCAGTGATGTCTCCATCAACGTAAGAAGAGAGGCAGATGAAGTGATGCACCCATCATGCCTGCTCAGGGCCTGCTGCAAGAACCTGCAGGGGCAGTGTTATAATCTGCAGATGCTTCAGCTGGTCAAGTCTACACCAGTGATATGTGCCCAAAGAATGAGGTCACCTGAATATACTGAATGGCCAGGTTCAGCTATCAGTGGCATGTCCTGTATTCTAAGTTGGCAATGCCAGGATTGATCAGGCTCCAACTGAAAAGCGTATCAAAAACAGTGCCAAAATGAATGCATTATCAAAGGTTAATAAATACAGCTCCATACATACATGTGTATGTTCAAATGTGCAGCTAATTCCTCCTGGAATCAGCTGCAGAATTAACAAAAACAGAAAGTGATGGTCTGACTTAATGTATTCAAGGCAAATTTAAATGGGTTGCATGAAGTTACTTCAGGCTGCCTGAATGTTTTGCCTGAATATTATTACCTTTATTTCTGACTTTAGACAAATACTTTACTAAGGTATTCGTTTTCGCAAATTCTTGTTCACAAATTTTAGTAAAAGTGTCAGGTTTTGGCTGTGTGCAGGCAGGAGAAGGACCCAAACGCAAAACTTACCACACAGGAATTAAACTCAAAAAGCTGCTTTATTGCAGAATGTCACAAAAACTAAACTGGGACATGGCTAACTAAAACACATGGCCACACAGCCATGAGGGCAACTACGCCACTGACAAAGCGAAACACAGGGCTTAAATACACTGAGGGATAACGAGGGAATGAGACACAGAAGGAGAGCACAGCTGGGAGTAATCAGGCTGGACGAGACAAGGGAAGCAAAACTAGAAACACTGACATGAGACACGGACCTTCAAAGTAAAACAGGAAACACACTGACTGAACTCCAGACATGTAAACTTAACAGGGACTGGGGAGACAGAACATTGGAACCTGAAACATGGTACAGAAAGGCACAGTAGACATCATGGAACACAGTGAAGCCATATTACTAAACTTAAGAACTAAACTCATGATAACCATAACTGAAACCTAGGGAAATAACAAAGACAGTACAACAAAGGACCAAGAAAAAACACAAGAACTCAAAAAGCTGGGTCAGAAAGACCCAGAACCGTGACAAAAAGAGATTTTAAATAAAGAATAAACTTACAGAATAATTATTTCTTTTTTTCCTGTAAAAACCTGACTTGTTACCCTCTTATTCTAGTGTACCTACCTTTGAATATTTGTAGGTAATTGCAATTAAATGCAATTTAAATCCCATTTAATTACAGGGGAATTACACCCTTAGTTGCAAGCCGTGTTATAAAGTGTTACCTGGTTTTGAGTGTTATTATCTGTAACCTCTACTCACCAGTGCCTTTGTTTTCTTCTATTTCAGGGAGTGTCTGATGCCTTTGTTACCATCTATCGAAAAGAAGGTTTAATTGGTCTTTGGAGGGGTGTGAATGGGGCTGTGCCTAGAGTCATGGTGGGATCAGCTGCCCAGCTGGCAACCTTCACCTCAGCTAAGGAATGGGTGTCACATTCTCAGGTAATGTTATCTAAAGAGCCGAAGGTTTTATGTCATATGTGACCAAGCTGCTGCCATGCGTTGAAAGTCGGATCATCTTTCTTTGTGTCCTTTCAGTGGTTCAGTCCAAACAGCTGGCTCGCAGTCTTGATGGCAGCTGCAGTCAGTGGAGTTGCTGTGGCCATTACCATGACACCATTTGATGTCATTAGTACTCGGCTCTACAACCAGCCGGTGGATGAGTTGCGTAAGGTGAGTCTGTCTTCAACACAGTTGTCCTCCTTTTCATTAGTTTCACAATCTAAAAAAAAAGCATACCGACATTAAAAAAAGCAATATGAAATCATTTCATCTATATTATATATTTGTATTGACCTTTATCATCTAATTTATATATTTTATAGATATATTATTTCATCTTTTTCTCATATTAGGTATGTATTTAAGGAGAAACTGCCTTTGAATCTTATTGTGTTGTGTAGAGTGTCTATAAAGGAACTCAGCTTATTTCAGTTCACGAAAGACTTGCTGTGTTCTTTACATCTGTTTTGTAGGGGCGTCTGTATCATGGATTTTCAGACTGCATGCTGAAGGTGTGCAGAGCGGAGGGCCTGCTGGGTTTGTATAAAGGCATGGGCCCCGTGTTCCTGCGACTGGCCCCGCACACGGTGCTAAGCATGCTGTTCTGGGATCTGATGAGGCAACAAGCAGTGAAGGATAAGTAGAGCTGAAGCACCCATACTTGCACACTGAAAGCACAACTGGGCTCTGCTACAGCTGTTAGAGTGCTCTCTCAGTTAATGAAGCACTGAATTTAAAGCAACTGTGTGACATTTTGGGAAGCAAACTTATTTACTTTTCTTTCCGAGAGTGAAATGAGACGGTTCATGGACGTTTTTATGGTTAATATGAAGCTAGCATCTGGTTAACTTATCTTAGCATAAAAACAGCTAGTTTAGCTCTGGGCAAAGTTAATAAAATAGTTAATGGTAACTCCTTAGAAGCATAATAATTGCATATAAAATAACAAACTGTTGTTTCAACACTTTTTATTAAACACACAGACCTAATATAAAATGCTGGTAAACTTTAGAGGTACTGATAGCTGCTGGTAGCTCTGACAAGCTAGCAGTTGCCTTTCATTTTTAGTCTTTATGCTAAGCTAAGCACGTGCCTGCTGGCTGTGGCTTTATATTTAACCAACGGACACTGGGTGCCATATCAAACATCTGATCTTACTCTTTTCCAGAAAGAAACATGAACAAAATGTCAAACTATTGCTTTAAGTGCAAGCTTTTCTCTCCCATCTAGCACAGAAAATGAACACTTGAAGCACTTAATCAAGACTGGCATGTTATGCACATACTGGAAGACATCTTTCTCTAAAAATATGTCTCGAGTGTATACATTTTTTGATTAGGGTTTTTTTTATACCTCAACCTTAAGTCTCGCAGGAATTTGCTTGTTAACTCATCAGTGTGTGAGTGCGGTCAACTTGAAGAACAAGTCATCATCATTAAAGCAAACAATTGTTTGCCATGTTTATTACACTGTCTAGATGCCTTGTCTGTTGTATTTAAAAAAAACAACCTGATGGAATTTTCTTTTTTTAAATTCACTGACTTGAACTTATGTAACTAAAGCCAAGAATGACATTTGTAATTTCAATTTTGTATGTGCAGAAATTTAACCTACTGGTACTTAAAACTTTAAAAGCAATGAACAGTCCTAATAAAGACTTTTTGTAAGAAACCTGTCTGGTTTGTTTTTGTTCTCTGGAGAGGTGGTGAATCTTTTGAACACACTGCTTTAAAACCATTGTAATCTGTGGTGTTTTCTGTTTATTTGAAATGATTTAATTGACTGGGGTTAAAGGTTTCTTCTTGAGAGGATTTGAAACCCCTTTCATCAAGAATTGATTTGACTAAAAGCTGTAGCCATATCACGTTTCACCTTTGTACCTTTGGGTGGATGGAGCTTACTAAAACTTGATCAGCTCGAAGAAATAAGGGCAAAGTCATTCATTTGTAGCACCACTTTGAGTGTTATTGCTGAAACGTTACAAGAACATCATAAAGATGTTTCTCCCCTTGATCCTGGGAACCACTGGATGGACACCTTTTGATTCAAAACCATTTGACTGCTTTCTTCAAGGTCTGATAACATGTTTTCTCTGATTATGGTTAAATTCTCAGCACTTTTCAATGTCATGTCTCCTCTTTACTGGCTTATTTTTGGTTGTGTGTTTTTTTTAAAGGGCTTGTAGGTGCATGTGGAATATCAGTGCTGTACAACCTGCTGAGAGTCTACAATTTTGTTCAAAATTCCAAGTGAGTTCACCCTTTGAGAGGAAAAAGGGAAAGCATAGCTTGATTTTCAAGAGCGTTGGAGTTATTCTATTTTGTCTGCACACAGTGATTCTGACTCTGGAAATGGAAGCAAACCCAGGTCATCCTCACTGGGCACGTCTCTGAGAGGGAACTGGAGATCAGCCCTCCAGTTCTGGATTCTGACTGTCCTCCTCTCTCTGATGGGCTCGAGGGTTTTCTCCCTGATAGTGCTGGAGTTTTCCCTCAGGGCTGTTTCTACCTGGGCGTCAGCTGGACTGGTGAGCTCCTCAACAAATACTGCAGCTATATTTATGCATTGTTTTATGCTTTTATGTATCTGCTTTAGAGTGTTCTTTCATTACACATTTCTAATCCACGTCTCTTAACGCAGGATGCCAGTGGCAGAGGTCTAGACATGATCCTAATCCAGAGCCAGTTCTCCCTGGGTTGTAGCCTCACCGGCACTCTGATCTTCCTCCAACAGAGGGCTCCACACAGCTCCCTCAGCTTATTTCTGGCAGCTGCTCTCAGCTGGAAACTGGCAAGCTTGAGCCACAGTCTGTGGATCCATGTGGCCAGACTCTACCCGCTGCACAGCACTAAACAGTACTGTGGGAAGTGCATCACTCTTCTAACCTCCGGACACACCATACTGGCTTCACTGCAAAGAGCGGTTGTCTTGGCTTTTGCTGTAGCAAGTGTTGCTTCCACCGCTACAGTTTATGACCACTTCCTGTCCCAGAAGGATGCTATGAAGTTCTGGACTCTGCTGACGCTCTGTTACATTATGTTGCTCGTGTATATTCAAGGTGATGGTCAGTGCTGCTGAGAGTGGAACTTAATTAATCCTCAGAGAGGAAAGTACCCACGCAGTGTTAAGTAATAATAAAAATATTTAAATAGATTTAAATAATATTATATGGATTTAAGAAATAAAAGTAGACCATAAGCGATGAAATGAAGCCCTATAAATGTAAAAAGCAACATATATGAATTAAAAACTTAGAATTGATGGCAAAAACACAACCTATAAAATCAGTAAGCACAAAGCCAAGGCTTTTTGGGATCATTGTGTAACTTTTCTGTTTGTACTTACAGAGGATGAGCATCGGCAGACAGGCACAGCGGCCCTCCTGCACTCTGTAGTTATGCGGCTGGGAGCCTTGCTTGTCCTCATGCTTGCAATGGGATACTGGTCTGATGTGTTTCAAATCCTCATCGCGTTTCTGGGAGAAGCAGTCTGCCTGTTGCCTTCTTGGGATCTTCTGCAGGCTTTGCTGAAGGTCTGGTCTTTGCCTCGTTATGTTTTAGTTGCTGTAGTTGTGAAAATAACACGTCAGGAGGTTGAATTCTCATGTTTCCTTTTCAGGAAGAAAAAGAGGAATCAAGCTTGAGCAGACGTGACGAGCGCTCCGGTCACAAAGGAACCACAATTAAAACATCATCACGTGGCAGATAACAGTGCACTCAAACTCCACCACAATGATTATCATTGACTGTCTCACCTGTAAAGATGCACTATTACTTTGTGTTGTAAAATAATATTGTGCTTAAAGGCTTTAATTGACTTCTTGTTGTTTGGGGTCTTATATTAAACAGAAATAATATAAAAAAAATAAGCTGATTTAGTATTTAATGTCCAGCCATTTATTTTTTTCGCTAATCCAAGTCAGGCTTGTGTGGGAGCTGGAGTCTGTCCCAGCTTTTATGGGGAGAGAGGCGGACAGCTTGCCAGTCTATCACAAAGATAACACAGAGAGACCTACTTGCTTGCCTTTGGACTGTGGGAAGAATCCAGAGAGAACCAACACCGGCACAGAACATGTAAGCTCCACATAAAGAGAGACAACAGTGGTAACCACTGTGCCGCCCATAATGTGTTTTAAATGATGGGAGCCAGGTGTGTTCAGAGACTGAAACAATAAAAGTGCTCGCTACTATAACAGAGAAGCTTTTGGCACTTATCTGATCACACGACTTTGGAGAACTGTAGAAGTACTGATTAGTTACAGCTCATTTATAATAATTCAATAGTGTTTCAGTGAAGTTTACTGTGATTTTCTTTCATAAAATATTCAGTTATTTACATTTTATTGTTATATGAACTGAAGAGAAACTGGTGATGTGTTCATTAAAGGATGGCTGTAATCAGGGCATTAACCCAGTGAGGTTAACTAGTTTAAATAGTATTCAGTGTGTGCTAGTTAGAACAAATGTGCTAGTTTTGTCCCCTGATTACCAAGACTTTGAAGTACAATTAAAAAATATATATATATATATGCAAAACTATTGAGTCACATCTTGTTTCTTTAGATTTTGTTAGGACAATGGAAAATGGGTGCAGCAATTTATTGAAATGTGCAAACAAACATTGAAATACAGTGCTGCTCAATGTAGTTTTTAGACCTGACACTTGACCAGTTTCCTTAGATGTTTCAAGTATACACCACACACAGTGTAGAGATATTCTGAGAGCTCAGCTAATAGCGCTTGACAATCACCTTATTGGTTAAAATAAAAACAAAGAAACAAACAAAAAAAATACTATTTTATGTCTGTCAAACAAGTGCCTAAAGATTTTTTTTTTTTGCTAAGTTATCTGTTATGTGTAAACACAACACTGCTTTTCAGTATTTGAATGAGTTATAGGTTCAGTGGTTTAAAGATTTTAAAAGATCCTGTGAAGATGGTCAGGTACAAAGATTGGGCTGAAAATGAGTGAATAAGCAGCCAATGTCCAAAGAAAAGCTTTAAAATACTTTCAGAAATCCTGGCGAGACATTGCTCAAGACCACTAAAAATAAAACTCTAGTTCCTTGGAAGCAAAATATGAACCAAGACTTTTGCTGAGTCTCGGGCCAACATATTGATTCCATAGGGTTAGGATCGCTGTCAGTTATGACTTAGGCCTCAGAAAGTTAAACGAGCACTCCAAACACAAACATCAGATCAGAGTTCTGTTAATCTTGAGTGATTTTTAAAAATCTGGAAACAAAACAATCCTACATTGCAAACTAGAGTTGTCGAAGGAGAGAAAGAGAGAGAGAAGAAAAAGACACATAGGAGGTGGTGATAGGAAACTATATCCAACTGGGTTAATGTGAATACTGTAGGAATCAGCTGTTTTGAAGCTTTATCTTTCAGGACTAACAGCCCGATCATGCTGCCGTCTCCTGCTTCGTTTTTTGTCTCTCCCATAACATCATTTAGATTTAATGAAAGTAATCGTTACTGAGTAAAAGCTTGACTTTTCTGCCTTAGCACTTACAAAGTCAGTGTGCGTGTAAAGTGTATTTGTGAGCATGCAATTGTTTTTTCCCATCTGTATGTTTCTTCCTGTTCCTTTGACTTCCTTTCATTCTTTTCAGCTTTTGTTGCTGTTCTGCAAAATCCACCCCTCTGAAATCACATAAACATAAAAATGACACTGTGGTGTTGGTGATTAAATTGAAAAGTCAAGCTGCTGAAAGCAACGAGGAGGTTCAGAGGGTCTAATGAGGATTTGGGCTGTTGGAAGGCGGAGCGTGGAGGTCTGGGGATTGTGTCATCAGTAGGCATGCTCCCTCCTGCAGCCGTGACATCACTGCAGCATTCCTTTCCACAGAGCTGGAACAACAGAGACCCCCATCACTCTCCGCATCGCCATCTCCTGTTAACCCTCTCTGCGCATTCCTCCCTCTCCCTCTCTTCTTCCAGGCTGACCCATATCAATCAGGAAAGTTTTATTCAGCGCTCGGTCTCTTGCTCCATCTTCCTGTTTGACTTTTAGGAGGGACAAAACACGCTTTGGCTCAAGAGAGTAATCATAATATTTGCTGATCAGCACATCTGATATTACTGAGACTGACTGTGATGGGGAACAGCAAACACAACAAAGCACTTCTTCATAGCTCCCATAGACATCACTCTGTACTCCCCCCTGCCCCCCTTCTCCTAATATACCAACATCTCCTCTTGCACAATGCCCTGATTCACTGCACCGTAATGCCGCTGGTCCTGGAAAGCTGAGCACAAAAGCTCCCGATGAAGTCCAGCACCTATTATCGGACAGTGTTTTCTGCTCTGTGTCCCAAATGGAAGCAGTGCCATGAGACACTGATAGAGAGTCAGGGCTTAAGTGATATAATGTTGTGGGGGAAGGGACGAAGGAAAGAGGGAAAAGAAAAAAGAGAGGCAGACTCAACCAGGGAGGTAGGGAAAATAAAGCTGACAGAACAATGAGGGAGAACTGCACAGGGGAGAAAAAGAGGGCAGTTTGAGATAGAAATTTGCTGGAAAAGGCAGGTACAGTCACATCCTGCTGGCATGCAGAGAGATAAAGAACTGGGAGTTTGCTTGTGTGTGTGTGTCTCTGCCTGCCTGCTTGCTTCTGGGTAAAAACCTTACGAGGAACTTTATGGCACTGTGTATTGCATTTGTTAAAAAAAAGAAAGAAAAAAAGGCTGTGTGATTTTGGTATGAGTGCACACATGTTGCATAACTCAGTGTGGGTGTGTGTCTACGTTCATGCACTCTTGTCTGTGTGTGTGTGTGTGTGTGTGTGTGCAGCCTTCCAAGTTTTCATAGTAGATGAATGTGTCATGTCTTTTACTGCACTTTGTCCGAGATTAACTGTTCACCTTTTACGGTCGGGAGGGAGGCGGTGTTGTCATTCAGCCAGAGAAGGAGGAGGAGGGGTCGACTGACGGAGGGAGGTACAGAAGGAAAAGGAGTGGCCTTCTGCAGATAGCAGCCCCTCTCTACCGGAGTAAAGTCTTCTCTCTGAGGCAGCTCATAGGAGAGAAAACAAACCAGAGGTTTGGGAGATACAGAACGGGAAAGAAGAAAGAAGCAAAGAGAAAGCCCATTTTCTTCCAGGTATGTGACACAGCCGGTGTGAGTGGTTTTACAGCATACAGATGATTCACATTTGTGCTTTTTGACTCTAGTACCATTCATTATGGTTAATGAGAGCTGTAAGCGGGCGAATACAGCTGTGCAACTATACCTAGATTAAATTAGATCAACATGATAGGAAATAAATGTCTGTTTTGTCTTCAGTATGAGTTCTTGTAGTTTATTGTTGCCTGATATTATAAACTGAGTTTATAAGCAGTCATGAGTTTATTCTTCTGTCTTCCTTTCAGGCTGCGTGAGACTTTTGTACATTCATGGCATCAGCAGCTCCACCAAAAAGGGTGGTTTCTTCTGTCTTCATCACTCTGGCTTCTCCTCACCGAGCCACCGTGACCCCACAGCAGCAGCCCGCCCTTCAAGCCCACAGTGCCCCGGCTAGAGAGAAACTGCATCCTGCTGTAAGAGTCCGCCCAGGTGACAGCATACCTGCCCTCAGGCACAGCAGAGAGGACAAGTCACCGCCGTCAGAGTCTAATGGCAGCCTAAAGATCAAAGGCTTGACTAATGCGGGGTCCTCGGCCCTGGTTTCAGGCCCACAGAGCCACAATCCCCCCAAACGTGAACCAGGCAAAACACAGCTTCAAGAAAAAAATGACCAGAGGAGTTCATCAGGTATTTATTATATACTTGATTTTTTTCTCTTAGTTAAAAAGACTATCTATAAAATATTAGAAAATGGCCCTGCAAGGCCCTTTATTGGGTCCTCCCCAGATCAGAATGATAATTTATGTATTTCCTGACCTGCATTTCAAAATATCTGATCCCAAAATATAAAATATTGATTTTATACATCTAAAAGACTTTTAAAAGAGCCAAAAAAAAATTTCCAGCCCGTTTCCCAGACAGGGATTGAGCCTTGTCCTAGACTTAAAGAAAAAAAAATCAATGAGGATCTCCTCAGAAAAGTTTCTAGGCTTAATTCATGTCTGGGAAACTGAGCCCATGTGCTTTTCAGTCACTATGAGCCCCCAGAACAGCTGCAGCTCTCCTTGGCATTGATCCTCCAAGTCTTTGACTTCTACTGAAGGAATCAACAGATTTTCCTAAAAGATGTTCCCTATTTGTATCTATTTCTTTTTTTTATGATGGTGGTTCTCATGGAGATATGAAATTGGGATGACATAAGGTGAACGTGTAGGCCATAAACCATGATTCATCAAACCGTGTTTTACACCCTCCTGCCCCGTGGATAAGGACAGTTTTTTCCTGGAAGAGACAACTCCCATCAGGACACAAATATTTTATCGTTAGACAAGAGTTACTAAAGCAAGAGTGTCAAACTGACATCAGGTGCTGGAAATATACACTATACAGATACGCTTGAACTTGAGGTAAAATGTATGTCCTACATATCTTCTCTCAAACATGTAACACCTGAACCAGTGAACAAAAAGTCACTGTGCAGACTGCTGTATCAACCAGGAGGGCCAAAGTGCATGGGGAATTTAAAGTGATGAGTGATCCAGAATAAAATCAGTGAAGGGCCATGGGGGTCTCGATTTTAAAACATGTACTCTGAAAGGATAAGTAGACCAAAACTATGTCAGCACAGCGCATCAGTACATGTGATTAAACATTCAGTTTTTTCATCTAATTTGTCATTAGTCTGTTTTTTTTTTTAAATCAGCTGTCTATGCTGCTACAAAATCATCTAAAACTGTGTTCTCATGCCAAACAGAGCTTTTCCCTCCTCCTCCCCCTCCCTCTGATGCACCGCCTCTATGTCCGGGAGAGTTGCCCTCTGAAGAATCAGCACTTCCACCACCTCCTCCAGCCCAAGCGTCTTTCCCCCACCCCGTGACCCCAGGCCAGCAGCCAGTTTACAACCCAGAGGTATGCAGACTTATCTTACAGTGTCACTATAACAAATGACATTTAAAATCTTCCAGTTTGCAGCTTCGAAAACGTGGTGCCAAATTTCCTATTAAAAAAAATGCCTTAAATTATTTTAAACACACGAGTAATTATTTTGTCTGCAATGAAGGATTAGCTTTCTACAGCTTTTCCACAAGCCTTTCACAGTGGCTGTAAAGCGCCATCACCAAAACATAAAGAACAGGGCTCTTATATGACCATCTTACTAAAAGTGTGCACACTTGCTTTCACAAAATCACCAACTTCCAAACTGCTCCCGTAAATAAACAAAAACTTTATTGCTCCATGTCTGTGTAGACAAAGATCAGTTTGGGGGGGGGGACTGCTAAATTACTTTCTTCCTCTCCGGTTTCTGAGAATTTTACTGACTGAATAAAAGCTGAAAGGTTTCCCTTTAAAAACGCTTAAACTCAACAACTCATCCTTGAATCACCAGCAGGTCTTTACACGAAAGAAGGTAAAGTCTTTATGTGACTGGTGAAAAGGGTTAGAAATAATCTGTTAAACTCAATAGAATTGAAATGTTTGAAGTATTAAAAAAATAGTATTCACCACCCATTTTAAACCAAACCTTCAAACCACAGTGAAATTAAAATGTTTGTGTGGCTTGGTCCTGATGATGTGCTGTGGATGACTCTGGTGTTTCTTACGCCTGTCACATTCAGAGCCACTTTTAAACAACTCCCACATGTGTTCAAAATCAAGCGCTGCTAAATTATGCAGTTCGCCTCTGTAGGCCAAACTCAACTTGTCAGTTTAATAATGCGCTTTACATTTAAGGTGAAAGCAAGAACACCATCTAGTGGGTTAAGCTCAGATGACCAAATCCACAGGATCCACCAAAACAGCCAAGACAAAGAGAGCAAAGGTAACCTGATCTCTTTTTATACATTTTGCCACTCTGCGTGCCACATTATTATAACCTGGTTTGACTGTGTGTGTGTGTGAACAATGCAGATCTGTGCGGCTTCTGTCGAAAGCCAGTGGCTCCTTCTGAACCTGCGATAGAGGCCTTAAACAGGACTTACCATGATGGCTGCTTCCAGTGTAGATCTTGTCACATTCCCCTGGCTGGTAAACAGTACTACAACAAGGCCGGGATCCCGCTCTGCGAAGACTGTTACCAGGTAGCGCAATGCAGCGTGTTAACCAAGCTGTGAATATACATGCAAACTTTAACCTCCTGAAACCTGAGCTCTTCTTTGGGTTTAATTTTCCTGTTTCTTCTAGCTTTTTGAGATTAGCTGGACCTGATGAGTCACCGTTGAACAGAAAGGATTTTTTAAAAACTGGTTTATTTTACAGCAATGTCACCACTTCTGAACATTTCTGAAGTGTTGAAATACTGAGCAGAATGAAGTACAAGGTGCAGAAAGCCCAAAATGTATCCCCATATGAGGACACAGGGTCTCAGGTGGTTAAAAAAAAAGCTCAAAGCCATGTTTTTTTGTTTTTTTGAATGTTTCACAGGACTGGTAAATGGTTCTTATACAGCGCCTTTCTACTCTTTATACTACAAGCCTCATTCACCCATTCACACACACACACACACACACACACACACACACACACACACACACACACACACACACATTTTTTTCTAAGCCTGAGCGCTCTCTGTCTAACATTCACACTCTGATGAATGCATCATGAGCCGGGGATCAAACCACCACCACCCTACAGTTAGTAGACAGCCTGCTCTACCTGCTGGACACTGCCGCCCCATTCAAGTAGAATGTCTTTCTCCACTACATTCATTAAAACTATAAGTGAAGACAAATTATTTGCAAGTTCTTCATTGCTGAAGCAACCATTTCCCTGCTCTATTTCCTCTCCAGTCAGCTTGAGACCACTGATTCTCTAATCAACCAGCAGAGTTACTGAGCCTGCATGGTGATACACCTGTACCCTTAGAACAGTGGTTAAGAGAGGGAATCCAGGAAGTCTGTGGAAGTCAAATTAAATCAAAGTTTCTTTCAAACAAAAATAGCTCCAGATTTTCATAAAATCCCATAAAATGCTGGATAAATCTGTCATCGTGATGTGTTACAACAGACTGGAGAGCAATAAAAAAGCCATGAAGCATGCAAACGGATATCTGTGTGGCCCCTCATCGTGAGTCCCAAATTGGACCAACAATTCAGATCAGATGGGATTTTCATATTTACAACATGTAAATAAATGCTCAAGCACTTGAAATTATCACATGTGATGAGTAAAATGAGGGCAGGGGGGGTCTGAGAGAAGACAAATAACTAGATCTATGTCCAGGTTCATGTTTTCATAAAAACAACCAAGCTTGGTAAACTTGCACTGTTTGATGCCTCAAACATTTTCAGAAACAGACCCAATGCAAAAAAAAGAAAGAAAAAAAGCAGATTAAAACGTAAATTTTTAAGGTAATTAACGATGTATCTTTCTCCATGTCTTAGGCCAGTTTGGAGCTCTGCTGGGCATGTGGAGAGGCTATCACAGATCACATAATCCGCGCACTCGAGCGAGCATACCATCTTTCTTGTTTCACCTGCACAACATGTAAGAGGCAAATTGGAGAGCAAGCTTTTGCCCAGGGAGAAGTTGGAGAAGTTTACTGCCTTCAAGACTATTACAGGTATGAAGGGGAAACAACTATTTGAAGGGTTTAGGTAAAGGATCAATATATACAGTTGTGTTCCACTTCATTTGACATGTTATTACAATGCTTTTGTTGCATTATAAACCACCCCTTTGTCTACAAGTGTAATAAATTTTTCTTTTTCATCTAACATTGTAAAGGAAATACGCTCCAAAGTGTAGTGCCTGTAACCAGCTTATCATTCCACAAGAAGATGGTACCGACAGCTATACAGTTGAATGTCTGGGGCGTTCCTACCATGAGAACTGCTACAGATGTGAGGTTGGTGTTTTGTGTGTCATCATTTCCCTAGGGATTAATAAAGTATTCTGATTCTGAAACACTTCACTACACAGACACATTCACAAGGATACAAACACAGAGACAGATATTATTTCAGTACCAGGAATATGTTGCTTCATATTGTGTGCAGGTCTGCGCCATCCAACTGTCTCCTGAACCGAACGAGCATGGCTGTTATCCTTTAGACGGGAAGATGCTTTGCAAGCCCTGTCACCTGAACCTGGCTTCTGGTCAGCACTAATCCCACGTGAACAGCAAGCAAGACAAGAAAAAACTGAACAAAGAGCTGGGAGACTGCGCATGTGCCTTTATGAATGAATGTGCAAATGCCTTAAATGCTTCCTTCACTAGAGAAAAACTATATTTTTACAGTATATCATGCTTTCTGAAGATTACCTTCTTCTTTTTCATCATTTTGCACTTAATACAATCTACAAAAGCAACAATTATATTCCTGCAACTCACTTTACAAAAAATGTACGAGAATAAATGGAACCCCAGTCAGTATGCTGTTTCTCAGTCATTATACAAACATATAAATAATCAACTTTAACTTGAAAAAAGGATAGAAAAGTAATCTAATATATTTTATCTCTATTCGCCTTCAAACTGCATCTACATCATCAAACCAAGCAGACAAACCACTAACAAGTACGAAGTAATCATCAAGCAGACTGTTTTTAACATTGTCTTCTGCCTTAATAAAACAAAGTTATCCAGCATAGTATCAAAGTCTCAATCGGATTCCAGTGAAATTGCTTTATTTATAGTCACTATCTCAAAAAAAACTTGGTGTAATTCATATCTCGTACACATGTATTAAATTGTTTTATGAAAAACATATTTGTTATTTTTGTTTCTGTTTATCACTTCACTTTCTTCATTAGTTAATCAGGGGCTGCAATATGTTGCAGGTATCAACAACAGCTCAAAATAGCGCAAAATAACAACAACAGGTGCCTCAATGTGCTTTTTATTGTAAGATAATGCCCGTACTATATTAGAGAGAAAAGCCTAACAATCAGATGTGATGGTGATGGGGGGGAAGGAAAAACACTATTTTAACAGGAAGAGACTTCCAGCAGAAACAGGCTCAGAGAGGGCAGCCATCTGCCACAAGCGGCTGGAAAATAGACCTCAAGGATCTCTTAAGTTTTAAGGCTAGAGAAACCTGTAAGAACCCTTAACTAGGTGCAATATTTTTACACAGTGTTTACCTTTACTGTTTCACAAAAGGTTAAAAATGGAACTTCCACAATTTAGACTTTTTGAATGCAGGATATTTTATTAAAGCAGTTTAGAAGGAGGAAAGCAAAATATGAATCAAATAATAATAATCAAATCATTTGAATTATACTACTTATACTACTAATTAATGTACTCTGAGCTAATGCTGATTTCTAATATTGATCTTGGGAGGAATGAGAGAGGAGAATGGGCACACTCTGGCCACTGGCACACTTATTTCTGTCGATATAATTCAATAAGGAAGCAGTCCTCCATACAAGGTCTTCCAATGAAATTTGAAGTACAGCTGAACTTGGCTTATACAGACAAATAAACAGTCATACTACAGTCATACAACAAAAGAATAAAAAGAATATGTTCTACTATCATAAATAAAGAATAGCAGCTTTAACAGTGGTACAGGTACGTGGAGGAATAGACAGACATGACATGAAAGAGGTAAATTAGAGGTATTTTAGCTGTTGCACTTTAGGGGGATATTCCACTTAATGTGGACATGGATCAGCAATGTGCAGTGACTACTCGTGAGTACTATCGTGAGTACCTCCTTCCAGAAGGCTTGCTCCGTGAGTCCTGTGCTGTTGTTTCTCTCTCTCTTTCGGACTTTTCACCCAGATAATTTAAGGCAAAGTTAAAAATCACATCACATGTGAATATACTTTTTATCTTTATGAATGTGTTTGTCAATCACAGCATACTTAATATAATTTATTTTAATCAGAATCATGCACGATGAGGACTTTTACACACTGTTTACATAGTGCTCTCATTCACAGAGAGAGAGAGACAAGGACATGCACAGTCATAACAATGCTCCCAGAATCTAGGTGAAATAGTCAGGCATCAAAATCATGTCATTACTCAAACTACATTTTCTTACTCATCATATAGATTTGATTTATTCTTGATTAGAATTTGATTAGAATTAAGGATGATTAACCGTTTAACTCCGTTTTAACATTCTGTATCATTTTTCCCATAAAAAGGCTGGATGTTAAGTCATTTTAGTCCACTTTTGGACAGAGATGAGCTAGGGGATCGCAATCTGTTTGACACCAGAGCATACCTCCACCTCTCCAGGCTCTCTGCCGCCTGCTACCTGCTCTCACTACGGATCACAATGTTGTCTGCAAACATCATAGTCCACTGAGACTCCTACCAAACCTCTCCATTACCACAGCAAACCAGAAGAGCAGACCCCTGATGTAATCCCACCCCCACTTTGAACCCATCTGTCACTCCTACAGCGCACTGTCCCGCTGTCTTCATACATGTCCAGGACCATCCTCGCATATTCCTCGGCCAGTCCTGACTTCCTCATGCAGTACTTCCTCTGTTGGCACCCTCTGGGCCTTTTACGGTCAAAACAGTAGTTTGATTACGATAAGATATAATAGATTCATTTATTTTTAGCGTTGCCCTTGTTTTCACTAAACATTCCAATAATAACTGAAAAACACTGACTGCATGGGACTCACAAGGCGTTGCATTGTAAAGCAGACTATTTTTTCACTGCCTTTATCTGTCGGTTTGGCAGAGCGATAGAGCGCTGCAAAGAATGAAACTGGTGACATTCTATTTCACATAGTAGTTATTACAGAATTCGTTTAACTTTAATTCAACAAGTCAACAACTGTTACAAATTTTTAAATAAACGTGTTAAAGTGATTAAAAATTCTACTTTTCGCTGTTTTAATTAATCTTTTCCACGACCTGATCCCCCTGGGAGAAAATCGCCCGCTGCCTGCCGTCTGCTTCACAGGGATCGCGGGGACGCGCGTCTCGCAACCAAAATCATCCAGAGCGAGGTTGATGCGCGTCCACGCAAGACAGATCGAGGACGCAGCAGCTAGAGCTAAACGGTTAGCAGGGCCATCGGGCCCGGGTCGTTCATTTTGTTCAGGCGGACCTCCGACCGGCAGGGATTAGAAACGTGCGAGATCATATGTGTGTGGAGGGGGAAAGAGTAGCGCAAGATGGTTCGGGAAACCAGACACCTCTGGGTGGGAAATTTACCCGAACACGTTCGAGAGGAGAAAATCGTGGAGCATTTTAAACGGTAGGTTACGTGTTTTCCAAACAGCGCGCGCTAGCTGTCTCACTAACATTACGAAGGGTAGGCGGTTGCTATCAATGCTAACACAGCTAATGTTAGCATTTTACGTTTTACTAGTATTGCTATTTCTCGTGTGCTGAATGCACATTATTGGCAGCGTGGTGATGGAAATTGAAGTCATATGTGAAGCAGAGCCGCTCGGGCCTCAAGGTGAACGATTTATAACATTCCTCGAACTTTTGTGAACGCCAAGGAGCAATTAGCTGGATTCGCTAGCCACCAAGCTTCCACCCAACCAACCATTTTGTGGGAAGTCGAGACGTTTTCACGATGTGTACAAGCCTAACGGCAGCTATCGTTAACCACAGAGTAGCATTAAATGCATTCGGTTAGTTTAGCCACTGGAAAAACCTCATACTCTGTTGTTTATCTGGTCGTCAGAGTGTTATATACCGATTGCTAATAGAAGGAAATTTACGAGAGCTGCCTCACGCCCGGTCCCATAAGTGTAGCTGCTTAAACTAAGCTAAGTTAGTCAGTGTTGTTGGGGTTCATTTGTGAAATTGTAAACTGCAAACCAGATTTTGCTACCCTTTAGTACTTAAATGTAAAACAAACCAACACCACAAACTGCCTTCCGGGGTTCATAAGAGTTATTTGTAGCTTTGTAGCTAACACTAGGTGTCTAATCTCTTGCTACGCGGCGTAAACACTACTTAAGTAGTTGGAAAACAAACATTCCTGCTAATGGGATTTATTGCTGCACACCCCTGGTAGTGGTCTGCTGTTTAAACATGGTGCGTTTTTTTTTTTTACATATCCTACGTCCTATAGAAATGTCATCAATACTGCTTAGAACTTCCTCTTTTTCCAAGTATTCCCAAATGTGATCATCCAGTATAATCAATTGCTAGCACTTTTAAGTTCAGAGAGTTCACCTCTGATGTGTGGTCTCTGGTTCGTTATCATAAAGTCCTGCCTTCAAAGTCAGTGCCATTTGCAAGCTTGCTGATTAAAAACTGGCACATTCTATATTCTTGGCCGGTGTATATGTAATTTCCTCTTTGTCTCCATTTCAGGTATGGTCGTGTGGAGAGTGTTAAAGTTCTGCGAAAGCGCGGTTCAGAGGGGGGTGTTGCAGCCTTTGTGGATTTTGTGGATATCAAAAGTGCACAGAAGGCTCACAATGCTGTCAACAAGATGGGGGACAGAGACCTTCGGACTGACTACAATGAACCCGGGTCAGTCCCAAGTGCTGTTCGGGGCCTGGAAGACAGCTCTCCCTCGAGCAGTCGAGATGTTACAGGATTCTCTAGGGGAACGGTTGGTCCAGTGTTTGGGCCACCTGTGTCCCTTCACTCCAGAGAGGGACGTTATGAACGGAGAATAGATGGGTAAGTGGACACGGCGTCCCCTTCGAATCCAGGGAAATATAGGTATCACACAGGTGTTAAACCTAAACACATAGTGGGGGGTATCCGTAAGGGATTGATGCCTCAAGGGGTTACACAAAGGTAATCTAGGGATCGTTCCACTTTTCATCCTATTTGACTTGCCTTGCCCATTGGATCTAAGTAAATTAACTACACATTATCATTTGGTAAGGTAACTATATATTGAGAGTTTGACATCTGATGTGGATATTACATCTGTGTGGAATATCCTGGTGAGTTGTGGATTTATTACATTTTGTGGGAGTCTACCTTGGGGAGCTTGCGGATATTTTTTATAATCAACATGGAATCTATCTTTAATTAAAAAAAAAAATCTGGAATCACGTGAAGCTGGAAGTACATCACTGTTATGATGGATACACGTATTTTGGAAGTATCTATATAGGCATACACTCACTTGAAGAAATCTTCCATCGTGGGATATCATTTTTTTTTTCTCAAGGCAACGACTAATTGCTGGACTGTTCATTACTTTTCCTTTTTCTTTTTTTGCGCTTTGCACTTGTGGATACAGCCTGTTCTGGATTTAACTTTTGACCGAGTGGATGGAAGAAACCTTACAGTCATCACACATTAGAAGAAAGACTGGTGTAGTTCCAAGGTATCATTGTCATGTTAGGATGAGATTAACTTAATCAAAAACAGGTTTTGTTCCGTATATGGACGCTGCACCGAGAAGATTTCACAAGAACACAGAGGATCCAACCACCTGGCCACCAACAACGTTTGTGGAGCTATTCTTGCTTTTGCCATGAAGACATGAAGAGTGGATAGTTGGGATGTAACCCCCTGGATGTACGCAATATTATACCCTGTGCTGGATGTACTGATGTGGATAGGTGTAGCTGCCATTCATTTGGATTATTCAAGTATGGATGTAGCCGTTTGAGACCTCAATCAGGAAAAAGCACTCCAAGTATCTTAGAGGAAGCTGAAGACATTTTTTTAAGTAACATGACAGTAAACAAAGATGACACCCACTGATTATGGAGTTGTATCCGGCCCACCAGTCCAGGAGGATATTATTTACTCTGATACTTGTCTGGAGTCTACTGACCTGCGTGATGTTAAATAACTTAACATTAACCCATGGAATATTTTTTTCCCCTGCCACTATAAAACTTTTAAAAAATTACAGTGAAATGAGACCGATCCCATTGGATGTATTTTTTCTCTCAGGCTCCAACTTACTGAGTAGTCAACCTGGAATCTGCCGATTACCCTGAAGCTCATCATCTTTTTAAAAAAAGATTTTATTCCATATTTATTTATTGAGGTTTTATGTTCCTATGATTTTTTTTTTCTACATGTTGCAATACTCATAAAGGTCCATTTCTGTATTTTTTTTTTCTTCCTTTTTCCATCCAGTGAAGAGAATTAAATAAGCCTAACTGTGGATTATACGTCAACAATCTACTGCCCTGGTGCTCAGTACATGAACATAACATGCAATGCGAGAATACGTGAAGCGTTTTTGCCTAGGTCTCTCACATTCTGACCACCTAGATTTTATTTGGATTAGTTTCGGTAACTTCTTTTCTAAAAGGTTGGTATTTCTCTGCCCTCTGCATACTTTCTTTCCTAATCTTCCTTCGTGCTTTGTTTAATCATAGTTTTGCACTGCTTTTAGGGAAATTCATTACTTAAAAGCTACAAAAGGAAAAAAAGTAAATTTTATTAAATGTATGTATCTGCTTAGTTTTTTTTTTTGTTTTTTTTTTTTGAGTTTTATGACTTGTTATTTCCAGTTCATGCACTGATCCAAACCCTGCATGGCATTTCTCCATACCACATAGATCATTAGAACAAATGTCCACTTGAATATTTGGGAGAAATGTTTTATGTAGATTTGTATTTTCTCCCCATATTCATAATAATTCATGAACAGTCAACCTCTGAAACCTCAGTGTTTATTGCTGTGCCAGTAAAAACAATTGGAGACTAAGAGCAACATAGCTTAAATCTGAAATAAAGTTCTGAAAGTTTGTGGGCAGCTTGTTTTCCTGTGACTGTTTGTGAATTTACATCATACATGTATAGGTTATTAGATTTGGAGAAGCGTGACAAATGTAATCTGTTTTGGTTTTTTTTGTTCAGAGTTTTTACAGACAGTGCCAGTATTTGGGCCATTTATTGCTGTAGTGCATTTTTAAGTGAAATGCTTATTTTCTTTTTTTGTTAAGAGTCTGATTAATACTTTTTATTTTCATGTCTGTCCTGTTCTTAATTTACAGTAGCTCAGAAAGCCGTGAACGTGCATATGATCACAGCCCATATGGACATCATGACCGCAGTGGTACTTTTGACAGACAGCGTCACTACAACGCCGATTATTACCGCGATCGCTCTGTGTTTACTGCTGCTGGCCCAGGCAGCAGTTCTGTTGGGGGAAGCTTTGAGGCGTCAGACCCACACTTTGACTCTAGAATCCGAGACCCTTTTACTCTTACTAACTCTTCACGACGTGACCTGTACCGAGATGACAGAGGACGGCGTGTCGATCGGACTTACCATCACCGTCGGAGTCGATCGTCTCACTCCTCACAGTCAAGGCATCCCTCCCCTCAGCGTACCACGGGGCAACCCCTCAAAACTCCTCATTCCCCTAAAAAAGCACCTTTGTCCCCTGGGAGAGGCCCGAGATCTCGATCTCACAGCAGATCTTCAAGCTCTGATTCAGTCAGCAGCACAAGCAGCACAGGCAGTGGCAGGTGGGAATTTTTTTCGTTTTTTTAATCTACAAATGATGGATGAATATTTGTCCATGGACAAAGCATTGGGATTATGCTGGACAATTTGTAAATAATCCGTTTACTCAGACTTGTGTAAACAGAAGTGTCTAATCGTTTTACACTTTCATTGACAGTGATTCAAACAGCAGCTCAAGTGATGGATCGCAGGCTCGTTCTGTTCAGTCATCAGCTACACACGCACCACCTCAGTCCTCTATGGCGCTTGACTCTGAAGAGCCCCGTAGGAGCTTTGGCATTAAAGTGCAAAATCTACCAGTACGCTCAACAGGTGAGTTTTTAATGTTCATCTACCTCTCAGTGGACCAAGTTAAGTCTTTTCTCTGCTCAATAACCTTGCCATATCCTTGAATTTGTTATTGCCTCAATGGCATTAGAAACTACATTTCCTACAGGCAACATGATCTGAAACATGAGGAGGTAGTTATTTGCAGGTAGGGGACTAGCTGCAGGTAGTTAAATGTAGCCATGTTTAAAAACTTTAATTTTTGGCTCTTGTAAAAGGGAGTTTCTGATGGTAAAGACTGGTTGTTTAATGAAATAAAATTACTATTTCCTTTACTGTTTGCTGCAGGGCATTGTATAGATTTGTGGTGACAGAGATTGATCACTTTATTAGTTATTGTCTCATTTACATACAGATGTTTTCTAATTTTATTTTTGATTACACATTTAGCATGCTTGTGGTATGCAAACCAAACTAAGCTGTGAAATAAAAATAATTTGAGCCAGATGAAAGCCTCTTCCTGTCAACAGATTAAAGTGGGAGTCATTTCTTCTTTAGGTCGTTGGGAATTCTGTTGTTTTTAGTAGTGTTGTAGTAATTCTGTTTTCCAATGCAGACACAAGTTTGAAAGATGGACTTTTCCATGAATTCAAGAAACATGGGAAAGTGACTTCAGTTCAGATCCATGGAACATCAGAAGACCGCTATGGGTTGGTATTCTTCAGACAGCAAGAGGATCAAGAAAAAGCCCTTAGTGTCTCCAAAGGAAAGCTGTTTTTCGGCATGCTTATTGAAGTCACTGCCTGGAATGGACCAGGTAGGTTGCAACAAAAGTCACAGAAATTTGTATTTTTTCTGATAAATATGGCAGATTTGCAGACACATTAATTCCCTCCACAGGCTTGAACCAAAATTCAAATAGCATGTGAGTAATATTAATGATAAATCCGTTTCTTCCTCCAGAAACAGAAAGTGAAAATGAGTTCAGGCCTTTGGATGGGCGAATAGATGAATTCCATCCAAAGGCCACAAGGACACTGTTTATAGGGAACCTGGAGAAGACCACCAGTTACCAACAGCTTCTCGACATTTTCCAACGCTTTGGTGAAATTGTGGTAAGCATCCATCTGACTTTGAATTACACACGTAAGTTTGTATATTTTACATTTAACATTTTGTATTTGCTCTCTTTTTTGTCTCAAGGACATTGACATCAAGAAAGTAAATGGAGTTCCCCAGTATGCCTTTGTCCAGTATTCTGATATTGCCAGTGTTTGCAAGGCTATAAAGAAGATGGATGGAGAGTATCTGGGAGCCAACAGACTAAAGGTAGTGTTTGTACACTAAGCAATCTTACCATTTCTCATCTGTGTATGTGTATATTTTCAAAATTATAGATTAGAGTGTTTATAATATCTATATTTGTGTCTTGTTTCCTTGCAGCTCGGTTTTGGAAAGAGTATGCCTACAACATGTGTTTGGCTTGATGGGTTATCAGCCAATATTACAGAGCAATACCTCACGCGGCATTTCTGCCGCTACGGACATGTAGTTAAGGTAAGGTGATGTTTTTCTCTTCCTTAAGATTTGATACTTTTGATTTTAGTACTCCCATAAATCTGATTTAATTTTTTTCTTTTTTGAAGGTGGTGTTTGATAGATTGAAGGGGATGGCTCTCATCTTGTACAACAACACCGACTTTGCTCAGACAGCTGTAAGAGAGACCAAAGGTTGGAAGATTGGTGGCAATAAAATAAAGGTAAAAATCAAGTGAAGGTTTAACTCAGGGGTGCCCAATCCCGGTCCTCGAGAGCTACTATCCTGCAGCTTTTAGATGCATCCCTACTCCAACACAGCTGAATCAAATGGTTTGATCTCTTCAGCATGCCATCATGTTTGGCAAAGGCCTGATAACAAGCCATTCATTTGATTCAGGTGTGTGGGAACAAGGATGCATCTAAAAGCTGCAGGACGGTAGCTCTCGAGGACCGGGATTGGGCACCCCTGGTTTAACTAATAAAATGTAATCCTAATGTTTTTTTGCCCCCTTTTTAAATCTTTTTATGTTTTATTCACTTATGATAGGTGGATTTTGCAAGTCAAGAGAGTCAGATGGCTTTCTACCGATCCATGCAGGCATCTGGACAAGACATTAGAGACTTCTATGAAATCCCTCCTGAACGACGGTAAACGACCAGTATTGTTATCTGAATACAGTTATTGTTTCTGTTTAATGACTTTATTTGCTTTGCCTTTTTTTAAATTAAGCAGATAGAAAATGTTTGCTGCTAGTGAAAGTGGTGATATTTTGAATCTCTCTTCCATTAGTGACAATATTTCAATTACAAATTAATTATTTCGATTCAATACTTTACACTTTGTGTTCTCTCCTTAACTCTATAGAGAGGATCGCAGAGCTCCGTATCATGAATTTGCAGCAGAAAGGGCTTACTATGAGAATATACGAACCCCTGGCCTCTATACAGAGGACACTCGAAGAGAGTATGCTGCCCGCAGCAGAGACCGGTTTCCTGAACTTGAACATTATCAAGGGGATCATTTTGACCCACGCTATCATGAAGACCCTAGAGACTACAGGGATTACAGAGACCCCTTTGAGCAAGACATCCGGAAGTACACATATATTCAAAGGGAACGAGAAAGGGAGCGAGAACGTTTTGAAGCTGATCGCAGCAGGTGGAGCCCTTCCCATCCAAGGCGACCTATTAGTCCAACAGTATCACCTTCAGCATCTGAGCGGGTTCCTAGAGACTCAGAACGACGAGTTTACAGCCAGTCATCTGAACGAAGTGACAGCGTGAGTTCAGTGTCACCACCACATTTTGATAAATCTGAAAAGACCCTGCTAGAACATCCCTCCAAGAGCGAGAAGAGCAGTCAGTCGGATCGTTTATCTGGAACTGAGAAACCCAAACGTGCAAAACGGAAAGAGAAAGGCGACAAAGCTGAAAAGATCAAATCAAGAAAAGCAAAGGGGCAATCCCCATCAAATCCACTACCTGAAACAGAGCCTGAGACTGGTTTTGATGGAGGGTCTGGAAGGGGAAGAGGATCAGACCAGGATGTCCATGAAAAACAGAAATGTAAAGGGGATGGCGACCTTCTTACTAGTACTCTGTTAGCAAAAAGTGAACGATCTGACATGAGTAAAAGTGATGGTTCAGACTTGGATGGAAGGAATCGACTCAAGAAGCATGTTAAGTCTGAAACTGATGGAAAAGATTCTGCAGTAGATTTGGATCGCCGTGCTGCAAGAAAAAGGCGTTTTGGTGACTCTGGAGCAGGAAGGACTGCTCGTCAGAAGAGAAGCAGGCATGAGGAGGAGGATGGTAATCAGTCTTCTGACTTTGGTGCAGGTACAACATATTTGAAAGAAATGGATACAGACAAACACAAAGATTCCCAGAGGAAAGATTCAAGACCTAAAAATGAAAAAAGTGGAACTCCAAAAGATGGTCAAGAAGACCTTAAAGTACAAAGAGAGAAATCAGAGGGATCTTTGGACCCACTGGAGTCCAAACAACATCTAGGGCACCCTTCCTCCAGACGATTTTCACAAGAGGGTATTGCAGACCAAAACAGTACAAGAGAACCAGACCACCATACTTCTGTAAAAATTGGTCAAAATTCTGAAATTAACAAAAGTGCCAAGAATAAAGAAGACCACATTGACATTGATACCTCTCAAAGTTATCGCAAACAGATGGAGCAAAACAGACGTTTGCATCAGCAGCAGCAACAGCGCGAGTCTGAGAAAACTGACAAACCAGCTAGTCCCCAAGGAACTGAAACAGAGGACTTGGAGCATCGGAGCCTCGTGCATGAAGTTGGTAAACCCCCTGAGGATGTCACAGATAATTTTCCGTCCCACAAATTAAAGAAACCAGACCAGATTGACTCCGAGTCAGGGATAAAGAGAGAGCGTGTGTACAGGAGCTTTAAACAAAAAAGTGAAGATCTAGACTGGACCACCAGCTCCCCTCCAGGACATTTCCCGAATCGTCCAGATGAGGACTTTGCAGATCCTCCTCAGAAAGAGTTGAGCCGAAATGATGAAAAATCTCAATCAGATCTGGAGTTATTAGTCAAAAGGACACATAACACACAAGTTAACAAGACAGGCACTCCTTTACTCATTGTGGAGGACGAGAAACAAAAGAGATGGGAAAGCAGAATTAAACAAGGCTTGTTACCTGATCTGAACTTTTCTCAAAATATAAATAAAAACATTCACAATCGCAAACGTTTGGAGTACGCTATTTGTCATGACTTGGAGCCTGGGGAAGTACGATCCGACTCCGAAGAGGACAGAGAGCCCAAACCCCACTCTCCTGTGCCCTCCACATCTATGCCTTTTTCTGAAAGACCAAGAGCTGACAGATTTTCAGACCCTAAACAAGCACAGCTTGAGAAGAATAAATTCTACTCCTTTGCACTTGACCAGACTATCACACCTGACACAAAGGCTCTGCTTGAGCGTGCAAAATCTCTGTCATCTTCCAGAGAAGATAACTGGTCATTTTTAGACTACGATTCTCATTTTGTAAACTTGCGTAACAGAAAAGACACTGAAAAGGTGGAAGCAGCACCGAGACCAACACCTTCCTGGTATATGAAAAAGAAAAAGACTCGAATTGGATCGGAAGATAAACTTGATGACAGGAAAGAGGAACCTAAGCCAGAGGAACAAGAACGCAGGGAGCTATTTGCCTCCCGATTCCTTCACAGCGCTGTCTTTGAGCTGGACTCGAGACGACTTCAGCACCTGGAACGCAAGCATGAGGAACCTGAGCAAAACAGTCAGCAAGCAGCAGGAGATGGTGAACTTGACTCAGGGCCTGTTGTCCTTTTCCATAGTCGTTTTTTGGAACTAACACGACTACAGCAACAGAAAAATAAAACTCAGCAGCTACAGGAGGCAAAAGAAGACACTATGCCCACAAATGAAAACAAAGTAGAAAAAGCTCCTGTTCAAGAGCAACAACCTCTGCAGTCACCTGAAACAACAGAAACTACCACAGAGGCAGAAATTAAACCAATTACCCCTGCTGAAAATGTAGTTCCTGAACCCAAACTCGAACCAGCGTCTGTCACTCAAACTGTGATCAAAGACGTTCCTCCACCTGATGACATATGTGTTTTACTAAACCCACCCCATGATCCATGTCCCCCTGTGTCTGTCAAAAAGGAACAAGAAACGGATCAGGAACATGTTGTTTCCATGCAGCACCCACCAATTGAGACGTCAGATTCTCTGCCTGTACCCATTACAGCATCTGAATCCAACTATTCAGCGAATAGAGAGAGACATTCTCCGTCTGAGGCAAAGCTGGATATTGTTATTGAGGATGTAAAACCTACATTCACAGAACTTTGCCACGAGTCTCACAATGAGCTTGTTAGCAATTCTGAACCAGAGCTGAATCCTGAGGCAAAACAACCAGAAGTACCTGTAGCCAGTAGTCCAGTACAGCCTAGTCTTGTTGAGCAGTTGGAAGTATTCAAGAAAGAGACTCCATCCACTTGTAAATTAGGATCAGAGAATGAAGGTGA
This sequence comes from Pundamilia nyererei, assembly GCF_000239375.1. Lineage (NCBI taxonomy): Eukaryota > Metazoa > Chordata > Actinopteri > Cichliformes > Cichlidae > Pundamilia > Pundamilia nyererei. The sequence goes on from NW_005187511.1 coordinate 1,676,503, forward strand.
CATAAAATCTCAAGCTGGTAAAGTACAGGTACCAGTTGACAGTGAAAGAAATGATGAACCAGTCTTATCTCAGAAAGAAAATAAAACAAAAGAAATAAAAAATAAGAAGTATAAGTCTCTTGCACAAGTTGCTTCTGTTCCTGTAGCGTCTGCACCAGGTACTGAGAAACAAGCAACACGCAAGAGTGAGCGCATTGACAGAGAGAAGCTGAAACGTGGCTCATCCCCGAGAGGTGAGTCAAGGTCCACAGGCAAATCTCCAATCCATGGATCAGATCCCGATACCTCTGAGCACAGCATACCAGTAAGCAGAGCAAGACGAAGAAATGTTAAATCAGTCTATGCCACCCCAGTTGAAGATGATACTCCAGTTCGTTCCGGAAAGGATGTTGCAGAGTCGCCACGCTCTGCCCGAAAACGTGGTACAGACAAAGATGCCATACAACAAAATACCGAACCAGATCCACCAACTCCAACACATGCAAATAAACGTGGTCGGCCTCCCAAGAATCGCAGGCAAGGTGATGATACTGCAACTGCTAAAGTAGAAAAATCTAAACTGGATGGTAAAGACACGGATTCAAATGAATCAGAAAGTGGTGAACGTATTCCAAGAATGTCAAAAGGGAGAACGCCACCGTATGACACAAAGGGTTCATCAAATCAGATGCCCACATCACTAGGATCTGGATCAACAAGGAAGGGGGACAAAACTGAGGCAGCTGATGATAATGGTCAGGAAAATGATTTCACGTATGAAGATACCTCGCCTTTGCAAGAGTCATCAGTTTCAGGTAAAGAAGATCCATCGCTGAAAATTGATGAAAAGAAAGAGGAGATGGTCAAACAAGGCATAGAATTGGCCAAAGGTAAAGATGTTCTCCATGAAAAGGTAAATGATGACAAATCAAATGGAAAAGAGGCAGATGCCTCCAACCTGGAAGAGAAAACCATGTCAGAAAAAGAGAAAACTCTTAGAGGAAAAGCAGGGAATTCCAAGTCACCAGTCCTCAAGAACCTCAAAATCAGACTGCATGCAACAGAGGTGAAAGACCTTCTTCAGTTAGGAGAAGAAGAGCCTGGGACTCCAGAAGACTCGTCAAAAAGTCTTAGACATGGTGACCACAGTGAACAGGTTTTAAAGTGCACAAATGCTAACAAAGGAGGCTCCAGCAATGAAGACAATGAAAATGCAGCTTCAGACCAAAAGGAGCTCCTGGGAGCATCAAAAAATGTAATTTCACAGGAGCTGGAACTGGAGCAAGCTGTGGAGAACATTGCTAAACTAACAGATCCAACCTTTCCAACAGAACCAACACCGCCTGTCCCTCATACAGATGTAAAAAGTGACCCAGAGGAAGAAAAAACATCTAATCCTGCCAGTGAGTCAGAACTGATGGCTGCTATTGATTCAATAACCCAGGCACCTCCAGCAAATCTAGATGTAGTCTCAGAACCTGAGATTCAAGACTTGGTTCAGCACATCAAGGAAGATGAAACAAATACATCTTCTGTCCAGGAGGAACCCGCTTTCCCAAACACACCCAAAAAGGGCCCCAAGGGAAGACCTAGAACACCTAAACGTTTTTCTAAAGGCCAGAAACAATTAAGAAAGGATTTGAAAGATGGACATTCGTTAACTGAGGAATCGGCAACCCCATTAGCAGATAGTACAGCTTCTGATGCAAAGGTTTTTTCTGAGACACCTGCTGCTGCAGCAACTACTGCAGTTATTACTCCTGCTACTTGGAAGACAGAGCCTGAAACCTCAGCAGTCAAAGCTACAGATGTAAACGCAGAGACAGAGTCATCTTCAGAAGAACACATCCAGCATTTCAAGTCTGTTTACCCGCAATCCAAGAGTCCAATATGCACAAAGCCACAGCACTTGCCATCTGAATGCAACTCTCCTTCTCTGTCACCACGAGCTAACAACCCAAATGTCAGACCCCCTCAAACAAGCAGAAATCCTGTTTCTCCACCAGACTGGCGCCATCATTCTAAAGATACCAGTGCCTCTTCCTTACCAATCATGCCATTACCAACCAAGGAAAACCAGCCTTTACCATCAGAGTCTGAAAACAAGGATATTGATCATGGCACAAGTGACTTGAGACAGATTTTAAAGAAACATACAACTAGTTCACAGACAGGCAGCAGCTCTGTTTCAAGTAATCTGCCAAACCTTCGAGATCAGAACCTATCTGAAAGTAATTCTCAGCTCACAGCCATTGTGTCAAATAAGTCATCACTGTCTGATAGTAAAATATCAGTGCATTCTGCCCCACCTATTGTTAGACCTCCACAAACGACTCCTGAGACAAAGTCTGTGATCTCTGTTATTGCATCCACTGCCACATCTGTTATCAGCCGTATTTGCAATCCTTCTGAGCCTGAGGATAAGGTGAACATGAACATTGTTGACATTCCTATAGCCAAACCAAGTTATAGGCCCAGCAAAGATGATGCTGGGTCATATCCTGTGCTGCCTGCTGGTGATGAAGGAGGAAGTGCCACACGCTTCATTATTGAGAGCCCCACTCTTAGCACTGGATCTTGCCCAGGTCTGAGAGTAAATACATCTGAAGGAGTGGTGGTATTGAGCCATTCTGGTCAAAAAACAGAGGGACCCCAGCGAATTAGTGCAAAGATAAGTCAGATCCCATCAGCAACACCAAGTGAGATGGAATCTCAGCAACTGGTATCCATACCCAAGCAGGATTTGTATTCCCAGCCAGGGCTTCAAAAAGGGCCTTCATCACAGATGGATCATGGGCATCCCAGTAAACACCAGTCAGGATTGTCTTCAATCAAACAAGAAAACGCTGGTTTGGAAAAGATGGATTCCGCTTACCAATCTGGACCTCAAGGAGTAGTGAAGCGTCTGCCACCAAGCAACCAGCAGGTAATGGGTTACCATCAAGATTACATGCCTTTAAAACATCCAAAGAAAATGGATAGTGCTGATCCTCATGGTACAGATGGAACCAAACCGCCTTGGACCTCTGCCATAAGCCCTGCAATAAGCCCCCATTTACCCTCTCCACCTGGAAACCACGTAGGTTTTAGTGATAGAACTCCTTCACATCTCGGTGGGGTCAAGCAGGAACCACGGTCCCCACGTAAGTCAGGGCACGCACACTCTCCATTTGTGTCTTCACCCATTGGTTCCTCATCACCCAAGGGTATTCCAGTTATGTTATCCACTAGCCATCCTGCCATGCAACAGTTTATTGCTGGCGTGCATCATCCCGAGCAGTCTGTTATCATGCCACCTCATAGTGTGCCTGGAGGCTTGGGACGAATGTCTCCACATTGTGTTACTCAGTCAATTCAAGTGGGGCATCTGGTCCAGGGAGATGTCAGAGTCAATACTCCACCTCTTTCTGTGATGAGCTACGGCATGCACAGTGAGTCGCTCAGCTCCTCTTGGCCTAGTGCCATGCAGCCACGGCCTACCTCACCTCAGGCTGTTGGCAGAGACAAGGTTCTCAAAGTAAACCCAGGTTCTTTGAGGAGTCATGAGTCATCTCCTGCACAGCTGAAGCTGGACACTCTGCAGCCCGATCCTCGTGGGAGTTTGCGGAGTAGTGGCCATTTGGACAAAACATACATAGCACAGAGAGACATGCGTGTTCTTTTGCATCAACAGGGGGATCGTTCAACCGCAGACTCTCATTCTGGACACATTCAGGAGACCTCTCTATCTCCAAGAGCACATGCTTTGTCTAAAGGTGTGTCCGATAAGGATATAACAAAGTCTTTAGAGGCAAAGAGGCCCCACTCTCCACTTCCTAAGGATGGAATGATGGGAATCAGACAATCCGGACAAGCAATGGCATCTCCCCACAGGGTTCAGCTGATGCCACCTGGACCTAGTGGTTCATTCACAGACTACCCGGGGATGTACTCAAACCCGAGAGGAATCCATTCTCAAATGCCAGAAGCGTCTGCTGTTGGACTTACCCAGCCGCCAATGAATGTCACACCTGCTGCGGTGAGTGCGTGATGTTTAAAAAGACAGTCAACATAATCAGTATTGACAGATCTGTGTTGGTACAAAGGACGTGTATAACTAGCAGTTGGTTTATACAATAAAAGCACAGCTTAATAACAGCAAGTGCCTCATAATGGCTGTGGATTACATGGAGAACCTATCATTTAATATAAGAAAGCAGTTTAACACTGTCATGAACTGCAGGTTTCAGAATAATTATGAATTAAAATAAGAACTGAAGGAAAGAAAACTGAACCTTAAACGAAAACATTTTTAAAGCAAAGATTAGTTGTACTGTTGTTCTTAACTGTTTCTTGAATTTGTAGGGTGCGGACCACCAGGCAAAAGATGGCAAGATGACACAGCCTGTTAATATGGTGCAGTTACTCACGGTAAGGCAAATCTCCCAACAGATTAAACAAGGTGGTTGGTCTGAGCAAGAGCTAGCCTCGTCTCATTCATTTGTTGTTTTTGTCTTTGCCTCATTTAAATAGAAATACCCTATTGTGTGGCAAGGGTTGCTTGCACTTAAAAACGACACAGCTGCAGTCCAGCTGCATTTCGTCTGTGGCAACAAAGCTTTGGCTCATCGATCACTGCCCCTACAAGAAGGAGGTGCACTGCTTAGGATTGTCCAGAGGATGAGACTGGAGGCTTCACAACTGGAGAGTGTAGCCAGAAGAATGACTGTACGTGCGTTTTTTTTGCTTTACTTCCCTGTTTTAAACAAGTTTCTGTCTGCTAATAACGTGAACCTTTTGCTCTCCACAGGGAGACACCGACTACTGTCTCCTCCTTGCTCTGCCTTGTGGACGAGATCAAGATGACGTCCTGAACCAGACCCAAGCTCTTAAGGCAGCGTTCATCAATTACTTGCAGACAAAGTTGGCTGCTGGTATTATCAACATCCCCAACCCAGGTTCCAATCAGGTGAGTCATCACTGTTTTATTAATTGTCTGTCCTATGTGGCTTATACCAGCGGTCCCCAACCTTTTTTGCGCCACGGACCGGTTTATGCCCGACAATATTTTCATGGACCGGCCTTTAAGGTGTCGCAGATAAATACAACAAAATAAAACTAGTACCGGTACCGAAAAAAAAAGATTTATTCATAACACACGTGAAAAGACCCAGGAAAACAGAGTTAACAATAGAAACGATAACAAAATAACGCTGAAAACCGATAAAAACCCTGAAAACCGATTAAAAACCCTGAAAACCATACATTTCACGCTGGCTTATACAACAGTTTAAAGGCTGGTTTAAGTGTATTAAACACACAGAAGGGGCTTCTCAGCTGCATATCAGGCCATTGGTTTGATCTTCCCTAATTTTTTTTCCTGGAGTATGCAGCACAGAGAAAACAAACATGTTTTGATGCTTATCATCTTCTGATCTTCAATACCATTTGATGGCTTCATTTTAAACACAGAACTGGTTCTACAGGATTGATGGCATACATTTTACTTGGCCAAAGTACTTGTGGAGTCCTTACCATATAGTAAAGGGTTTAGGCTTCTTTGGAAGTGCATTTGTGTATATGCATAACTCACATGGGACTTTCACAGGCCGTGAAACATATTTATTGTAGGGATCCTTGTCAGACAGAAACTGCCCCACACAGTTCATGTGAATGACTGATCACATGACCTGTGCCATACTGTCTTTACCTGGTGCCGTTTGCATATTACCTGTTTTCATATTGTACCCGAAGGAGTTGAAGTGCACAGGTTTTCTTTTCATTTCAATAAAGCAGCATCTCTAGCACACACTTCACAAGTCTGACACCCTGTAGCAGTTTTTTTTTATCATTGGCTTTTTATTATTTTATTTTTATTTTATTTTTTGTACAAAATTTTCCTGAAATGTCCAATAGATTTTTTTTCTATTAAAGTTTTAAATGACTTTACTCATTCTCTAAGAATTGTATCCTGTGGATCTCGTTGTTCTTTGATCAAATATGACAGCGTCTGTTAAACAATCTATTGTTAAAAAATAGATATAAATAGATCTTGAAATCCTTACAAGACTGAATAATTTTTGTAAACAAATTTAATTTTAAAAAATAAACTTTTGTGGCCTACCTGGGGACTGAGTCCCACACTCACTCTTTGAGACAGAAAAAATTAAAAACTTTTTGACTTCTTTGTTACTGAATGACACTTTTGAATATTAAAAAGTCATGCCCATCTCAGTATTTCCATGCAACTGATATGTGTCTCTGTACTTCCCAGCCCGCCTATGTGCTTCAGATTTTCCCTCCATGCGAGTTTTCAGAGAGCCACTTATCCCAGCTCGCCCCCGACCTTCTCAACAGGATTTCAAGCATCTCGCCACATCTCATGATAGTCATCACCTCTGTGTGACGTCCACTGCTGGGAGGATGGATCTTCTCGTTGATGAGCCTCAGGAAGCCAGAGGAATATTTTTTCTTTTTTTTCCTGGACACAGTGGGAATGTGTAGGATAAGTCCTATCAACACATTTTTGTTTTTTCTTTCCCCATCAGTCTTTTTTTTTTTCTTCTTCTTCTTTTGTTTTTATGTTTTTCCCCCTCTCTTGTCACTCCTGTCTGGTATATTTGTCCTTCTCAAAAGAACTCAGGGATGGATCAAACCAGAATGAGTCTTACTTGACCATTTCTCTGCTGTATTTCTATTTATTGGAGTTTTATTTTAATATTCAGAGATGCTCTGAAGAAGGAAGGAAGGAAGAAAAAAAGTCAGGATGTTTGATGAACGACTCTCTGAGGGGCCTGTTTCTTTCATCTGTCCTGATTGATTGTTAATCATTGGTTCAGAAATTAGGATCTTTGAGGTACCTCAGCACCAGATCAGACATTTCAGCATGTAATTTTAAATAATTCTGTACAGACTTCCTCGCCCAGGCCTTTTCTTTAGAGGAAGGAGGATTAACCCTGTAGAAGACTTTTCGTTTAACTCCACCAGCTCTGCTCATGTTCTCACACTACTGAAGCAGTTTACCCCTCTGTCACCTGCCTTTGCATTGAACAAGCTACAGTTTGATTTGGGAGTTTTTGAACATGGGACTTTGTAAATATTTTAAATATTTAAAAGGAATTAAAAAAAAAAAAAAAACACGGACCCAACATGGACAGCTTAACAGAGAGACTGGTACTCTGGGACGTACCAGAACACAGAGTGTGGAAATGTAGATGGACAGATTCTTAATTTTTGGGTGTAAATACTTGTAACAGAAGAAGGTTGGCACGCTCTTGTGAGTGGAGTCTGCTAATGGCACTTCATATTTTGTAACTCAAATAAACTCCAGGAAACATGGATATCTAAGATGTGTATCTTTTTTTCCCCCCCATGCACTGCCTTGAAGAGGTTCGGTTTGGTTGAAGTGTTTCACTTTCTTCTAATACTGAAGACCTCAAGAGTTTGTTTTTTTTGGGTTCATTTGTACTTCATGACATAAAAACAACCTAAAACTTTAGAAATCGGATGAGTAAATTTGAGGTTTTAATCACAACTGAGACTGAAATTGTATTTCCTGTGTTTTTTGGCTGCTTGCACAACCCCATTTTAACACTTCATTTGTCAGTGTTGAGTTGGAAGATGCATTCCTGTGCAGAAACAGGTGTATGAGCTAAATGACACGCAGAACATGACACAGCTTAGTAAATTGAATATATCACATAGCAGTACAAAGAAGGCTCAGAAAGATGAAAAATTCAATTGAACAATGAGTCCATTACACAGAAAATACAAAAGGAAAAGAAGAGCTCACTAAATGAAAATCTAACTGCCCTGCAGGAGCTGAAATCTTGAATGCAAGTTTGGAGTATATGAAGAATTAAATAAAGGTTCAGTTTTGTTTTAATTAGAATTATTTTTTTTGGCCTGCATCAATCGGAGTAATTGCCTGAAGGCCAAGAAAAATAAGAATTATCGTTTAATCAAATAATTTAAATTTGATTTCACATCATCCCCCGCTATCTCTCCCTATTTTTCTAATATTCACTGTTCAATCCAACAAAGGTGGGAAAAATCCCTCAAAAGTTGTACAGCAAGTTTTTCCACCTGTTAATCTGATTATATGCTGAAAATAACTTTAGTTAAAACAAAGTGAAGAAGAAGTTTGCCCATCTTTTTAATATTATATTGTGGCATAGCAAATACAGTGTTACTAATAACATCAAGAGTGGTTCAGAAAGCAGTGAGTTTACCTTCAGGTACTTATTTACATGCGTTTTCTTACTGGGACGTGTCCTGTATGGTCATGTCAATCTGACCAACACAGAGATGATGCACCAGCCAGGCTGCAGTCTGATGAGTTGTTCGTGAGTCAGTTGACTGAATCTTATTTTATGCATCAAATTTTGTTTGGACAAGTATTGACATAATCACACATGAAAAATGGTGAATTTTAAACTTGAACACATTAAAAAAACAAAACATGACTTCAAATTGAGGCAGCCGTATTTACCTCGAGAGGAAGATAAAAGTATCACATACACTGGTTCTATTTTTGATTTATAAAACACTGGCAACTTTAAATGTGTACTATTGTTTCAAATCATCACTGGAGCCAAACAGCGCCACCAGCTGGTCTTCGTACTGGGAGATGTTTCTCTTCATGATGTCAATGCAGGGACCCAGCAAACGCTCAAAAGCCTGGATGTCAATTACTGGAAGGAAAAAACACATTTTGATTCATGTCACAGACATTTTCGTATTTTTGCGTTTTACATGGTACATGTGTCAGGCTGCTGCATCATTCTTCCCACAGTCATGTTTGGAAAAAGTACGTTTTCACAGATCTCAAACCATCACACACTGAAAACTCACTGTTTCCACAGGCATCGAGTAGTAAGTATATAGCAGCCAGGTGCTGCTTAAGCACACCATATCAGCGCAAGCACCTCATATCAACTATCAAGCATGGTGGTGGAAGGGCTTGTTTTTTCAGCCACAGGGCCTGAGCACCTTGCAGTCATTCAGTTGACCATGAACTCGTCTGTATACCAAAGTATTGTAAAGTTGCTGTGATGGGACCTTAGGAGAGCTGTGCATAAATAAATGCCTGCTAAACTCAATTAACATTACCAACATCTGTGGGCATTTAATGTACCTAAACATTTGGTTTCTCCCACAGCGTAAACTGTTGCTGCACGAGGTTTGTTGGTGACCAGCGCCAGCTCCCCAAAGTACTGCCCTCTGGAGCAGCGAGCCACCTCCACTTCTGCGTTATCCTGCTGGCTCGCCTTTGTCTGCAATAAAGAAACTTGTCAGTCATTTCATACATCTGAGACATACAGTAAAACAAACATTATTTTAAAAATTAATAGATAAAATGGTTAATTAAGAGGTTTGGCAATAGTAGTGCGCTTACTTTGCTTTTTATCATAATCTTCACTTCTCCTGTTTCCACAATGTAGAAACACTCAGCTTTGTCACCCTGCAAAAAGAAAAAGCAGCAGAAAATACTAAGTTTAACCAAAGTGTTCTTAATATATAAACTTGAATCTAAAAACAACCCAAGATAAAGCAGGCCTATACCTGTGTAATTATGCGGTCTCCATCTTTGAATGCTCGAGCTCCCAGAACATCAACAATCTTCATTCTCTCAGAAACCTAAAACGAAGCAGGTGAAATAAACGTTGAATAAAAGGTGGCTATGTTCTTATATCCTGTTGTTTTTTTTAAATGCCGTGTGTGTGTCTGCAAACCTCAAGAGACTTCAGAAGAGGAACGCATTCAATGAAGGCCTCATACATCCTTCTCTTCTTTGCATTATTTTTCACAATCAGTCTGTGAAATGTGGCTCGATCCTGAAAGGGAAGCAACCAAAGAACAACCTGTTTCACGCACTCTGTCACATACAGCACAATGCTACGGAGGATGAAGGTCATCTTCTTCTGTCAGACTCACCAGGCCCCACAGGGCTCCGTCCTGTGTCGCCACGATTGTGGCGGCTCGAGGCGTGTTGTACATGAGAGCCAGCTCTCCAAAACTGCCCTTGTTGTCATATTTTCCAACACAAATGCTCACACCGTCCTTCTGTACAAAAATATCGTAGACACCTCTGGAAGTGATTGGACAGAGAAAGAGAGGGAGCAGATGTGAATTGCAAGTCCTCTTTACATACTAGTTAATTATGGAGTTCCACAAGGTTCTATACTAGGACCAATTCTGTTTACATTATGCATATATTATACATTAGGTACTATCATTAGAAGGCATAGCATACATGTTGAATAATCAGGCCCCATCTTATCTTAAAGACCTCATAGTACCGTATCACATCATTCAAGCGCTTCACTCTCAGACTGTTGACTTTCTTGTGGTTCCTATGATATTTAAAAGACGAATGGGAGGCAGAGGCTTCAGCTTTCGCACCCCTCTTCTGTGGAACCAGCTCCCAGTTTGGATTCAGGATTAATCTAATTACTACTAATCTGTGGCTCTCTTCCACAGTGTCTTTTATCCTCTCTTTCTTCCCTCAACCCCAACTGGTTAAAGTAGATGGCTGCCTGTCCCTGAGCCTGGTTCTGCCAGAGGTTTCCTGTTAAAACTGAGTTTTTTCTTCCCACTGTTGCCAAGTGCTTGATGGTTGGGATTTTGTCTGTAATATTGTAAGTTCTTTACCTTATAAAATAAAGTTCTGTCTTGTGACTTGGCATTATAACCTAAATTAAATTGATTTGAGCAGGTTTAGTTTAAATATTGAAAAGAAGGTAAACCTCGCTCACTTCTCTATGACGTAGAAATTGTCCCCATCCTCTCCTTGGTCTATGATGTGATCCTGAGGTTTGACCAACACTTCAAACATGGCGTCTAAAACCTCAGAGAACTGCTCCTGGAGGAAAACATAACGAGACAGGTTTCTTTTTATGAAACAAATTCTAAGAATGCATATTTAAAAAAGGCATTTGAAGCTGATATAACATATATAAAAGTGGAGCTTAAGCTTAAATATAAGAACAGTTGAGAGAGGATAGTAAAGGGCAGGAACGGTGTAGGATGTGAAGCCAAAATTATAGAGAGCAAAAGCCAAACTTGATTTGAAAGAACTGAAAAATGAAGCAGACTTGCATTTAAAAAAAAATAAAGTCCCTTTGTCACCTACAGTAAGCCAGTAACATGACATTTAAAACCTGAGTGCTGTGGTCTGCAGCACTTTCTGGTCTTGGACATTGTTCCTGCAGGTCTCTGTCTGTGATCATCACAAGGGGAACCACGTCTTCTTTAAAACCTGATTTAAGCTGCTATACCTGCTCTAATGTCTTGAACAGTAAAATGTCTCTGCATGCGTCCTGAAGCCGGCGACGCTGCTCGTCTGTTTTGGGATTCACAACCCGAGGCTCTGTGTCATCATCCTCATCATCATCTGGGTTGTACGCCTCTGCACAAACTGCAGCGAGACAAACAAATGAACAAAGTGGAGTCATGTAGCCACATTGACTCACGCCGTTCCACTTACTGACCTGCAGTTCTGCGATTGGTTTTTCCAGAGGGGCGCTCTGCAGAGAGAGAGAGAGGTCAGAGCGTTACACTGAGTGTTTTTAAAGCCAGGGCTTAGCACACTTCACTGTAACAGCTCCAGAAGTGCTCGTAACAGTGTTAATAGTGAGATACTCACTAACGGGGACCGGTTCCTCCTCTTCCTCCTCCTCCTCTTCCTCATGTTTGTTGGGTTCATCTGTGCCTGATTCAAAAGTGACTTCTTTCTGCACAGACTCAGTGTTGGGTTTCTTGTCTTGCTGGTCATTTCTTTGGCTCTCCAGAATACGTGTGAAATGCTGCACAGCAAACTCGGCCAAGTTGGGAGGCCTGCGACGAAGCACTTCCACCGTGTATCCCTGCAGCAGCTCTTTCAAACCAGCTGGTATCTCTACAGTGCTCATCATTCAGGCTCAAAGGTCAGGAGCTTTAATGGAGGAAAAAAAAAGTCTATAAGAGCTTCTTTTCCATTAACCTCAGTTTACGATGGCAGGAATAACAAAATGCAGCAATCAGCATGTGATAAACACACTTTCTGTCTGAAGCATCATCACATAGTGACTCCACCTCCTCCTCCTCCTCCTCTCCCAATCTGCCCTGTATTGATTCTTTTATTTAGCACAGCCTGTCGGAAAGTATTGACTAGGTCTTTTCACATCACATGTAATTAAAGGCTGTCCACTGGATCAAGCCTCAGAGCACGATGATCTGGCAAAGAAACAACACACGCAGAGTGATTTTAACAGTTTATCCTGGAAGTCAGGCTGGTGTTCACGTCCAAATGTCTTCATTTATATTCATAAATATATAGCACAGTTATGAAAAACGCAGTACTTCGCTGGAAAATGAAAAGTAACTATCACAGTACAAAATAACTTCAATGCAAGTGTCCTCACACACACTGATTAGTCTTTTGTGCTCCTGTGCTCCCCGGGTGATGGGGCTGGGGTGTTTGTGGGGGGTTGGAGGTTGATATCTGATCTTCTGAGGATCTTGTGATCTTCTGCTCCTGTCCTCCTTTTACAACACTGACTATTGTATTCTACAAGATACATGATTCTGATCTTCTGATGATCTTATGATCTTCCTCTTCCTGTCCTCATTTTGTATCACGGTACAAACATAAAACCCTGTTATGGTACAAAATGGTTTTGGTAATATGACTCAAACAAAAGGGAACTTTTTGCATGCATAACTTAAATGGATGAAGGAAGAAGGGAAACTCGAATTTAGAGTTACATTGAGGTTATTTTTGGAAAACGCTGCCTGAGGTTTTTATTTTTATTCTAACCTCTTAAAGGGACTCTGCAGCTGCTGAAGACGATAAGGCAAATCATTGTTTAAATTTCAATCTGGCACTTTGTGCAGCCATTTCTGGCTCAAGGAGTTTCTACTCCAGGAAGAAATACACTTTAAGTTGACGACTGTGATTGTGGGTGTGCATGTCGCAAAAGTCCAAGCTGATATGATTTCAGATGGTGAATCTCACACGTAAAGCAGCAGGTACTGCAAAGAAAAACCTCCAATTACTAATTAAGATGATTTATAATACTTTCATTTTTTTTTTTACTTGTTTACATTTGTTTCAATGATTATAATTAATTTATATTTATGCTTTGCTTTTGTTGTAGTTGAAGCAGCACCATGAAGCAAAATTATGAAAAGCAGGGAAACACTTTTTCATACACTGGAGCCTCCCTGCTTTTGAGATTAAGCTTAAACTTGTCTTTGTCAGAAAGTTCACACTTCTGGCTCCATCAGGTGACCCTAAACCTGCCTTTAGTTATTCTGCTGAGGCTGCTCGAACTCTTCTGCCCCCGTCCTCGTGTTTAAATGTTAATGCATACAACTATTTATTGTATCATTATCTCTTCTAAGAAAACAAAGACAACTTTTAGATATAAATGAGACAAAAAAATGATTTGTATGCATTTATGTATTTTAAGGACATATAAGTTGCTCCACCCCAGTATGGTTTCCTCAAAAAACTCAAAATATCAAAACTGCTTATTTAGGATTATTTGAAATTGATGATATGCTGCCAGCCTGAATAAAGACATGCAGACAGGAGGAGAGCAGTTGGGGCTTTTCCAACATCTCCAACTATAGTAATCACACACTGAACTGGTAAAAACTGGAAAAAAACTGGAGACATGACAGAGAAAACAACAAAAAAAAAAACTGCAGGAATTTTGTTGTTGTTTATGGATTCTGATTTATTTATTTATTTTTACAGATGTTGCCATTCATGTGCTGTTCGATCACAGCCATTATGCCTATTCCTATAATTTCACATTAGTCAGACAGAAAGTGAAGGTTGTGTTATCGATCACTGAGTGAAGCGTGACCGTACAGGATGCAGACAGTTCAGAGGTGTGTGTTGCTGAGAGCCCGGCACACAAAGCACGAGAGAATGCACCTTTTCCCTGATACGTCCACCAGCTCGCAGATAAAAGGTAAGGCACATGTTCACTTCACTCCATTTTTTTAAAACATAAAAAACTCAATTAAAAAAAAAAAAAAAAGTAAAACAAAAGGAGTGAGAACATTCGACTGAGTGTGTGTGTTGTGTGTGTGTTGGCATGGTTACAGCCAAGCCATCACGATTTTCCAATCAACATTTTCCAATCGACTCTCAGCAGGTCTGAACCATCCACGTGTTGCACTGTACCAAAATGTTTCAGAAACAATCAAAAAGTTAGAAATTCTTTAAAATCTCTTCAGATCCGTGCGTGCGTTTCCCAGGGATCACAAACGAGGTGACGCCGAGCCTCCGTCACAGGTTTGGTGCCAACCAGTTCAGGAACTTCATTGCGAGCTCAAATCCTAAGAAACAAGCCTGGTAACAAAAAGACGAGAAACAAAAACTGTTTAGTCTACGAAGCGGGGAGGAAGTAAAGCTCACCACAGATACGCAGAAATAATCAGCTGGCTTTTATTCGAGTTATTTTTATGTGGAACAGTGAGGCTCGCTGTGCTTCCCCTGTTGAAATTAACACCAGACGCTTACTGTGTACTTTAAAGTGGTGTCACTTCGTTAGCAGTCATCTGCATGTAAGCCGATACTTGTTAGCATTGGAAAATGTGAAGGAGGGTGTAAACTTTAACTCTATTTTCATAACTTTTACAACTTTTCCTGCTGATATCAACCTCCCCAAAGGCTATTCATACTACAAAAAAGTCGTATCCAGACGTAGTTTTTCCATGTATGAGATAAAATGTGCCAATTAATCATCTTTAAAGATGCCAGTAGGCAGATATTTTGCAGATTTGCTGTTTTGGAAATGAATACAGTGAATCTGGGCTTTGTTTATGGTCCAAGAGTTAAACTGTAAACTGTATTTAAAACGATGCAGTGGGCTGATATGTAGAAAAATACTGGCAACCACCTCAGCCTCCCAGTGGACACATCTAGACTATCAATTTCAAATTCCTTTGTCACCTTGTTCTTGAGTTATCACATTCACAGTATTTTCAGAAAATTTGACCTCTGACCTTGAAATTGAGGTCACTGAGATTCAAATTTGTTTATCGCAGTTATCGCATTATCAAACTTGATGTCCTTGACAATACCCCATCAGCCTCTTACAGCTGAGGTAAAAAACAAATAAATAACAATCAAAAAACGTGTTTATGAATGTGTATGAAGAATGAGGGACTTGCAGCAGATGTGCTTGTGTGCAGTTGTCCTGAAAAACGGCTCCACAGGGAGCCCGAACAGGAAAGGGAGTGATGGAGGAGTTCACCATGATTTACAAAGATCAAACAAGCTGCATGAGAAGCACAAACAGTGGCTGCAGTGAAAACGTCTCATTGCTTTGACTGCTTCAGCTTTTGCTTGCTGTCACTTCGCCTCTGCAGAAGGCTGAAGTGCACAAACGGCACGAACAAGAGTAGCACGCACAAACTGGCTGTTCTACATTTTTTTAAATCACTTTATTTCCATTCCAGTGTAATTTATCTCTTTTTGCATCAATCATGCCTGAAGAATAAGTGAAGCAGACTCACCGCGTTTGCAGGGAAAGCTCGAAGCATGACAGCGTTGAAGCCCTTATACAGAGAGGCCACGCCCTCCTCTCTGATCAGCTCCCGCAGGACATCACGGAAACCGTTGGGATACTTCCCTTCAGGAGCTGAGAGAAAGACACTTTATTAACTTGGTCACAGACAACGTTTTAAAAGACAAAGCTGCTTATACCAGGAGGAGGTCAGGCAGCGGACAGAGAAACAGGACTCATCTTCAGTTTTTCTGACTGATGAAAAATCAGCTTCAAACTTTCCACAAGCTACAGAGCATCCTTACATTTAGCATGAATGTAAATTTTTTTTTTTAAATCACTGAACAAAATTAAACTGAAGATGATCTTAAAATACAAAAAGTGCAAAAATCTTCAAATATAAATCAGCAGAATTGAAAAAAAAAAAACAACTCCAGGATCTGCAGCACTAAACTAGGATGGATACTGATCACAAACACCAACCTGTCTGGAAACGCGACTTGAGTACGTCGGGGGGAATAGCGACAGCCCAGTTACAGATGCCGGCCATCCCTCCTGCAAACAGCACGCTGGGAATACTGAGCTCGTTATGGCTGCGAAGACAAGAGTACAAGTCCCAATGCTCAGACGGCCTGTTTTATATAAACACACAGCTGCAAATGCTGCAGGGCAGAGCAAATATGAACCTTTTTCCTGCAGGTGTCAGGAGATTCTTCAACCACTCATAAGACATGAAGTACATCCCACTGGCTGGAACATCTGAGTTACAAAACAAACATACATACACACACACACACACACACACACACAGTTTGAACTTCATAATTTTCCACTTTAACACCCCAAACAACTTAAATATGACTACTTTACCCAATAATATATAATTAAATGGATTAAAGTCATAATTACTTTAATTTAAAGATCAAGTGTTTGACATTTTCTGAAAGCCTGTAAGAGCTGTTTAACCCTTTCCTTCAGTTTTGAGCCCTCAGATGTGGTTTGACCAAAACTAGAAGAGAGCTCGGGTTTTTTGGAGGGTAGCCCTAGTTAGCCGTTCAGGCAGAGATCGCCCTGTGATGGTTTTCATCTTTACACATCAGAGACATGATGATAATCAGAAGGAGTTTCACTGAACTTGAATACAGAAGTATCTTGTTTTTTTTGGGTTTTTTTAAATTCCACGTCCTCGGGTGTGCTGGTTTGTTCCTCCTCATGAAAACGTTGTGCCTGTGTCACTCACGGCGAGACTCAGCTGCTGACAGTTTCGTGTGAGTTAGCAGCTAACGTGGCCTCGAGCTGCTTCTCCGCATGCTCCAGAAGTATCTCACGAATAGAGTGTTGGCATTCAAACGCGACCCATCTAAACACTGTCGCAGACCAACACCCAGCAGGACAATGCGCTTCACCACACCATAAACAATGCACAACAGAGAGCCCAAGTCCTGCAAACCGCCTAGACCACAACCCCATCAAGGATCCGTGGGCCGCACCCAAACAATCCTGCCCCACAGATACCCCACCCCTCAACCCACAGGACCCGAAGTATCAAAGGCCTATGCCTCAGTGGAAGACACCACGGGACACCCCCACCCCATTTATACTTTTATTTAGTTTTACATTATTGTAATCTTTCTGATACTTTTTTACCTTATTGTGCCATAGAATCTTGTTTCTACCAATACAAAGATCTAGTTTTTTTTGCCAAGTGAAAAACTTACCAATTCAAACTGAGAAAATAACTGCAGAATTTTGAGATAATATCAAGAAAGTTCAACTTTGTATCTCCAAGATTGTGTTGTTGCTTTTTTGAGTGGCATCCACATGAACTCTTTACCCCAGGAAAGCTTATATATAGAAAACCTTGAAGCTCTTTTCTGAACCAGCACTTTCTGTCATGTTTCATGCTTGCTCTTAGAACAAAATGACTGGATTTGCATCAGAAGTTTAAGCAGCTATCCTTAAAAATATATATATTTAGCTTTTATTTAACTGGATTTGGATGGATGGATTTGTATTTGGATGTATGTGCTACTAATTTATGCATCTTATGATTGTCCTGTTGTCCTGCTTGGCCAGAACGCTCTCCTAAATCTCAAAAGTTTTACATTAAAAAAAAGGAAAAAATGAGTTTCATACCATTCTTCTTATGTTATCCATTTATACTTTTTCATCGGCTCTAACAGAGGAATCTCCCAACTTTGGGATAAATAAAGTCGATCTGATCTTACACAGTACTGGGAAGGTGGTTTTAATGTTGTGTGGATGAGTGGATAGATGCGACAGAACAACTAACTAAAGCAACTTTGTTCTTGCTGGCAAAGCAAAAACATCAACTTCACTCATTCTATGTCATGTGGTAGGAGTTTTTCTGATGGTGGTGCTGGTCATGAACCAAACACTGCAACAATGTGGCAGCAGACACAGCGACATTAACAATGGAGGACTTAAAATAGCTTTAAAAACATCTTGGGAAAGGTTACATGAGCATGTTTGTCAGGCCTCCAGGGGTTTGGTTAGTAAAACTAAATGCAAGCAGAAAGTTTGTGAAGACATGACATGAAGTGTTAATATTTGATCTACTAAGAAATGAAGAGCAAATAATGAATATTTAAGTAAAGCAGCACCTCTCATGAGGGTCAGAGCGGTGCCTTTGTAGACTCCCCTGATTCCAGACTCTCTGTACAGCTGTTTGACGCAGTCCATGGGTCCTGCATACTTCACCTCCCCCGTGGAAGCTTGAATCTGCAAACACACACGCATAATTTTACACTTACTGAAGATTTGTTCCAAATAATAAACTTCTAACCTTTGACAGGAGGGGCTGAAAGAAATACTAGGTGTTTCCACACGTCGAATCAACTACTCAGGTAACAAAGTGAGAGCAATCAGATGCATGTTTAACCTCTGACCTGTAGGAGACATTTGATGCGCTCTCCAGGAGCCATGATAGCTGTGGTGAACACGCCAGACAACATCCCAGCAGCAAACAGCTGTGGATACCTGGAGGAGACAAGAGAACGGGGCTGATATACTCTCAGAAATCGACCACAGAGCGTCTGACAGGATCAACCCAAACTGTCGCCACCCGTGACAAAGCAATGACCTACGTAAGAATATCATCGGGAGTTCTCTGTTGCAGTTTCTTTCCCAGCCCAAACCCAAAGAAACAGACAGCAAACATGGGCGTGACTCCGATTATGGGGGCTGCCATTCCTTTATAGAGTCCTTTAATACCCTGTAAAGGAAGACGAGGAGGAGGAAACATCAGTTTGAGGACTCAAAAACAATATTTTAGTTAATAAATGCCAGAGTTTGCATCAGTGTGCATGCTCACCTCTTTGGCTAAAGTTTTTTTAAAACAGTCTATGGTCCCAGCATACAGGAGGCTCTCGCCAGGTTTGGGTTTTGGTTGAGTTTGTAAACGCACCTGAGAGAGAGGGAGCGAGAAAAGGATGTGAAGTGTGCAAATAACCTGAGGTTTCCATGGAAACATGCTCTTTTCTTCTTCTCGTGGACTGTGTGCATGATTTAATCCAAACACGACCACCAGATACACAAAGTACACAACAGATTTACATGTAACTGGTCATTGACTGACTTTACACTTCTCAACGACCTTCTCCTTTCATGTCGTTTCTTCGCTCATGTGTTAAGGTGTGCATCTGCTTTATTTATAAATATTTCTGTAGCCTCCTTTGCAAATCTGAGCACTAGAAAGGACCTCTGTCTTCCTCTGAACCTCCTTATACTGTCTGCTCAAGAGCATGAGTGGAAGAAAAAGGTGGGAATCACAGAGTAACTATCAGTACGACACACTGACCAAGATAACAATGAAATCACTTGTGTAACATGTATCATGATCAGGGCGCACTTCAGAACCTGAAAAGATGATTAACAATCAAAAAAGTTTATTTTTCTTTAAAAAAAAAAAAAAATCGATTCATTCATAGTAGTTTCACGTCATATTCTTCACCTAGCTGCAGTTTGACACTGTGCACTCAGCTGGAACAGCGCCCTCTAGTGAAAAAGCCCTGCCTAAATTCAAATCTGATTATTTTAGCTATTTAAAAAGGGTCTGATTAGACTTATCATTTAACTAAAGGCATTTAACACTAAACACCACCAAACCCCAGGTAACTTAGATGTGCTGGTTTACTATCGTGATGATAATGGGAGCTGAAATATTAAAATTGCCTGGTTTACTTTAAAAGGAACTGATGAGGAAGCTGAAAGCTCAGTTGGGTTTCGTTTTAGAAAAAAAGCAGTGGCTCTGGTTTAGCAGCAGGTTTGACCAGTTTTTGAATATGCAAATGTAATCTGCATGCACGCTGCTGCCAGAGCTCTGCTGGGTATCACAATCTCAGGACTTGAATTTAACACTGGAGACAGTTTCAGATCCCATCACTCTATCCTGTACGGGGAGGTCGGGTGGACGCCACCCTGAGAGAAACCCCCCAAAACAACTCCAGTGTCTCCTGTTTACAAAACCAGTCTTAATAATCTAAGATGCCATTTATCAAGTGAAACCCTGCCTTTGACCTGCCTTTCTACAGAACAGGGAACATGGACCTCATAGTTGGAAGAGACTTCAGAATAGGGCTGTTCATATATCTATCGGAACTCTATTGTTTCATTTTATGCTATGGTTTGTTTCGTGGTGTCGCAAAATAAACTGTTTACGGCAATATTTTTTCATTGTTTTGATGGTCACTGTAGTGGCTATATTAATTTCGTAAAGTTCTCTCTTATATTTTATATAACCACACTATGGACAGACAAGCACCTGTTTTTATGCGTTGTGGTTAGCAACAATCCACTTGTTTATGGTCCACATAAACCTTTCACAATAAAGCCCAAGATCCTGTTGAGACTTTTCAAAATAAACTGAATCACGTGAAAGAGCAGATTATTTACGGATGAGAATTAAAAAAAAGAGCCGCCAGGTGCTAAAAAATAAACCTTAGACTCAAACGTTAGAACAGGCTTTTCTCCGCAGCACGCTGTGTAATAAATACAAAGAAAACAGCGGCTGTTACAACTTATGTCTAAAAATGTATCGTTTCATGCATCGGTTAAAACACTCGACTCCAGCTACATGACGCGCAGCTGGAAACACTTCCCGCAAGTCGAGCTGCCCGAGATTCACAGAATTTACAGAAAATGTTACATTTTTGTGATTTATATCGTTATCAGACGATAGATGTCTTGTATGGGGATATGAGATTTTGGTCATATCGCACAGCCCTACTTCAGAAGGTTATTGACAAATACGTCACCTTCTGCGCGGTGACGGCATATATAATGAAAGGTTTTGCTTTTTAGTGATTAGTTATTTTCATATCTTTACAGAAAGAGGTTATGTGAATTAAGTCTAATTTGTATATTTGTGGCTCTCCTCGACTGCTTGTCAAATTATTCTTGGGCAAGAAGCCCGAGTTACCCCTGAGGACTCCATCTCAGTCTGTGTGTGATTGTTTGGTAAAAACACTTGGGACAGGGTAGTGCTGTGGTGTGCACTCTTGAACAAGAGGGGGTGTGGGGTCTTTTCCTCCCCAAAACATGCATGTTTGGTTACCGGGATACTCTAAACTGCCCATAGGTGTGAATGTGTTACCCCTGCGACAACCTGTCCCATGTGTACCCCCCTTCTCTGCCTGCGACAGTGAACGCCTCCAAGCCAAACATGTAAAGCTACCTGCTGTGACGGCTCCTCGTGAACAAAGGAGCAGCCAAAAATAGCATGTTGGAGTAGAAAGGAACTTCCCTAAGGACCCATTTTACCTGAAAACATGTATTTTATGAAAGAAATGATGTACACCCAAAATATTTACAGCATAACAGAGGACATGCAATGGGTGGAATTTTTTTCTACACACTTTACATACAGGCTGTTTCCACTGAATTTAAATGCAAGTTTAGGGCAGTTTGAGATTTTTCATTCATATCAGAATCTGAATGTTAGATATGCAGAGATATGTTAGATATGCATTACTTTTTTTGATTTTAACTGATAATCCATTTTGTAATGTAGCGCACTCCCATTTATATAGCGCTTTTCTAGTCTTTAGACTACAAGTCACATGTTAACATCACCTTGTTCTATACACTTTAAGCAATTTATCTACTTCCCCTCCATGGCCAGTGCAGAATCACTAATTAACCTAACATGCATGTCTTCAGGAGCTGAGCTCTTGGAGGAAATTCCACACAGCCGGGCTTCAAACCCAGCACCTTCACCTACTGTGAGGTGACAGCAATACCGTTGCAGAAACCACTTATCCAATTAAAGGGCGCAAGAGTGTTTCTGCAGCTCAGAGATGACCTTTGACCCACTTTCAAGCTGTGAAGTGACTCAGCTCACCTGGAAGCATGCAGGTGGGCTGTTACTGATTTATGGAGATGTTCACGGTTCGCACGCGACATCAGCCCATCATACGAGCTAAAGCTTTATTTATGACGTAGCTTACACCAAAACTTTAACCCTCCACCACCGTGCTGACAGGTGCTATGTGGTGTTTGTGCCTTGTTTGTAACATGGTGTGGTGCATTATAGCAAAACACCACAGGACTTTTTTTCAGCAGTCTTTGCAAGGATAAGCCATGACTTCATGCAGGCTGAAACTGGACAGCACACAGGCTTGATTCAATTATCAGCAGTATTGATCTGATCTTGAGTGTCTGACGCAGTGACAGCCCTCCTGCATGTGTCCAGGTGAGCCGAGTCACTTCACAGCCTGAAAGTGGGTCAAAGGTAATCTCTGAGCTGCAGAAACACTCACACTGAACTCACGGTTGTGTTTCACTAACACCCCCGAGGCCTGCACAAAGTGTCCCATACACCTCACACCCTTGCTGTGTGTCTAATACATGCACAGCACGGTGGCAAATAAACCCACGCAGCTGTTTATTGTTTACTTTGATCGTGTCCAGTGGGTGTCCGGCGAAGACCAGGCAAACCCCTCCAAAGCCTCCAGCGAAGAAGTTCTTCAGCGGGCTGATCGGCTGCGGCTGCTTGGACATGTTTACAGTCTGCAGGAAGGAAAGCGGAATGAATGAAGCGCAGAGGAAACACAGAGGTGCCGGAGCCAGCCGCTAACACCTCACCTGCTCGGGCTTTCCTAAGGGAGAGAGACGGATATCTGCGAGAGCTGAAGCCGCTCCGGTCTGCTGGACCTTTGACCCACTTTACCCGGACCGATCTGACTGCAACACTGCTGCACTCCTGTGCGTTTCTGTTTGTTGTCCGGCGGAAATGGTGAGCATTCTTCTTCTACTGGTTTTTATCAGACTGACTACTCGATGCACACAAGTACTCCTGCCCTCTGCCGTTTAGTATTCAAGCTCCTGACATCTTTGTAACCCTTTAAAGAAATAATTGTCAGAACATGGCTTAAAAAGTGTTTAAGGAATCTTCTGACAAAATTTGAGTGTAATGTTTGCTATTTATTCCTTAAAAAAATGTATTATAAATGTACACTTTGTTTCATTTTTTTACATTGATGATGTAGAAGTCTCAAAAACTGATGGATCAAAGATGATACACTTGTCTTGTATTTCAGTGAAGTGAGAAGTGTTGGAGTCTCAAACATGGTAAATGTGTTTTCTAAGTGTACTCACCTGCCACTTCATTAGGTGCAAGTGTTCAGATGCTCTGTAATTCAACTATCTAATCAGCCAATCACATGGCTGCAACTCAGTCCATTTATGCCTGTGGGCATGATCAAAATGACCTGCTGAAGTTCAAACAGAGCGTGAGAATGGGGAAGAAACAGAGTGTGGCCACCTCTCGCTCTCTTTTCTTCCAGCGTGTCTTTTGATCTGTCCTACTTAGTTACCTCACCACCAACCGGCCTACAGTTCACACAGGCTGACTAAAACTGGACAATAGAAGATTGGAAAAATGTCTAATGAGTCTAATCAGTTTTGATTTCTGCTGCAACATTCAGACGGTTGGGTCAGAATATAATGAAAGCATAAAAGCTGTAACGGTGTAGGGAAAATGTTCTTTGCACATTTTGGATCCCTTTGTGCCAACTGAGCATCGTTTAAACACCACAGCCTGGCTTGGTATTGTTACTGACCATATCCATCCTTCTGTCACCCCAGTGTTCCCATCATCCAGTGGCTGCTTCTACCACGATCATCATGCCGCAAAGCTCAAATCATCTCAAACTGGTTTCTTGAACATGAATATTTCACTGTTTTCAAATGGCCACCAGATGCATCCAACAGAGCACCTTGAGGATGTGATGGAACGGGAGAGTCTCACCACTGATGTGTAGCTGACAAATCTGCAGCAACTCTGCGATGCCGTCATGTCAGTATGGACCAACATCTCAGAGCAATGTTTCCAACACCTTAGTTGTGCAATAATGTTTAAAATAAATTGAATACAATAAATATAAAACAAATACAATAATTAAATGATTCTGAACTCTGAATAAAACAAACAAACAGCCAAATCTGACTTCAACATTTGTTGTGTCGTTAGTGCAGTGAAGACTGTGAATGAGGATATTCTGCCCCGCAATCACACTCTCAAAAATACAGTTCACTGTTAAAATAGAGCTTTATTAGTTTCATTATAACACAGCCGCAGCACATTTGCAGACAAAGTGAATCATGGAGACGTTCACCACTCGCACGCGCACAAAGGAACGCACATACACCGTAAAGAGACACACACAGTCAACCAGAGAATGAAACACTCACACTAAACGTCTGATATCACCTCTGGATCGTGTCAGGAGAAGCAATGCCAGGGATTAAAAATCAGATAATAATGAACAACATCATCACTACAGTGTTGAGAGGAGGGGGAAAAAAAACAATCAGGGGGAAGGTATGAAAGTATTTAAACCACAGTGAGATCAAATAAATGTCCTGCATTACAGTTCTTCTTCTTGACTTTAAGTATGAACATGAGAAACTGGAAATCAACAACACTGATAATGTAATAACACTCCTGCCACAGCTCACAAGCCAGTTGTCAGAATTTTGCTTTACTGCAGCACAGAAGCCGTAAACGGTCGATGAGGCGTGATGCTTGAGGAGCTTCGCTTTTGCAGGTACAGAGCGAAAAGCTGTGAGGAAAGTACCAGAGCGAGAAGAGACTCTATAATAAGCAGCGGCAGCTTAATCAGCAAAAAGCTTAGTATCGGCAACGTGCGAGTCAGACTGTGCTTTTCTCGCCAGAGAAGTAAACTTGCTCAAGTTGTTCTACTAGTCTTAAATTAGGATGGAGGATATGAATAAAAGAGGAAGTCAGTTTTAAGAGTGCGCTGACCTGTGGAGAAAATAGCGCTGTCAGTAACACACAGTAGTTTGGTCCCACTAAAAGGGAAGCACGTAAAGGTTCAAAGCTTTCTCTGCACGCTGAAGCTGTGGCCTCAAATCATCTAACGTAAGCACTGATTTGCCTTCCTGCTATAAATCTGTAAACTGCAGTCAGTTTGGTTAGAATAGAGTTTACCTGTGGTTATTAATCAGTTAATTTCAACAATACTTTTAGGTGCATGCAGTTAGTCCACGTAAGCTTCACAAGGACATTATTGCTAAGGATTCGCTTTGAGATGAGCTTCAAGGATTGGCCACTTACTAATTCACCAAATATGGCACAAACCTTTTGTGCATTTGTCAGATTTCTTCCTTCTTAAACACTTACACACTCTCACACACTCATTATTCAAATAACACTCAGCATCCCACGCACGCTGCAGCACTGGAGTAAACACCGGCTTCTCTCAGCACGGGCCGGCGCGGGGTACGAGTCGTCTTCAAACGTCCGCTCTTCCTCTTTTAATCTTTACCATACCTCGCCGCAGTAGCTGGGAGCAGACTACAGTTTGTGATACTGGCACCGGTTAGTCCTGGTTCTCGCAGATCTGTGGGAACTCCTTGTAGATCTGCTGCACGATCAGCTTATCCATCTGTTTTGCCGTAGCGCTCCCTTCATCCTCGCCGGGATCTTCTTCCTCCCTGAGAATCCTCTGCAGCGTCCCCTGCAGATCCGACAGGCGGTGCCGGTGCTCGAGGTAGTCCGTCGAGCGCATTATGGAGTGCATGAGGGAGAGATACTCCATCCGCAGCTTCACAGGGAGGGACAAGGAGAAAAAAATAATCATGTGCCTGACAAATATGGTTGCAGTGCATCCATGAAATATGATTTCCTCCTTTTGTTTGACAGTTTGACTTAAACATTTTGCCTTTGAATCCCGTAACCCAAACAAGCAAACAACAGAATCACCCCTCTCTCTCTTTCCAGAGCTACAGTGGCCCACTAAAGCCCACTTCCTTATCAGCAACTTAATTACATCAGCAGCTTTCAGTGTCCCACCTTGTCACCAGGTGAAAGGTCAGATATCTGTCGAACGGCGATGTCGATCATCACCATCATGTCGGTGCGGTAGAAGATGTCGGCAGTCTCTCGGCTGGCGAAGACATCCTGCAGGAACTTGAGCACCGAGTGCGGTGCAGGCGGAGTGTGTTTGAACATGCACACGGGGTCGTCTGGGGGCGGGAAAGGACATGAAAAATGTAAAAAAAAAAGAAGACGCATGAAGAATATTTATGAAGGATAAAAGTGAGGATGCTCCCAAAAATAGTTTCTTTTACCGCCTCTGTTCAGGAGCAGCAGCACTTTCTCTGAGAGGATCTTGACGTTTTTCTGCTTCAGTTCGTTCATGATCACGTTGTTGCTGGGAGCTTGACACAATCAAGCAGCACAACTATTAAACTCCTTTCTACGTAAACCCATTTCAAGGTAAAAATGATCCAGAGAACACTGAAATTATGGCCTTGCTCCATTTGTTATAATTACAAATAAAACCAACTCCTTCAGGTTCCTGCTATGATTTGTACAAAAACGCTGATAAAGGCATCTGTGGAGGCTGTTCTCACCAGTGTGGTGCAGGTTGAAGGAAAGCACGAGGTTCAGGAAGATGTCAGGCAGCTGCTCTGTGGGATCAGAGGGATGCCCGTCCTCCACCACACCCAGCAGAAACTGAACAAACTCGGCATTCAAGTGTTCTGCAAGCAGGGAGAGTCCAGTGTCTTTATTACTGCACACAATAGCCTTTAAGCTGAGCTTTTAAATCACACGTGTCAAACTTCTTGATGTGTTTAGCTTGAATAAGCCTCTCATAATGTGCTGGAAATGATGACAAAAGCACAGCCAGGAAGCTGAACTCAAAGCACTGCTTTGTGTCACACAGCAGATTTATCCAATGATGAGAGAGCGGACATACCGTAGTGATGATATGGAACCTGCTCTCCCATTGAGAATACCATAGTTAGCAGCAAAGCTGTGTAGCACATCTTCTGGTGTTCTGAAGGAAAAACATAAAAAAAGAAGAGTGAATCAGACAAACGTGGATAACTTTTAACTGAACTATAAAACAAGAGGAACTGCAATGAGTGACATTTTCACCTTGTGTGTCAGTCTGAAGATCTCTTGCCAGCTCCATGGGGAGGATGGAGTTGAGAAGGGCGGAGATGAGAGCAGCATCCAGGCTGCACATCGCCCCAAAAACTTTGAGCAGCAACAGCCGCAAAGACACACGGTGCTCCTGCACGAAGGCGACAACGAGACCGGATCACCACACAACACGCACAACAACAGTAAAGCTCTGACTGAGGTCAGCCAGGCTGAACAAGGGCGGCTCTGACAGATGCTTCACACAGATATCCAACTACACAAACACGAACATCGTGCTGATTTTGGGCTTTTAATAGTTTCTTTGAACTGTTTGTCCAGAGTCAGATGATTGTACAGCACAGACCGGACACTTTTGGAAGCCATCAAAAAGCTTCTGGAACAACTCTGGGCTCTTCTTCTTGGAAGAATTGATAAAGTTCATTTAAACTGGTTGGTTCCTGGCATGGGCTCAACCTTTAGGTACAGCAAATGATTAATAGGGTTATGGTCAGGCCTTTGAGAAGCTTTTCCACATGACTAATTCTAGCCTGTTTTAGCCAAAACCAGCGATCAGTGTCCTGTCCGAAAACCCGGTTGTGTCCAAGTTTCAGTCATCTAGCTGTTGATTTGAGGTGAAGTTGAAGAATTTGGAGGTAGTTGTCCTCCTTCTTCTCGAACTGAAGAAGCTTCTCGGATGAGAGGTGAAACGTCTTCAAGCAACTTAAAGAAGTCCAGACGCTTTTCTTTGCAAGCTCTTTTGACTACGATGACCTGGATGACTGAGAACCTTCACAGACATATTGTCCTCCTTCGTTATTCCATCCACTTTATGCAATGTACCAATACCACTGGAAACAAAACAGTCCAGAGCGTGATGCTCAGCTGTCAAACATGCCACCATGTTTGACAGCTGATCATCAAACGTTTCTCTAGAAGGTTTTCCCGTTGTTCTGAGTTAATCCAGCGAACGCTGTCAAACGAATCAATTTTTACGCAGGCAAAGAGAAACTACCAGTCGTATCAGTCATGATACAATCACGTTATGAGGCCTTGGTCTTTTCAAGTTAAAAAGCACTGTAGGACCTTCAGCACTACTTATTAAAAGATTACAGATGTGTATCTATACATTTGACCTTCAGAGAAAATACAAAATAAATCCAAACTTGTTGAACCCAGTTCTTGTTTTTTAAAGCCATTAAAGATGTATGCTGTACAATCATTCCATCCTGGTAAAAGGAGAGTTTAAATAAATAATTAAAAGCCCAAAATGATGACATTCAGTGTAACTTCTTACCAAAAATACGAAAAATATCAAACACACAATATTTGCCGCAGTTCTTTCTGAGGCATCGCGACATTTTACGGCTGATGCTTTATTTTTATTTGAGTCAAACATCAAATCCTTTGTTGTGTTCACATCACATCTCACCATCTGATAATAGGAAACCAGGGACAGCACGTTCTCAAAGTCGTTGGCCTTGCACATCCTCTTACACACCTCTGGATCTGCATCGGTCTGAGGACACAAAGCAAAGGCAGTCACATTACATAACAATGAAACTTCATAATCCCCAAACAATCAGACTCCCACACATCGCAGGAGCGCCATTAACAGCTCATCTGGGCATCCCACTGTGGCTCAGCACAAACTGCCAACAAAGCTCATTCAGCAGCCTGAAGCGGTTCCAGATTCAGTCTTTAAGTGCGTCGCTGGATTTGGGAGCCGTCTGAGCCGCTCTGATCCCATCAGACGCGTCTGGTATTTACTACACAACATCTGGACGCGTCCTGGGTTCGCATCACAGGCTTATCAGAGGAAATGTTCACATCACAATCATAACAACAGATCAGTCCTGTCTACTAGGTATGTAAAAACACATTGAAAAGCTTCCCTCTCCTGACCTAAATCCACTTCCTTCCAGTTTCCTTGGATGTTTGCTCTTCTTCTTCTTCTTGCTTGTTACAGTTTTATAAATGAATCCCATTGGCATATTTAACAGAAACGCATACCAGTATCTTCAGCAGCTCCTCGAGGTAGCAGGCGATGAGAGCGTGATCTTCATGAAGCGCCCAGCTACGCTGCTGGGAGTCGTCCCGGTGACGGGCGAGGTCGCTGAAGATCACCTCCAGCCGCTGTTCATCGTGACACACCTGGCCCTGCGGCAGCGCCGCACTCAGGTCCTACAGGGACGGATAAGAAACATCAGCACACGCCTGCGTTTGTTTAACCCGTTACAGCGAACACACAGGCTCACACTAAAGAACAGACAAAACAACACTTTTGTTTTCGGTTTAGTGGACGGCTGGAGTTGTATTTCAGGTCACCTGGCTTTCGCTCTCATGTTTCTATGTTCTTGTCTCCATGAAGAGAGAAAAACATTTATTTTCTAATCGTTTCACTGCGTTTGAAACCTTCCAAAGAGAAGCCTCCTTCTTCCTTTTGATCAGAGACACACGAGCAAAGAATTTACTGGAACTCTTTGACTAAAAACACCCAAATAAAAAACTATTCCCCACTGCTGCTGTAACATAAAGAAAACCATCACTATTACGTATCTCCAAACAATTATTAGTTATGTCATCCTTAAATATAAAAACATTTATCAGAGCAGCTTTAAAGGTGAAGACCAGAGTTTTTTCTTGGTGTTTGTGTTAATCATCTTGGATGTGCGCTAACGGAAACACACAGGGCCGAGCTAGAGGTGGCTGAGTTGAAAGATTTTCATTGGAGGTTAAGCGGGATTAGAAACGAGTCCATTGGAGGGACGGCTCAGGTCGAGCGGTTTGGAGGCAAGGCTGAGATGGATACAAAAGACACTGAAGAAAAGAAAAAGACCTCAGAGAAGATTCATGGATGCAGCGAAGGAGGACGTGCAGAGCAGTGGTGTGCCAGAGGAGGATGATAGGAAGGCAGATGACCTGATGTGGTGACCCATAAAGGAAGAATCCAATGAAGTCGATGAAGATCTTGGATGTGTGCGGGCAGCATAGCTGGGCACATTGACGGTTGTTTTATAAAGAGGCTGTCCTCCGCAGTTCATTAAGAAAGCATTAAAGCCAGCATGAACTGATGAGCCACAAAATTAAACTGGTATTTATCTGGATTTTACCAGCACTGACCCCCATCCCCCCCCGTGGTAATGGCACTGGCGCGAGTCCTGGTCCAGGAAGCAGGTTTAGTGAAATTTGATTTTTTTAAACACAGTATGAGACTTAACTCTGAGCTAACTCTGAATCTAACCAGCTTTCTGGCAGGTTTGTGTCTGCTCCCTCCCCTCCGTTGCTGAACCTGAAACATCTGTCTGACATTCAGTTTCATTTCCTCACTCACACGGTCCACATCAAAGCTCATATCACAGCTCACAGATGGCATCTTGTTACAATTTATATAAATATTTGAGTCAAGACTGTGCACTGATGCGCTGAGACTCTAAAATGGGAAGAAATGTGGTTTAAAGTGGGGCTTTGAATCCAGGCTGCAGGCGGTCTGAACCTTTGTGGCAGCATTTCATCATAAAACAGATGACAGGCTGGAAGAAAATTTTTTAAACGCTGTTGAGAACAATAAAAAAAATCTAACAATATTTACTTTAAACCCTGAGATCCTTTCCACTACAAATCACCAAAATCAGTCTTCCTGATTTCAAAGGTACATGAGCTGCGTCTCATCTGCCACGTTCTTCGTCCCTCTCAGCTGAATAATGATATCCGAGGCTTTAATACTTCTATCATGAACATTTAAGTTGGGCGTTGACACTGAATCATTTCTCTGCCCCTGCTCTTTCTTCATCACGGTCCGCATCGGCACAAATTAACATTCCACTGGATTCTATTGGACGCTCTTCATCTCCTTGTTGCCATGGTGAATCCTCCATGTGCTTAACTCGGGGTGAACATACTCTGAGTTGACTGATAAGATTTTCTGGAAGTGAGAACTCAAGTTTCCCATCTCAGATTTAAATGTTTGATTCAGAGTTTGTTAAACCTGCTTTCTGGAATTCCCAATCAGGATCACAATCAAAGCCATGGAGTAGAACAAACCAGACCCACGAAGGCTCCACCCCCTTGAGTCCAGCTGATCTGCTGCCAAACACCACAGGACAGCACCCTACTCACGTCCTGAGAGTTCGAAGTTGCCATAGCAACACAAGGCAGGCTGTTTAACACTGTGGCTGACTCTAATTTTGATTTTGTTTGAACTTCTTCTTCTAAGTTGAGTGCTTTACATATTAAAACAACCTGATGAGACCGCAGACTATTCGAGCTCTTCGACAGGATGTGTGCACACATGTCAGCGTGTAAACACAGGATGGAGCCACAAGTTGGCATCTACTGGGATTTGGGGTCACATTACCCACTCCACCACAATCTCCACCTGACAGCAGTGGAAACAGAAAAGCGTGACGCTTGTATCTAAAGATGTGTGAGTGATCCTGTGTGAACTGCCCTCGCTGCTAAATGCAGCGGGAGCTGAAACTCTAAACGACTCCGGCGTTCTGCTCTTAAACTGGCTGGGCGCCAGTGTGCTGGAGCCACGCCATGTGATGAAAACAAATCTGACCTTGCTCTCCACCAACGAGACGAGGACTTGCTCCAAAGCGGGGGAGGCCTGCGGCAAAGTGGTCTGCAGATGGGCGACCACCACGCCGACGGCGACCCGCGACAGCTCGTAGCTCAAGCCCGTGTTCTTTCGCACCAGCTCGATCAGTTCAGCTCCAATGGTCATGGGAACCACCTCAGAGGTCGAGGAGCTGCCAGGAGGGTTTTCAGCAACAGACGGGGGGGCGACGGGCCACTCAGGCTCCCGCTGGTCCTCCTCAGCAGCAGGAGCAGCAGGAGAAGCAGGAGAAGCAGGAGCAGCAGGCTGTGGAGGGGTGCTGCGCTGGGAGGGTGGGGTAGGCTGGGGGGGCTGCGGTGCGGGGCTTTTCTTTGCAGGAGCCGGCTGAGGAGACGAGTCAGAGGGCAGCAGGTCCGGAGGCGGCCCGGGGGGCTTGACACGGGACGGCACAGGAGGAGGAGGGGTGCTGGAAATACTTGGCAGACTGACTTCAGAGGAGATCGGAGAGAGGGAGGAGCCCGTGTCTATGGAGGTGGTGCTGATCGAGAGGGAGGGAGCAGGGGACGAGGGAAGAGAGGACACTCTGGAGGGGACCTCTGGCTCTGCTGAGAGAGAGGAAGAGAGCTCCAGTTACAGAAAGGAGAGCGCAAACAGGAATGACTAAGAATAGAGCTGCAGGAGCAAAAACACTGAGAGCGTAATCTGTTTTTAGGTGACGAGTGCAAGGCTTAAAGTCACCTGGACGCCGGTGGTTCCTCTGCTTTTCAGGGGGAGGCGGAGTGATCGGAGCAGCACGCCGGGCCTGAGGTGGCACCTGATGGAAGGGACGGAGACAACAAACATGTCATCTCGCGGTTCAGGAGGAGCACAGCTGGCTGATGGAGATTTAACTTCCACAGCTCAGCATTAACATTGAACTCAGAGAACTAATCTTTTTAAGATAAAATAATCTCATCAAACACTCAAAAATATCCACAGAAAAAATGTATTCGCGTTCCTATTTTTCTATAAAATTAGATATTAAAAAAATGTGTTTTTTGATGTGGTGATATTTTCTTTTGTGCACAGATTATTCTTATTCTCAAATTAACATTTCATCTTTTCTTCACAGAGGAGAAAGATCCAGATTCACGCTGCTGCTCATCTTTGCTGCCACATGCAGACATGCCTCACAAAAAATGTGTTTACAGCAAAGTCTATCCATGAACAGATGGTGAAGCACTGCGTGAGAAAAGGAGCAGGAATGATAAAAATAAGTAACTAATGCGGTTTATTGGTATTAACGTGTTGTCTATTGTTACAAAATAATTATGGGTCACAGTAATTACCAACTAGTAGCAAAAAAAAAAAA
>NW_005187511.1:1710939-1727066 GCF_000239375.1 Pundamilia nyererei
AAAGACAAAGCTATTCGGTTTCTTGTGAGTACATACACTACACTGCCGATGTAGGGGGGCGCCAGATTGGTTAGGGCCGGGCCTGTGTCTGAGCTTCATGAAAACTCATTTACACTCCGGCTAATATCATCGCCTTTCACAAATAGATCAGTACTGGGACACGCATTATAATGCAAAAAGTCTTGAGGAACGCCTCATTCGTTATGTGCTTGAAATGCACCTGAAAGTCAATATTTGGTATCATGGTTCTAATACAGCAAGTTTCTCAAACTGCTTTATACAACATGCCTCACAGACCCATTCATACAAGCACTTTTTTCTACAGTTAAGTGCTTTCTGTCTGACATTTACACAAATTCATACTCCCATGAAGGCATTACAGAGCAACTCAGGGTCAGTATCTTGCCCAAGGATATCTGGCATGCAGACTGAACCACCGGCCTTCCTATTAGCACAAGACCTGCTCTACGTCCTGAGCCACAGCCGCCTCTTCAGCACAGCCTGAACTCTCTTAGTCAAACTTTCTTCTAGTTTCTTTAAGCAGTCTTCAGGAATAGTTCTCCAGGCTTCTTGAAGGACATTCAGAGCTCTTTTTGGCTGCCTTTTATTTCATTCTGTCAAAGTGATCGCACATAGCTTCAGTAATGTTGAGTCTGAATTTGGCTTCATCGCTCCCTCCGCTGTTGCCACTGATTTTTGATGGATCAACTGCAGAGCCAGATGCATTGTTCAGGTACTGTGTCAGGTCTTTGCTGCATTTCTGTTGGCCATGACTTTCAGATACTGTTCATCAGCTGTAGATAGATTTTTTTAATACCTGACACTTCCTCTTTTATTCTTCACCTGTCCAGTTTCCTCATATTTATTAAGTACACACTAACTGGTTCTTTCCTGTGTTGTCTGTTATATGTAGACACAACGGTGGTTCATCCTGTGAGTTAGGTGCCTTTTGTATGCCTGAATGATTCACAGTCAGGTTACAGGTAAAAGGATTGAACTAAAAATAAGTTAAAAAAAAACAGCAAATGTTCAAAGAGAAACTCTAAAAGACCTTTAGAAAGCCTGGAGAACTATTGCTTAAGACCACTTAAAAAAAACTTCGTCTGACATCTTGAAAGCAAAATATAAAGAAATGAGGAGTGGCTCAAGACTTTTGCACAGTGCTGCATGATACACAAACACCAGCATGAAACTTTTCTTCATTTTTTTTCAGAACATTGTTTAGAAATGCAACCCGACAGGTACAGAGCGGCTCTGACTCCACTCTTTAAACTCCTTTTTCGCAGCACATGCACCAGAACAGCATCACAGCTGAGCAGACAATAATAAACAATAATATTTATATGTATATATCAGATTGATTGCCATGCCCTGCACCTCTTGCATGCACCGAGGCTTTTTCATGTTAATAATTCACATTTACGGTATATTAACAGATTAATTGGAGCATGAGGTAAGAAAAACTGCACCTGCTTGTTACCTGATAAAAACCCTGTTGTCCTTGCATACTGTCCATGCTTCCTGATAACGGCACGCTTCCCTGTCGTTGATAGTCTCTGCTAAGGCCATTGGGTGGAGGAGGGGTTTGACTGAGCGATATCTCACTGCTGGAAGATGGGAGGCCCTGTTTGTGACTGGCGGAGGACGAACTTCGCCGAGCGAGGGTCTCCTTTCTGTGATGGATGAGCTTTCTGCGACAGAGGAGGGCAGCGATTCAAACACAGCACACAGAGAAACACTGAGCTGCACCATCTCCATAAAGAGCTTCACTCACTGCAGAACATCCCGCTGCTCCAGATTGTATTTGCCTCCATTCTTTAAGGCCACATTGTGGATTCCTTCGATCGCTCTGTCGATGGACTGCAGTACCTCATCCTGCTCTGGAGCCTGAGAGAGAGAGGCGGGGGATAAACTCAATGAAATATTAAGTGGCATACAAAATGATCAAAACCGGGCAAGCCATATGGCTCTGAGGGTGAGACAAACTGGGACGGTTATCTAACATAAACAGCCTTTTAACCAGAGTCACACATGCTCACTGAGGCTGCACATTCAGGCCAATGTCACTAATTACAGTCAGCGCTCCTCTCCTGTGAGACACTTTTTTTTTCTTTTAAATAACATGCTCTGACTAGTTCACTATGAGTCTGGAGACTGCTGAGCTCATCTGGGTGTGACTGAGAGGGAATCAAAGTTATGTGGAAGGAACAGCTACTTTTGAAAACAATGAGAGAGCAGAAAAGGAAAATGATACACAGTCACAGGAGGAGATTAGTTAATCTGAGCAGAAACAATGGCTCTGTGTGGCAGAGGTGGTGGCCTTGAATCTGCTCTATCTCTCATCCTTACTCAGTATTTCCCCTTGTCATCCTCTTATATTGCATCCTTTCCTGACTCTTTTCCTGTCCCATCCTCCTGCAAGCTCCTCTCTGTCGCAGTCAGCAACTGCAGTGCAGGAAGAAAAAAAGCCACCCCATGTCCCTCCATACTGCAACCTTTGCAATAATTTATGGCTTATTATTTCGCAAGCATGCATTCCCCCACCCTGACACCCTCAACATGGCTTGCACTGCAGCACATATAGCGGTACACTGAATCCGTCTGATCGCATCAATTCAGCCGCTTTACTACGCATTCCCTGGATTTCACGTCACCCCAGGGTGCAGCTCGGTCACTGATGCCATTCACTGAAACCAAAGAGGGAAAGTGAGCATTGCAAACATTGTTTTTACCTGGATTTTTTCGATATACGAGGCGGGGATGTAGCCGGTTTCCCCCGAGCTGCAGTGGGACCCCAGCCACCAGTGTTTGTTGCTCCTCTCCAGGATTAAAAAGCTTTCTCCGGCCGCGAAGTGCAGCGAGTTGGGCTCCGAGGATCGGAAGGCGTACAAAGACCGGTACATACTTTAATGACACTTTAAGACAGCGAAACGACCCGATAACGACAGAGAAGGGTTATCTGGAGATAAGCAGTGCCCGAATGCCGAAATCTGCTCTGCTGGGGGTGATTTAAAGCGGCTACGAAGGCATGTCTATTTACAATGCAGCTCGGATCATCTGACCCGACTGTTACCGTAAACACCGTAGGAGGGCGCTGTCACATCCCACCGAACACGCCCCCCAGACATTTTAATCAAAGACAGAGCTGACTTAGTATTTTATTTTATATCAACTTCATTGAAATTTCAGCTAAATACGGATAACACCCGACATATAGGCGACAAAAACGGAAATAAAAATGACATTAATATTTTAATATCTATACTTTTACGTAAGAGTTACCTCCATGCGTATGTAACCAACTGTTAGCCGTTATCCCGTTAATTTCGCCCTCTCCCCTTTTTTTTCCCTTCAGTACGTATTATTATTATTATTATTGTGCATCTGATTAACTTAAATGCGTGATGTAAACAAGATAACGCGATGTTTTTTTTAAAGAATAAACAAAAAAGGAATAAATGAAAGATGTTCGACTTTGCATTACACAGCACCGGAAACGAGTGTCTGGTGTTACACTGTGTTATGCCCCCCAGCCTGCCACCGGTTGGGTCATTTCTCCATTTCTCTGTTAACATGGCCACTGCTGCGGTTTTTGCCAGATTTCTCCTTCAGAAATCAACCCAGGGCTTTCTGTTCTCCTCCAGAGCGGTGCCCGCTTTCTCGAGGTAGGGCGGTGTTTCGTTTTAAGGCTCACGTTTCATTAACTTACATTGTCAAAGTATTTATGAGCATACAACCTGCTATTGTTTTGACTATTATTAGTTGTTCAACACCAAGTAGTCACCAAGTTTCTTTAAGAAGTTTTTTTTTTTATCCCGCAAACCATCTAAATCTAATTTGACTGTGATATATAAGGTAAAAGATCATATCCTTATATTAAAGAAGCTTAGCGGCTTAATATTTGTCATGCCTAAAATGATTTTAAAAAAAAGGTAATAGAAATTATGCAAGCTTATGTCATGAATGAACTGACTGCTTTATAGGACCCTTTGATATGGTATCACAGGGCAGCATATTTTATAGTTACACAGCATGAAGCCTGAACCTGAGCACTATAATGGCGAGGAAATGTGACTTGGTGTCAGATTGTCAGGCTAGTCTGAATATTTCAGAAACTGCTGGTCTACTGGGATTTTTCCACACAGCCGTTTCTAAGGTTTGCAAAGAACAGTCCAGAAAAAAAAATCCTCTGACTAGCAGTTCTCTGGATGAAAATCCCTTCTTTTTGTCAGAGGTTGCAGGAGAATTGTAGGAGAATGGCCAACTTTGTGGTTGACAGAAAGGCAGCAGTAAATCAAATAACCACTCACTGCAGCCGAGGCATGCAGAAAGGCATCTGTAAGTACACAGTATGTCGAACCTGGCATACTTTTGGCCACCTAGTACCAGCTGAGCATCATTTAAACATCACAGTTACCAGATCTCAGTCCATTAGAGCACTTTTGGGATGTGATGATGGTGGTGTTGCACTGTCTTTGTTTTGTTTTTTTGCAATTTTTGCACACTTGCACTTTATGTAATCATGTATTGATTGTCTGTTATATGTACCACCATGGTCTTGGAGGAACGTTGTCTCGCTTCACTGTGTATTGTACCACTACACATGATTGAAATGACAATAAAGCCACTTGACTTGAGTGTAACTATGCAGCTGATGGGGAAATTTAGATCAACCTAAACTGCAGTTCATCCAGGTTTAAATTTGAGATTATTCTTATTTATTTATTGCGTTTGTTCATCATATGGAGGACCAACACTGATGTTTTGTGCAAGAAGGGTACGATCAATTTGTGCAACAGAATGCTGGAGCTCTTCTCTTAGCCTGTTGTCTGCTGGCAGCATTAGTGCCAGATATGCCAGCAGGACCAACAAACAAATTCACAAGGCTGGAACCATCATTGGTCAGAATCTGGAGCTGTCTGAGTCACTGAGCGACAGGAGGTCACTGAAGAAACTGCACGTGGACAACCCACCACACCCGCTCCACTCCACACAACAGAGGCAGCAGACCTCTAATCTACTACTATCTCATACCTACCTGTCATACATGCTGTTTCCCGGGCTTATATTGCCAGTCGCACTGCTAAAAGCCGCTGGTGAGACTCCATCTGACCAGAGAAGCTCAGAATCAAAGAAGTGCTGATCTAGCTCAGTTTTCTGGAATAGCCTGGAAAGAAAGTGTGACAGCAGGCTAACATTTGCTGCAGCTCCTTAGACGAGCAGATATTTTGGCTCCTGGCTTGCAGAACGAGGCCGAAAGCTTTTGGCTCACATCCTTATCAGTGGGTTGGCGTGTAAAGTGGGCCGTTGGGCAGCAGCTCCGTGGTGCAGCCTGTTTTTTGAAATTCAAAGTGCAGAGATTTCTCTGTTTCACACCCACAGTTTTTCAGTACTATAGAAAACAATTGCTACTGTTTATGGTTCTGGTTCTAACTTACTGTGGGGGTCTTGTTGTCTTTCTTTAGCCCATTTTTGTCCCGAGCTCATAGACTGGAACCCTCCGAT
The DNA here is from genome assembly GCF_000239375.1 of Pundamilia nyererei. Lineage (NCBI taxonomy): Eukaryota > Metazoa > Chordata > Actinopteri > Cichliformes > Cichlidae > Pundamilia > Pundamilia nyererei. Next base: position 1,716,445 of record NW_005187511.1, read on the forward strand.
GACGAGTTGTACCAGCGCACCACAGTCTCTGTCATGCAGAAGGATGTAGACAATGGGGTCCTCGTCCACAGCTACAGTTCTGCAGGATTCAATATCGATGGAAACAGGGTGTATGGGCCTTGTGCCGTGCTGCCTCCTGCTATCCTGCAGTGGAAGGTGAAAGTGCTTTCCAGTCTGTCCTTGCAGTTTGTGAAAGTTTATGAAATTCTCTCTTTTTTTGTAGTTTATTTTAACAACTATATATGTGTGTGTTTTCTCTCTCTGCAGATTGGAAGTTCGAAAGATATCACAGAAGAAAGTGTTTCACTCTTCCACATGCTTGAACCAAAAATAGGTACCAATATACGCACTAAAGCAGACCTTTAAACAGATGACTGATGATTTTGTCAATTCTGCAAATTGAACATTACAATAACCTAACTTGCTTGATGTGAAAGTATGGACCGATTTCACAGATTCAGTTAAAGATGAGAGTTTTTTAAGTGGTACAAAGCAGTTCTGGTAACCTTGATTATCAAAGCTGAGTTCACTGCAAAGTGATGCCATGGTTTCTGACTTGTTCGAGGTCTTTCAGAGACAGAGTTGATTCATGTGAACAAATCTTCTGTCTCTGACTTTCTGAACCAACAACAAATATCTGTGTCTGTTCTGCTTAGTTCTAAAATGTTCTAAACATCCAGTAATTTTTCAGAGTAAAATGATCATCACTGTGAAATGATAGGTAGAACCATGTATCATCTGCATAAGAATATATATTCTGTCTGCTTTAAAGATGGAACCATACAGGAACATTTAAAGGTTAAAGAGGTAAAGAACCAAGGGCAGACCCCTGAGGAACCCCTGATTAATTTTTACTTTTGGAGTTTTTTTGGAGGTGTAATTCAGTACAATTCAATTTTACGACAACAGTTGACTCAGGTCACTTTGTATTGTAAGGTAAGATTCATTATTGTGATGAAAACCAATCGAGGACCGGACCTGTTAAACCATCTGCATCATGAAGGCTTTGAATTAAAATGTTATGACCAACAGTGTCAAAGCAGAACTAGCAGATGTTTTCTTTGTTTGTTTGTTTTTTCTAAGCTAGTTTTTAACCAAAACTAAATACTGAGAAAAGTGAGTTGGTCCACAGTTATTAAAAAAACCAAAGCATTTGCTGGGTTATCTGTCATGGTTCCCGTCTTGAAAGTCTGCTCTGGCTCATTAGTCAGCACCACCAACACTCTGTATGTGGACTTGTGAAAGTGTGAGGAACTGAGCAGTGGCAGTGAGAAAGTGCAGCTCCGTTTGTATAATGGCTCCACCACACTGTTGGCACAGTCGCTTCTCTTTTGGCAAACGTCTGTTCATGTGTCTGCCTGTTTTAACAGTCGGGCAGCGAGCGCGCTCAGTCTGTTTCAGCTCAGTCTGTTTCAGCTCAGTCTGTTTCAGCTCAGTCTGTTTCAGCTCAGTCTGTTTCAGCTCAGTCTGTTTCAGCTCAGTCTTTGTACATGAGAATCATTTGTGTTCCACTGAGTGAGGTACATTAATGTCCTTGCCAGAGTGTCCACTCTCTTCTATGTGTCCACTGAAATGTTATTGTTAATGTTATCTGCCTCATTGTCTGTTCTTCCTGGTTTGTGAAGAGATTCTCGTGCTGGGCACAGGCGCACGACTGGAACGAATCAACCCCTCGGTGCTCGCACTTCTGAAGAGTAAAGGCATCTCTGTGGAGGTGCAGGACACGGTAAAATACAAGTGATCCTGTTCTCTTTCTGACAGCATGGCATGAGCTAACAGACACTGGAATACTTCTTATTGTCTCTTGTTATGTCTTTTTTCATTCATTTATTCTGATTTGCAGCCAAACGCGTGTGCAACCTTCAACTTCCTAATGAGCGAGCGAAGAATTGTAGCCGCAGGCCTGATCCCTCCATCACCCAGCACAGCACTTGAAGTCCTTGGGAACAACAACAACATGTAGAAGGTGATCACTACAAATGGTCAGCAGTTCACTGATGATCTGCCTGTGCACAAAACTCCAGTAGTAACAAGCTCCAACACTTTATTACAACACTTATTTCCTTATAGACAAAGTTAAGTGACTCTTTTACGCTTTTCCTGACATTTATAGTGTCGTACCAGAAGATGTTCATTTAAAACTTCTTTTTAAACTTTGTCTCTGGGTGATGTCAGTGGGAGCTGATACCTTTAATGTGGTCATCTAAGGCGCACACCTCTGGCTGTTCAAACCTGTTTGAAAGGATCAGCCAGTCAGGAGAAGCTAGCTCAAGGGTGAGGAGCTAAAATGCTAAAAGCTTAATTCGTACAGCTGAGGGCTGCACAAAGGCCCAGTGTAACATAACTATCTGACAGTCTATAAATACAGAGCTGTAAACGAGCACAGTAGCAGCCACCTTCACCCAGTGATCTCTGTGAGGTTTGTGTACCAGTGAATGCTGATTTTGGGTTTCCTGTCACACATTTCAGCCAGCACATAAAAATGTCTCACATCACCGTTGTAATTCTGCTTATAGCTGCTTATAGCTCTGTGTGCATGAGTTTAAAAGAAGACTCAAGTCAAGGAATCCAGAATTAGACTGTAATAAAGTGTAAGCATGTTCTTATATATAAACACAAGTTTTGCTTGTATAAAAATATAAATGCTTTACCGCAGCATAAGTCTAATGTATTTTTATTGTTTACAATAAATCAGTAGTAAGATCACCTCAGCATGCAGTGTTTTCATTTTGAATGTGATCTGGGCAGCAGTTAAAGGGGATCGTTTGTTAAAGAAATAATTTTAATGTGGCTACCAGAGGTGCTGGTGGCCAGTGTCCTTCATTTGGATAAGCCTCTTTACTCCGTGCGTCTGTCCGTCCTCTGCATCCAGCACGCTGCCGCTGACAAGCTGTTTGTGCAGCATCTAATTTATTGGCTTTGTCCTTCTCACACATAAGCCCCACAGATAAGAGAGTCCAGTAATCCTTTACACATCAGTGTGATTCATCGCTAATCATCTGTCTCGGTGAAGATGCCCAGCGTCAGGCTGAACACTTTAAACCCTCATCGCTCACAAGCTGCATGTTGCAGCTCATAAACACTCTCACTGATCAACACTTTAAAAAAAATCTATCTAATTAACTTTAACTTTGGTTAAAGTTACCCATCCCTGTTGCTTGTCACGTGTTCCATAATGTTGTGCTGTGGACATTTATGTGCTTTTTGTGCAGAGGTTTTTTTTTCTCCTGTTCTCATGCTGTCCTCCCAGGAGCCCAGCATGAGTAGAGGTCTCTTTTTTTCCCTCTTGTACTTTCCTATTGTAGTGTATATTTCAGTGTTTTTGGGTTTTTTTTGGGGTTTTTTTCTGTAACGCTACCGATCTCTGACCTGTATCCCCATGTGATGTCTGTGTTGTGTGTGTAAGGCCATTTCACTGCAGGGCAACCTGCATGTGGCGAATAAAGCCTTGATTGATTGATTGATTGATTGACATCCAGTTAGGCGACCTCTTTTCCTTATGCAGAAATTATTCAGCCATACATAAGTGAATTTGAAGAGCAAACAAACATTGAATGTGAAGGTAGACACTACATTCAATACTTTCACAACATTTTCTGTTTTTTAGTCAATATAACTTGATAAGTAATATAAAATAAAAAAAAGTTTCACTCTGGTGTAAACAACCGATGTAAAAACTATCCAGCAGAAAAGTCATATTGATGTATTACCTTCTCTCATAACAAAGTAGCAACATCATTATTTAGCAGATTTCCACACGAGAGAGAAATTACAGCAAACAAATTAAGAGGCAAAAGAGACGTCAGGCAGTTACGTAGCACACTCTCTGTTCAGTCTACACCCTACATCACACCCTCTGCTTTACAGCTGTGGCATATAATCATCCATGAATGATGATTATACACCACATACATTTACGGCCTCCCAGCTGCTGACATCAAGCTGTCCTCAGTCGTCATCAGAGTTATGAGACTGGTGCCTGGATCCTGCAAAGCTGAGCTCTGTCCCTGTGAGTCGCTGGTACATGTCTTTGATGTCCTCACACTCAGTCTCAAAGTGGTTTGTTGCATCATACGAGCGGGACACAAATATCTAAAAGGACAGAAGAGATTTAAAAAAAAATTAAGGCCACCATCCTATTTTCAGTCGTGTCATTTCTTTCGTTTTGGGGAAACCCCATCATTACCTGACTCTTTTTTCCATCTTCATTTGGAACTAGCAGATTGCTGACAGACACAAATCTGAATTCAACAAGAAGGAATTGCACTGAATTAAATCACACCACAAAAACACAAACTGTCAGATTTAAGTCTTCAGAGTGTCACTAACTTGTGCACGATGGGTTCGAGGAGCTCGAGTCCTGGCTGCAGTTCTTTCTCTGGGTTGGTGGTTTCTGCAGTTGTGCTGACTGTGGCGATGTACATCCCATCTGATGCCACGTTGTGCGCAAAGGACACTACAGATATATAAATGTCTGCATGGAGGAGGAAGTAGTAAAGGAGCAAATCCAGGAAGATCAGGTCAGAGGGTTCAACTTTGTACATGTTAGATATTGTGGTAGTATAACTTAGTACCTGACTTCCTGTTAAGCTGAGTTTGAGGGATGATGATCTGACAGGAGCTGACATCATGAGTGTGTTTAACTGGATGATTTAGAAAACAGATCGCCCTAACGACACGCCCCACCTTCCTCACTCGATTGGGAACGTAGCTGGGATCACAGATTAACTGTTTGCAGTGGAACAGCTGTTAGAAGGAGAGAAAAAAAGACCACATCAGTGGGAGTACAAATGCCTCCTGGACAGTGACTGCAGGGCTTAATTTTGTCTACTCCACCTTCCCCTCAGATTTCACAGCTTTCACTTTGCCACTATCCATCACAATTTCATCCACTGCCCTGTTCAGCAGGAACGTTCCTCCATACTCTGCATTCAGTCTGAAACACAAAGAGGACTGGATCTTATAAGTGCAAGCATGAATGTATGAACGTTTCCTTTAAACAGCTTTTATTATGCTTTTCTTTATGTGTGCTAGAAAGTGCTATAATGGCACATGCTCACATTAAAAATGAGAAAAGTTTAAAAGAAAGACATCAGCATCTCTGAACATTTGGTTTTATAAAGTTTTTCCCACTCTTGGCTCTGAATGTTGTCATTAAGACTGGATTTCCCTAATGTGATCATTTCAGGTACGCAGCTCTAGCTTTGAGAAGATAAGCCCCACCCACCTGCAGCTCAAACCTTTTGTTTGCAAGGAGCAACCAATCAGAAGAAAGTTTTCTTAAAGGGACGTGGAAGGAAGCCTTTGTTAAAGGATGAACTGAGGGGCTTGGTATATGATAAATAAGATTTATTTTGAATTGTGAATCATGCTGACTGATAAAATGGAAATTTTAAAAAGGGGCCACTTTTAACTTTCAGTGGAAGAACATCCACTAAAGGTCATGCTTGCTGGAGGCTGATGATGATATACTTGCACTGAATCCTAGAGTGCAAATATCTAGGATTTTTGCACTCGAATTAAAATAGTCGAATTAAACTAATTAAACTGTTGATGAACATAAATCAAAGAACTAGTGAGAACCTGACCTGGCAAAACCCTGTGGTATCTCCCCGAGACCATACAGTGGGTAGAGGTACGGACTGGTGTTTCGACAGGACAGCGAATCGGAGTACAGCCTGATCCGACTGATGGTTTCCACACAGGGCCGGTCCAGGTAACTGCGAGGACGGCAGGTGGACAGGTTTAAATCTAATCTGTTTTCAGTGTTGTTTCACTTAAGTTCCTATAACTGACCTCTCACTGTTGTGCAAGGCTATGGCGTGACCTATAAACTCTATGACATCAAGTCCCAGGTCGTAGCGATGGAACAATTCCCTTGTGGTCGTTTTGTGAGGATCCACATCATGGTGGGTACGAGGGTTTCTTATGTCAAAGTTCAGAGCAAAGAGCAGCAGCTTCTTGAACCTCCTCTTGTCGAACATGCCCATCAGATCTGAAAATATGTTTTTTTCAGCGTTATAAAGCTATGGCCGTCTGGAAACTTGTCTTAAAAAGTGGAATGACTTGATTTGGCACCTGAAGCATCTGCGTCTTTTTCACTGGCGGGGACTTTGTGCACTTTTCCTCCTTTGTATACGTAGCTGCCTTCTACGACTTTAAAGTCCAGATACCGAGTAACCTCGGTGTGCAACAAGATTTTTACCATCTGACCTGCACAAACCACAGCACCCAAAAATTAAAGCATGCTCATTTCTATCAAAACAATCAGCAAGACATTGCACAAACACCTGCCAATAAACAGTAAACTTTCACCGGTGGAAAGAAAAAATTTGGAGATGAGGTCAACATTCCACTCTTTCCCTCTGCCCATCGATTTTGGAGGACCAGGAGTCTTAAACTTCTTGTACAGCTGCAAATAAAGGAAACACCTTATTATCAGCAGTGTTCAAATGAAGGTACGTGCATGCATGCTCATGAGTTTTGTATTTGTTTGCCTGCACCTCCTCAAGGGGAGAAATGGATGCACTCTCTCCTCCATAATAAGGATTCTTATCAATGTGGAGAACCTTTTTCCCACTTAAAGTCATTAAACCAGAGAGGATGCATTCCTGAAAGAGATGAGGAAGAAAACAGAGGGGCAAATGTGTCCGAATCAGCAGCTGGTAGTTTAAGGTATACAGATCAGGACTAGACTAAAGAGGTAATTGCCATAAATCCTCCTTAGCAGCCAGCAAGAGCTTAACAAGTCTGCACGTGGATCATTAGTAAAAGCGAGAAAAACATGGCAGAAAGTCCAGTCACTTACAGACTTTAATCACTTATTGAATCAAGAGTGAAAAGAGGAAATGAAAGAAGTCATGATTGCAAGTGCTTAGTAAAAGGACTGTGCCTCTGCTTGAGAACTGTTTTGGTAAGGTCGCAGTTATTGTGAGGCATCTTTTTTTTTAGCACTTTGCAGAAAATATATATCTTGCTCACAGCGGGGTTTCTGGTTTTGGTCAGCTCAGAACATTTCCACCTCAGACCACATGACAAAAGATGGCCTGCTCAGTTCACGGGGTTCAAGCTTTGTACTGACAATAAAGTAGGCATAAAATCCTGTTAACCAACAGAATCATATATAGAGAGAGATTCAAAAGAGATGATTTCATTTTAGATTTTACAGCAAATATAAATTTCGTACCTTCAGTCCAGTTCCAAGCACGATAATATCATATTCTTGCTCCATCCTCACCGAGTACCAGTGCTTTGTTTCCGCAGCCTGTCACAGTCTATGAGTGTGGGTCTGTGTGTAGTAAGACAGAAACAGGTGTGATGATGATAGGTGACACCAATTGCTTGGTGTTCCCCTTTGCAATAATCCTCTTATGATCCATCTATGCAGTGTGTGTGTGTGTGTGTGTGATAGAGAGAGATTGGCTCTATGAGCTTCTCAGTCACTGCAGATTGAGGTATTATTATACATATAATATATCCCACTGTTGTAATGATACTAAGTCACATTTTCAAATTACTGTGTCTGTTTTTCAGTTTTTTGTTTGTTTATTTTGTTAAAAATTATATTATTGAAGGAAAAAGAGTATGCTGCTTTCTTGTAATATGATTACAATCTGTAAAACAACCAAGCAACAAACAAACAGCTATATTAATGATACGCTGTCGTGGTTATAATTTGAAAAGAAACTAAATGCCAGGTGGTGGAGAAAAAGTACAAATGTGCATATTCTTGAGGTACTTCTGTTTATCACCACTAGGTGTCATAATATGAACAACATCCGTCCATAAAGTTTCATGTTCTGTATAAAACTAAAATATAATAAATATTTTTCAATATTTTCCTTTATGATGTATGTGGGTTTCAGTGAGCCTGCTTGTTTTTCTTTCCAGTAACAGTATAGTACATTCTATATATGTTTACAGTATACTATTTCCTCTGAACTGTTAAAACAAATTAAATATCAATAAATATCTAATACATTTCTAGTATTTTTTTTCTTTCTCACGTCTGTATTGACAACAGTCACCATAAAAACTTCATTTCCCATGAAGTCTCGAGAAAAAAGATTTCCGGGTCGGTGCCGGAACTGTTTTTTTTTTTCCTTAAAGCAATCGCTTAATATCACTTGGGCAACCGACGAGTTGGGCGGGAACCACAGTTTATTATCTCACATAGTCCGCCTCTCTGGGCGAGTTTCGGGATACTCCAGCGTAAAAGTGAAAGCTTACTGGCCGTTGGCGTGTCAGTTTGTGGTTGCTAGCATCTTCGTGTTCCTTGAAAATTGGCGGTCGAGAAAGTAGAGAAATGTCTTCAGCACAGACAGTAGGTGGCTCGAATAATGGTCTTTGGTTCTACTTTATAAATGTAAACTCCTTCCGGATTTATGTGTGCAGTTAACACAACTTTGCTGCAGCGTTAGACCCTCAACTGCCGCCTTTTTTCAGTCAGTTTAATCTGACGAATCATCATCTAATGCTTTAATTTGGTACGTACAATGGCAATAGCGGTGAGTCGTCGTTTAGTCTTAATTTTTTCGCCCAGACATGAAAATTAAATTAGGAAGTGTGAAAGGGGCGTGTCACTTTCACGCCTAAGACATGATGAGACATGGGACCACAGGCTGCATGTAGGGACACATACAATTACTGCCAGAAGTTTACATCCACTCATCGTGGGCATGAACGTCATAATTTTGGGCTTTTAATGATTTCTTTGAACTGTTCTTTTTTTTTTTCCCCAGGGTGGTGACTTTAAAAACAAGAACTAGGTGCACAAGCTTGAAAATAATTTAGATTTTCTACGGGCTCAAGTATAAATATACATTCACTGTATTTTGATACTGAAGGATCTTCAGCGTCTGTTAAATTGATAAACCAAGGCCTATTAACTTTACACTGGTTATCAAGATCAACTAAAAATGCTAGTTTCTCAGCATAAAAAAGGACAGCGATCCAATGATTGACCAGAAGAAAGGGGAGCTTGATAATGATCTAAGAAGAACTGCAGATTTACACAAGTTAAGAAGGCCTCTTGAACTCATTTCTAAACAACAAATTTTGCTGCAAGCAGTACTGGTTCAAAGTAGATGGAATAGTAAAGGAGGAGGGCTACCTTTACCTCAAATCAACAGTTAGATGGTTTAAACTTGGACACAGTTGCATGATCTTAAGCAGACACCAAAGACTGTTTGGAATAGATAAAGCAGGCTAACATTAATCTTATTAGCCTCCCCAAAGCCCCAACTTCAACCCTATTGAAAATTTGTGGACTATGCTTAAAACCATGTCCATGCCAGGAAACCGACTGTTTCAAATGAATTCTACCAATTTTGTCAAAACGCATGGTCAGATACCCAGCCAGAATTCTAACACAAACTTATTGAGTAATCAAAAGTGTCTGGTTGAGGTGCAACATACCAAGAGACATTTAACCAAATATTGGTGGGGGTTTATATATATATTTGACCTTGTGTGGATTAGAGAAAATCCCAAATAAATTCCAACTTTGTTCACCCAATCCTTGGTTTTTAAAGTCAGTAAAGATGTATGTTGTACAATGATTACATCCTGAAAGCAGAACAGTTCAAATACATAGCAAAAAGCTCAAAATTACATTCATGTCCATGATGAGTGGATATAAACTTCTCACCAGAACTGCAGTTGGCTTGTCCCGGATTAGTTGTAATAAATCAGAGGAATGTGTGTCTTTGCTTTCTAAGATTCATGTATTTGAACCATCATATGTTTTCAGATAAACACCTGGTGTATTATTATATATATAAACTAAAAAGACAGTTTATTGTTAAGTTACTGGTTATGTCTTGTTACGGTCATGTCATTTTTAAAAGATTGAATATAGAAAATAACTAATGAGAAGCCAAAACTTTGTTCTGTCGCCCAATTGTTGATGTTGTGTTTATTCAGGTTTTTCTTATGTTTGTCCAGTTTCCAGACCAACACAAGCGAGTGTCTGCAAAGTCCAACCCTGGATTTCTGGAGCGTTTAAGTGAAACTACAGGAGGAGCAGTTGTTGGTGTGGGACTGTTTTTCCTCTCGATTTATGTTCTCTTCACCAATGAGGTAGGAAACATTTCCTTCTAAGTAGCTCAGATCATCATGGTCACGATGATTTAACAGTAGACTAAAGACAGCACTTTGTACCTGTAATGGTTTCTTTGTGCAGGGACGGACTCTGCAAACAGCAAAGTCCCTGGATGAAGGTCTCTCCCAGGTTGTATCACTGGGGCCGTATATCAGCTTCGACACACAAAACAACGGCCGTTTAGTTCACCTGTCTGCGAAGCTGCATACTGCAGAGGTGAGCTCGCCTGTATTTTGAACAGTGGTCTGCCCTAGCGTGTATGTGTCGGTGTCCCTGATTTGTATATTTTTTATTATGTTTTAGCTTTTTTTTTTTAAATTTTTTTTTATTGAGTTCAGTTTCTGTTAGTTTACAGAGCAGTTCAAAGGTTCTGTATTAGTTTCAGTCTTTTAATTATTAAGATATGGAGGATATTAGAGCTGGGCGATAGAACGATAACGATATCTATCGCGATATAACTTTTACTCGATAGAGAAATTAAGCTATCGCGATAGACCTCGCCGCTCTTGTCCTCTTAAAA
>NW_005187511.1:1728141-1744126 GCF_000239375.1 Pundamilia nyererei
TTCACATTTTACTTGTGAGCAACGGCACATTTAAATCTTACAAATATAGTTATTTGGCTTATATCGTGATAGATATCGTTATCGCCTGAAATGAAAAAAACATATCGTGATATGAAAAAATCTCATATCGCCCAGCTCTAGAGGATATTTGTCTGGAGCCTTTAACCTGACTGTCACAGATTTGCATGACAAAATTTCAGGTGGAGATGCACTTCAAAACTTGTGCCTTCTGTATAGTTTTAGCGTCCCCTACCCCTAAAATTATGGTTTCTGCAGGCCTCCGAAACTGTGCTCAGATATCGAACATCCAGATATTTTAAGAACTTCCATCATTCTGCATTTGCTTGAGCTACACACTCAAGCAAATGCAGTGTGTGTAGCTCACTGCATTTGATAAGAAGTGTTTTTTAATCTTTTCATGTAATGAATTAAAATCAGTGTAGGAATTCCACAAACACAACTCTTTGTTGACTCACTGAGTCATCCAGAGTGTAGCTCAACATGTGTATTCATGCCCCATCAGGCACTCTGTGATAACAGAATTTTACCAAACTGACAAGTACACTAAAAATAAAGGACAACTCTGGAAGATGTTTTATTTTTATTTTAGTTGGCTTTAGTTTTTTTCCAAGTCTAGTTTTCATTGTCATTTCAGTTAACTATTTGTTCCCTACAGCTCAATTTACATATTTGTTTAAATATGTGATAGAAACCTAATAACCTTTGTATGTACATTTGGTAAAAGAACATCCATCCATTGATCCATTGCAGAGAACTGAGCAATGTTGGGGGAATCGGGTCAGAACATACTCCTTTCAGTTTAGGTGAGGAATCAGCTCGGGCGGACGACCGCTTGCTTGCTCTGAACTCTGTGACCGATTATGTATGTTTTTCTCGCATGGATGCAATTGGACATCACGCAGACTTTGTTCCATGGGGCTGGCAGGTTAAAGAGTTTCTGCTCTGGCTGTTTGCCTTCTCACGTGCATCTCTGTTGGGTGATGTCTAAAAAGTTCAGGGCTGCCTTAGTTTGTTTAGATAAACAGGCGGTGGTGCCTGTTATCTGGCTGTGTTTACCCTCATATCTTTGCAGAGGAGGACAAAAGAAGGTAATGTTGAGAGAGACTCAGACAGTGAGAAATAGTGTTGTATTTATCTATGTTAAATTAATACACAACCTCAGGAGTTGTACAACATGTAAATATTTTTGCTAGTATTTGATTCTATTTTTAATTTATTTTTTGTGGACTTAAATGTGTGGCACATTTAAGTCCACAAAAAATAAATGGGTTCCTTGTTTTGATTCTGCTAATGTTTTATTGTTTAATCTGTATACTGAAGCTTCATATAGTTTCACTTGAATTCTTTTGTTTGTGTTTATAGTAATGCATTATTGTACTGATTACATTGTCAGACTTTGACATTGTCGTGTTTAATAATCCAGCATTAAGAATTTTGCATGCACCAATCAGCTGATCATAATTATTAGTAGAGGTGGAAGTGTTGTTGTCTTCAGGTAAGTGTTTTCATCTGGTTTGTTGCTGTTAAATTTTGATGTGTCTGTGCAGCCCCTGTATGACCCCAACTACAAAGTGGTGGTGCATGCAGTGAAGCTGAAGCGGCAGGTGGAGATGTATCAGTGGGTGGAGTACCATGAGAGCAGGTAAGGCTTGTCAGCACTCAGGGTGGGACTGGGTGTGGACATGTTGGCTAGAATGCAGCTGACTGTACGTTTTAATTCAGGGATTACCAGGAGAACGGTGAAACCAAAACAGAAACTACATACACCTACAGTGAGTTTCTTTTTTGCAGTCTGTAATCTTTGGTAACAGCACAGCCTGTGCATAGAGGTTATATTTTATAACTCCTTTTTTGTAGACACTGAGTGGAAGGCAGAGTTGGTGAACAGTCGTAATTTTGATAAGGAGATTGGTCACCAGAACCCGAGGTACTAAAATATATTTAATATGGTCTTCTTGTGTTTATGTGGGCATCCAGTCCATGCTCACTTCAGTCTTTGTGTTTCAGTGCCATGGCTGTTGAGAGTGTGATGGTGGTGTCTCCTGAAGTCCGAACTGGGCCATTCATTCTGTCTAAAGGTTTGTGTCTAAGCAAACACACAGCCACTACACATATGCTGTGTTTCATGTGTTTGGATTTTAGTACTCAGTTAATTTCCTGGTTATCATCAGGCCTGGTGGAGCAGATAAATAACTTCCAGACACTGAGTTTGGGGGATTTTCCTGTCTTTAACTTGGACCCTTTTCTCTCTATTCATGATGACTACTTCTATCACACTCCAAATCCACGCAGGCCAGAGGTGAGCATCTAGTCGTGAGTGCCTCACAAATAATCTCAGTGTTGCACTCTGTTATATGTTATGCGTTCCACACTTGTTGACTTTGAATTTGTTTGAATTCATGAGGTGGGTGACGTGCGGGTGAGGTTCTCCTTCGCTGGACTGAGCAGTGACAACTCACGCCACGGCCCTGCTCAGACGGTACAAGCTACAAATGTCTGATTAACACATTCTCTGCCTACATTTGCACTGGGTCTTGACTGTAGTCTGTTTATAGGAGACTGATGTACCTTCAGGATCTGAAAAGTGAATTCAGTGCCTTAAACCTGCATTCTTTCTGATGGCCACCAGGGGGAGACTCCTGGTTAAAAACAAAGTCTGATTGTGTAGAAGTTTATGGAAAAGTGACCCTACTTTTCATTTCACTGTTACCCAGTAAACATTTTCCTAATAAGTTTATGGTCTCAGTTGCTAGCATCAAATCTTCAGTAGAACATAATAGTCATGAGCATGCAATATTCTCAGTAAACTCTAACCCTTATTCCTGAGGTTGACTTCACTACAGCTATGTCCATCTTTTATGTACTGTCTTTGGTCACAACCTACATGATGTTCTTATGTTGCTATTTATAACATTCAATAATAAAATATTTTATCATTAACTTTCATAAAAATCAATTTAAGTAGTGTTTTAAATGATTATTAACACAAATAGAATTTGGATAGTCAAATATGATCAAGTATTTCAAACATTTACTGTTTATGAGTAGTTATTAGAATATTTTGGTGGAGGTATGGAAACTTAATATTGTTTTTAAGTTTTATCCATAACAGAATGACATGGGATATTTTCTTGATTGTTTTGATCTAAAAATGTACCTGTGTACTACTATAAAACTGCACATGAAATAAAAAATTGTATACTGTAAACATATAGAATGTACTATACTGTTAAATGAGTAAATTTACACGGCACCAAATAATCATGGTAAAACTTTTTCACAGCTGTTTTTTTTTGAAAGTTTAGTAGATCAACATGAGGACAGTTCTGGTCTCCTTTGGCATGCTGCTTACATTTATGGGATTATTAAAAAAAAGTTGTTTTGTTGAGGAAAAAGATGTATGTTCTTCAGCCAAATGTGCCGTTTGTTAAATTCCAACCAAAAGCCCCAAACAAACAAATGTTCAGTTTACCATGAAATATGAGCAGGAACAAATATTGTCAAAAGAGTTGCTCATTTATGTATTTATATTAGATTAAAACTAAGTCTCTAACTCTGCTTCACATGCGGTTTTTCAGGTCAGTATGGTTGCCATGCAGAGAGGGGAGCAGCTGCTGCCATTTAAAACCAGATCAGGAGACACTCTGGAGATCCTTTATCTGGAGGAGCTCTCTGCGGAGGTCAGCGTGGGCTTCATTTCCATTTGTTGGTTTAAATTCTCTTTCTGTGTGTCTATCTGGGTAAAGCGTATTTCTGTGTTATCTGTAGGAGGTGTTTGCGAAGGAGCACCAGTTTAACAGCATGAAGACTTGGGGACTCCGGGCTGCAGGCTGGGCCCTCATGTTCCTTGGTATCCAGCTGAGCATGCAAATCATCTACACGCTGGGTAAATTAACTCTGCTGCTGTACAGTTGTGAGTTTCCTTCCTTGCTTCTATTATTCATACTTCCTGTCTGTTGTGTTCCTGCAGTGGACTGGGTTCCTGTCCTTAGAGAGCTCGTCTCCATTGGACTGAAGATCTTCGCCTTGTGCGTCTCCTGCTCGTTGTCTCTTATCGTTATTGGGTTCGGCTGGCTTTATTACCGACCGTTGGTGGCAGTAGCTCTAGGAGCGCTGGCTGTTCTTCCGATATTTCTCGCCCGCTCAGGACTTCCCGCCAAGAAGAACGCATGACTATTGAACTGATGATTATAGATTTTCTGATGGTGAGCTGCAGATGTTTTGTGTTGCCAGTTTTTTTCCCCCAGTTTGTTACAGCCTGCACAAAGGGTTGTTGTTGATTTAAACAAACATTGAGTGTATGGGTTTGTTTTTTGGTTAAATAAATTTAATCCAGCATGCATCAGTTTCACTGGCAATATATAGATTTTTACTTCACCAAAGTTGTTCCTTCCATTATATGTTTGGTTTTTTTTTTTTAGCTTGAATGTTTTTCACCCAGTTAAAAATAAATGCAGTCGAATCCAACAGTCCTGGACAAAACTAAGTGCTCAACACTCTCCAGAACTTTGCATTATTAAGGTTGGATTTAATACACTGATAAGTGAAACTGCAGTAGTTTTAGCTATGTGCATCCAATGAATTGTTTAACTGTATATTTGTTACATACCTCTGTTTTCACTGTTTATAAAGCTCAGTAGGTTTAATAATAATTATTTGTAATCAAAAATTCAGTTCTTACATGTAAAACTGAAAAGACACCAAAGAAGTGGGGTTCTCAATTGTGTTTGCTTTAAATGTTGAGTAAAAGTTTGAAACTACTTTTGGCTCATGTTTTCATTCAGGAAAAAGATCACCTTCAACTATAGATGATTACTGATGTTCTTAGAACAAAAAGTGAAGGTAGAGGCAGTTTGACCCCCAGAAAGTCTGGGCAGGTTTATTTTTCACATTCACTGTCCTGATCAGTAAACATCTCGGCTGTCAGTTTTTTAACAACTATTAATGGGATTCATTGACATGCTTGTGTGCACTCAGGCTCAGCTCACAGGGGAACGGCCAAAGAGTGGCCCGTATTAATCCAAAATGTTCACCATAAACTGAGGAGCCTAAAGCATAGACTAGCCTTTGATTTTCCTCACCACTGCATAAAGTTGAATTCTGTTCCTAGGCAGGGCTTTAATTCATTAGTTCAGTTTAATTCAGTGTTCAATCAAGTGATGCAAGTTATCCAGATTCTTACAAAGTAATTTATTACACAAAACACTAAGTTTCCATTTGCATTTTAGCAAAAAGATTTTCCAGTCTCGCATTGTGCATGTGATCATAATGCAGATTTGTTTATGAAGAACACAAACAAATTTTGACTTTGTGTGCACGAGTTTGTCAATAATTAAAGGACTACGGGTCACAGTGAGCAGGTACTTCAACCCTAGTTGGCTGTGGAAACATTCCTCTGATCAGCTCGCAGGGCTTAAGCACTTAACTGCAGTTGGCAGGCTGACACCACGGTTCCCCCGCTGACCTTTTTGATTACATAGAACGTGTGGATAAAGGAGGTTTGATTATTATGGCAAATTTACTTATGTTTAAGTACAAAAAAAGTATTTTCCATAACTTCAAAGTTGAATACTGACAGAACCTGACTAGTTTTGCTTAAGACCAAAAAGAAATAAAGAAATAAAAGAAAAGTAAAAGCATTACATCTTTAGTAAAAACTGGGGAGAACAGTCTTTTGGGTGGGTTGTGTTGGGGGTAGGTTTGACCTAATTCTCCTTCTTTCCCCCTCCAGGAAGCAGTCCTCATGCCTCCTTTTACAGTAGGACGCATTTATTACTCTTCTTTCCCCGCCTGGCCTGTAGTGCAGCCCTGGTAGCCATCTCGAATACCTCCCTCACACCATCCTTTGTTTTTGCAGAGCACTCCATGTATCCAAAGGCACCAATCCTGTTAGCCATGTCCCGCCCATCCTCAGGTTTAACGGGTTCCTAAAATAAATATAAAGGTCAAGAAGCAATGTTAGGAAAAAATCTTTCACTGACAAAGTTTGTTTGTTTTCTTGCTCAGGGCGTTAAGTTTTACCTGCTTCATTTTGGCAAGTTCCCTCCGAGTGTGCTCATCATTACGCAGATCCTTTTTGTTTCCCACTAGTATAATGGGAACATTAGGGCAGAAGTGTTTCACTTCAGGGGTCCACTTCTCAGGGATGTTCTCTGAATAAGGAGACAAATATAGCAGCATTCAAAGCAGAGACACACGGCTGTTGATTATTTTCCTAATGGATTACCGTACTGTTGCTCTGTAACCCAGCAGGAAAACACTAATGATCACAGACTCATTTAACATGTTTTGCTGTGCAAACAATGCAAAAATAAATAAAATGCTGACATTTGGCAGCAAGCAGAAATTAAACAATTATTTGTCTTAACTTAAAATCAGTGCTAGTGACTTTTCTTTTAACTTGTAAAAGTTGCAGCTCTGGGCTGTATGCGAGATAAGGTGGTGTGGACTTGAATCAAGAAGAGCAGATACTTTAGATGGAGAAACTTGAGAACAAGGTGTGCTGTAATGGTACAGATCACATGATAAATGTGCGTCCACTGTGATGTACAGAGGAGAGCAAACTGAGACTCATGGTGGGAGACAGTCATAACATGACTCCGTGTCCAACAGCTGTTTTCTATGTTTCTGATTCTTAATATTAGATTATTCAAGCTATGACCAAATCTCAAGAATTTCCATCGGGTCTGTTTACAGTGAACTCTTTTTTCTCATTACCAATGGTACTGCAAGTGCTCAAGCCATTATTTACAATAAATATACACATATATTTAAAAAAAAAAAAAGTGGCTCCATAGTGTTATGGTTTACACATTCATCAGGAAGGGCATCCGGTGAATCTGCCAAATCAAACATGGGGGGCAACCTACTGTGGTGACACCATGTGAATGAGGGAGCAGCTAAAAGCCAGTATCCTCTAGTACACTTCGTCTTATTCCTGGCAAGATTGCTGTGACATTATTGTCAATACTCCTTCTTACCCAGGTACTGGTTCAAAACGCAGGCGCTACTGTTAAATATATATAGTAATAATATAGCGCGTAACTCCTGCCTCTTCTGTATTACCATCCTATTTTTTCTAATACATTTTTTAAATGGAAACCCTTGTATTTAAACATTTAGGTTTAACAGAGAAGCTGATCAGGTAAAACAAACAAATGGAAAGTAAAAAACATTTTACTCTGAATTTTCAGGCCAATATTTGAATCCTGAATTTGTCTTTTATGTGCTACACAAGGCAAAGACCTTAAATAGAGTAGGGGTAACTAGGTGGTGGAAGTAACTAGAAGGTAGGGCTGCTCAATTATGGCAAAAATGATAATCACGATTATTTTCACTGAAATTGAGATCACGATTATTTGACGATATTTATTTAACCCTTTAAGACCTACTATAGAACCAAGTCCACCAGAGCTTATATTATTTTTTTACATGCTGTAGTGCCATTTGTGGGAGCATTTCAAGTTGCTATACATCAATACAACTGTTATAGCCCATATTTTAATAATATGTATGCATTAAGTGCATAGTAATTACATAAATTGCAAAAAAGTGCAATAAACTACAAAAAAAAATTGAAAATCGCTTTTGTTTTGTTTACATATATTTCTACTTGGAGAAGTTTAAGAGGTTTATCCCTCAAAACTTTAAATACAATAAAGTTGCAAAAATAGTTTCCCACCACAGGAAATTTATTTTGGGTGTCTTCATAGTTTTATTTTAGAGATACAGCAATTTTTATATACTGCAGGAAAAACAAAAAACAATCCTATGATGCAAATTTGCAAAGAAAACAGCATGTGCATCATTTCACTGTGGGAAGTGTTAGGAACAGCTGATAGGAACGGCAAAGAGTGTTTCTGGAATATTATGTTTTTGTTCCTGCAAGCGCTTTTTATGCAATTTTTGCAAAGCTATATGTGGAACGAAACCGTGACCGAGGACAAGCTGATGGCATCAGATGTAAGTACAACTCCTCCGGTTTCATATGCAAAACAAATTATTGCGCTAGCTTACACAGTTCAGGTTCTACAGGGATTTAAAAATAGTTACGCAAAACGGAGCGTGCTGCTCTGACCGGCTTTAAAGGGTTAACAATGACTTTAAAAAATAATATAAAATAGTGTGCAACACCACTGAAGTTTTTTTTTTTTTTTAACTCTTTTCAACCAACGGCAGTCACTCTCCTCTCCAAATAACTTCTGCTTAGCTTTCCGAGCTTCCCTCGGGTCCTCTTAATCAGCGGTCTCCAACCTTTTTTGCGCCACGGACCGGTTTATGCCCGACAATATTTTCACGGACCGGCCTTTAAGGTGTCGCGGATAAATGAGGGAAGGGCTAATAATCGGCTCAGTCATTTTTAATGATCGTTGAAAGCCCAGATCGTAATCGTGATTAAAATTCGATTAATTGAGCAGCCCTACTAGAAGGTGTTCAAAAAATCACCTTTAACCACCTATGAAAACACAAAGAACTGGCCCACATAAGAGTTTCAGATTTCAAAACAATCTCCAGAGGTTTTAACTCAAGGAGAGCCTTCTCTGCACCCATTCACTCAGTAAAGCAGTGGGCAGCTATCAATCCAGCACCCAGGCAGCAGTGTGCAGGTATGGTACCTTACTCAGGTAGCCGTTCGGTGGATTTCAACCCCCGACTTTCTGATCATGGGGCGAACACTCTTAACTACTGAGCTATCCCCTCCCTTTTTTAATAGTCTTTTTTCCCCCTCCCACAAAGCCTTTGGTGGTTTAGTCATAATAATTTAAAATTAAAAATGAGCTGCAACATTGCTGAGTCTCCTCTGTTTTTACTTACCAAGACTGTCAGGGCTGTCAATGGAGAAACACATGAGAATGACATCAGTGTCTGGATAGGAGAGCGGGCGCAGTCTGTCATAGTCCTCTTGACCTGCTGTATCCCAGAGTGCTAACTCGACCTGCCAAAAGTGTTTAGAAGCTGAAATATCTTCAAGCAGTGCACAGTCGGTAGCAGGTGGGCAGGTCAGACAATTAATTTTGCCAATAAGCAGAACTCAATCTGCTCAATAATTCAAACTCATGCAGGTTAGACTAGATCTAACATGTAGGTCTCCTGTGAAAATTAACTGCCCACCCTGGTCTATAGGTTTAGCATTACATGAGTGCAGCCACTAGAGTCCTCCAGTTACAAAACACCGATTCTGGGAAGAAATAAATACTGCTTACCTGTTTGCTGTCGACTTCAATGTCAGCAACATAGTTCTCAAACACTGTGGGCACGTAGACTTCTGGAAACTGGTCCTTACTGAACACGATGAGCAAACAGGTCTTCCCACAGGCTCCATCTCCCACTATGACCAGCTTTTTCCTGATTGCTGCCATAGCTTCAGGAAAAAATATAGAAGATTGATTAAAACACGTGAACGTCATCTATATCAGAGTGGGTAATTTTATTTTATTACACTGAAGCATTGTCCAACTTTCTAACACTATGCCTGTGATAAACGATGAACTGCCAGCAACCTTCAGCTGTGCTGGCAAAGTCCAAACAAAATAACACCGGGGCTAACTGTGCAGCTTTCTGCGACAATATCACCACCATCACGGCTTTTCATGGTCCCCTGATCAGCCATACTGTACATACTGTCAAGGGCCCATCGCGACATAGTTGGCTTACAAATTAAGAGTCATACAGTGAAGCCCTCTACTGTGATGTTACGTTTCCGCTCCGGTGTTTCTGACCCTCCCCGGCATCAAGCTCGAACAAAAAAATACACATTTATTCCATCCATTTATTCCCGTCAAACATTTATTCCATCACTACAACACTGGCCGTATTAACATGCAAATGTATGTCAGCGAAATATAACTAGGACCCCCGCGGTGGTGTTTGACCCAGATTTAGTCTAGGAGGATGTTGTGTTTACTGAAGCTAGCTAATCATCGAGCGTTAGCTTAGCCGGATGTGTGTGTCCTGTAAGCTCAATTTGAATGTTTACAATATAACTCGGGGGTGCTACAGTAAATGCGTACAACACGTGTGATATAATGTACTCAGGTCGTGTTTGTTGTTTATTTCAAGCTGCTGAGCCGGAATCATTGCTTCTCCTTTCAGTAACAAACCGGTACCGGTTTAGCCTGCTAGGCTAGATAGCTAAACTTAGCTTAGCATAACGGAAGTCTATATGACTTTATCGGTCCGTTAGCTCACTAGCTAGGCTAGGCGAAATATTGAAGACACAGATTTATAGTCAGAACAATAGTATAATTACCCACAATAAGTGTTAGAAAATATAACAGCTACAGGATTCTTGAAAATATTTCCAACTCACCAAGTTATTAGTTAAAAATCTACTCAAATGAAGCCCAAGTAGTGCTTTGTTAGCTTCCGCCGCTGCTTCTTTACTGTGCGCCGCTATGAAGGATTAACAGGAGGGAAGTGAGGGGGTGGGGACCGCACAACAATGTACTACAGTACAACACTACTCTTCTCAATAATAATAATAATAACAACAACAACAACAACAACAACAATAATAATATCACTGTTTTAATCAATACTTGTATACAGCAACATAAAAATAACATATATATTAGCTTTTTTATATATTAGATTAAACACATATGTTATATATAAGGAGGGACAGAGTACCATATAATTATTGGGTTTTTTTTTCGTATTTTACTTTCTGTTATTGAAATTTGCGTTTCCTGTATTAAACTTGAATAGAGAGCATCATTCTAAAAATTTCAAGCAGGAACTGACACTCACACCTGCAATTATATCTACAAACTGCAACATCAACATTGTTAATAACATTTTATTACAAAGATCTGCCTGAGTTGTCATTATCATCATCATGATCATCGACTCTTTACAATTTTCTTCCAGGTGATACAATTTCTAATATAACTTTGGTCCAATATTTGAAGTTAGGGGAGGATGTGTCTTTTCATGCACTAAGAATTCTTCTTGCAACTGTGATTGCCCTTACTTTTATCACCGCTAAATTGTATTTCGATGCTGTGGGTGGGACTGATCAGCCTACCAATACACATAATTTTGGTAATAAAGGTATTATCAAATCTATCCATATCTGAGCTTCTGAGCTCTATACCTGCTTATATTTCCAAGTAGCATGTGCTAATGTTTGCATGTCTAGATTGCATGTCCAACATAGGTCGTTGATGTTACACTCATACTATGAAGTTTAGAGGGAGTGAAATAAAAACTGTGTATTAGTTTATATTGCATGGATTTTCCCCTCTACCTCTTTTGTGTATTTATGGATGAGCAATATCAGAAAGGAGTACATCAGTGGGTCAGCTGAGATTGAACATTTTGGAAAAAAGTTAGAGGTAAAGCTGAGATACTCTGGACAGGTGCAAAGGGGGGATAGTAAATATATCGGACTCCATAACATAATGAATATGGAAATGCAAGATAGGAAGAACAGAGAGAATGATCACACACACACACTGTAAAAATTAAAGGACAGACAAGAGAAACACCCTTCAACCTGGTTCTGAGTGTTGATGTTTCATAGTTTGTCCACCAGAGGCAACTTCCTTTTGGAAACACCTGTTTTGAAGTCTGCAAACAACGACAACAAAGTGATCCGAGCAGTGGGGCAAAGAGTAAAGGTGGGATTACACTTTCCATGTCCATGAGCCACTAGGGTCAGCGTGACGTAAATTTCCTCATCAGACTGTGAATACGAGAGTCAGTGTGGTTGTCTGTGTACCTGCCTGTTTTTTGTTTATATTACAGCGCATCAACTATGCATGCACCCAAGGTCATGGACTTTAAGTGGACTTCAGAGAAGTATAATAAATAATGGCTAGTTGGCTGTCGGGTTTCCAGCTGTCTGTGTTCATGTCTGCAATGGAGAGTAATCAAGGCCTAAATGAGTAAATAATAACTACATGTAAGTGTTGTGGAAATCTGTTTGTCTGAAATGAAAACAATCCCAGCTGATATTTCCGAATATCGTAATTTTAAAATGATCAAATATCGGTATCCTTGTCAGTCTTAATTTTTTTTACCTTTGTTGGATTTAGAGTAAAAATCAATTGCTGGCTCTCAGTTTTGTTTCTAGAGTATTACCTGGATTTAGTCTGCTAACTGATTTTTGATAGGTAACGCTGCAACATTTTTAAATAATCCTAAACTATTTTAGGCGTACGCACCATGAAAGTCAATGCATCGACTAAATGTCCTTTTCAATAGGCCACAGGCACGCCTGACAGCGTGAAACTGAAGCAGGAAAAAGGGTGACGTACCAAAATGTTTTCTGTGATCACTTCTAATAAATCTGCTTCACAGCTTTGAGATCCATAGATAAAGTTCAGCCCATCAGTGCTTTCATGTCAGTGGATGAAGTCTCATTTTTCCATGACAGCACTGTGTTCATGCTGTTATACACTTTTGTAAAGACTACAAAAAACATGAGCATCTTATAAAGTGTGATTTAAGAGATTATAGAGTACAGTATAGTAGAAGTCTGATCTTTATTCAATGACAGTAATGTTACTGCATATAGAAATTCCAGAAAAATTACTGTAAAATCAAATTATAGCAACTTTATTGTAAATGCAATTACATCATTTACAGAAGGGTTTTTTTACTGTAAAAAGTTTTTACTGTCACTTTTTACAGTAACTTTACTGACATCCAGCTGCCAGTAAGAATTTGCTGTAGACTGACTTATCTGTATCATGAGTATTAATGGTCTGATCCTTTAAGTTCATTTACTTTAGTCACTACTTAAATAGAATTTTAAATAGTAATGAAGTATTTCTACACTGAGCTGCTGCAACATTTACTTCAACCTGAGCTCTCCTCCTGTATCAGCATATAGCTCTTAAATGGCACAAGGCTTCATTTAATATTGCAGTAAATCCCAATGAAGGAGCCTCATTCTGATAAAGATCAATGTGATCTCGATAGAGATTTTATTCTGCTTATCCCGATCATTTAACTGTGGCCTGAGAAATGATTTAAGCCTTTCGGCGGCAGGTTGGAGCTGAAAGGCACACAAACAGAGCGTGAGCTGGCAGTGCAGCAGTGTATTAATAACCGCAGCACTTACTCTAATCCTGATAAGAGGCTTTTTCTGCGCTGCTCAGTTCCAACTCGTGGAAACGAGCTCAGATGCGCTTCCATGAAAACAGTAATACCTCACATTTATCTGTGTGCTCAAGTGACCAGTAATTCAGAAGAGGGGAGGGAGGGAAAGACACACACACACACACACACACACAACAGCTGGAAAAACAAACATTTCCGAGATTTAATTCTCAGAAATGGTATTTATAATCCTCTTCTACAAGCTACAAACAGGCCCTCTTTGTTGGCTTTTGCATTCGTTGAAGAGCATTTGATTTGTTTATGTTTCCTTTCTGGAAATGAAAGATATCAGATTTCTGTCAGGATTGTGAATACTAAAGAAGTCCACATCACATTATATGCAAACACTGAATTGACAGCAGAACTCTGGGTACAGACTCTGCATGGTTCCTTTATTTGTCTCACATGTTGTTTTGTCTTGTTTTGCAGTTTACACATCTGTTTGTGTGTATTTTGGAGTTTTAATCTCTTCCACTGGGCTCCAGCACGGAGAAAAACTGTTTTTAAGTTACGAAACCCCAAATTATTACTGTCATCTCTGCTAGAGCAACAAAGCACAGAGTAGATGTTTTCTTCACTGATTTATTATTTATAAGCGGAGGCTGCTTTATTGAAGAACACTCAAAACAGCTGGTTTAGGAGCTGCTTTCTTCTCACTGGGCCACATTATCAAAAAAAGAAGGAAAGAAAACAACTCACATATTGGCATTGCACATTTCACAGTAGCTGGGGTCGGCATGTAAAAATAATTGAATATTTATTGAAGAATACCAGCAGCAGTGCAGTAAGAATAAGCTCATTCATGAGCAGTGAGGTCAAGAGTGGTTTATTATACATAAATATATCAAAGAGTCCCCGATTCACAGTATCCGCTCAACGACGCGACCATATTCCAGTCTGACTGTCCTGTCGCTGAGGGGCAGGTATTATATAGAGAAAGGATAGTCCTGCAAGTAGAAGAGCAGAGGCTTTGGGAGGGGCAGCTGGTTGGGGCAGTTAGTGTGCCTGTTGATGGTGAGGCGTGTCAGGTGCTGCAAAGAAGGGAAAACCTCCAGTTTGTGAAGCGGGTGCTTCAGCTTCAGGGGTACTCCTCTGTCTTTAGCTGCGTGCTGGGAAGGGTCAGGTTCCATTTGGGGGTGAATGTCACTAGATGTCTGGTCCTGTGCTGCGTGGCCTGAGCTGGTGTAGTGCTGTATAAGGCTGAGAACATCTGGGAAGGACTGCAGCTGAGGCAGGCCAGGGGAGACAGAGTCCAGCCAGAAACAGCCCTTGCTGTACTCTATACGCACGCTGGTAGGTCCACAGCGAGTCTTCACTGACAGAGCCAGCATGTACTGTGGATGGCTGCTGTCCCGCACCAGGAATGTGCCTTCAGACTTTGTGAGGAGAGCTTCCCGAGCTTTACTTGCTGAGATGGGACCCCAGTACCAACCTGGGGAAAAAGACAGTTCAGTTATTAGTGTTTTTGTTTTTTGTTTTTTAATAGCCACATGGACACTGACACTAGAAGTGTTTAAATGTGGCTGGCGTACCAGAAGTCTGCAGATACTGGAAGGTGGTGGTGATGCAGCGGAGGTCATCTGCTGGGTCCCAGGATGAAGGGGCAGGATCCGAGCAGGATGACTTTCTTTGTTCCTCATGATGGAAAATGGTCACCGCCTGTACAACCATTGCTGACTGACAGCACACCTGTGGAGACGACGATGACCATGTAGGAAAGTTAACTAAGAGATCATCTGAACTATATTCCCTTAATTAATGCGAATTGAGTTGCTTATGTCAAATATGTCTGTCCCAAATCTCCCCGTAGTGTTAGCTGGTTGGAGATCTGTCGACACTCCACCACCCTACTGATGGAAGCATTATAATCATGAAAGTGACCATTCCCATCAGGACAACGGGAAAAGTGATCAGTCAGAAAACCTTTGTGCTTATTTACAGTGAAGCCTGCCGCTAAGGTTACAAACAGGGTCCCCTCACCACAGGGTTAAAGAGCACCTTTAAAAAGACACCCATCTATATTTACACACACACACGCACAACTCAAGTAAATGTGCCAATTCAGTTACGCTGAATCCAGCTTTATTTATACTGCGCCAGTTCATAATAACTCGTCTCTTCACCTTATTTTGTACCTTACTTTGAATCATGCATACTGCAATAAAATACCCATAATTACCCAAATCATATTAGAAATGTTCTTACCTCAAATCAGGAAAAACCATAAGGATTGAAACCAGTGTAAAAACAGCCCTGCAGTGAATATTTATAATATTATTTATAAAATAATAATAAACGGTCCTCCAAAGTTTTCGGTTCAGTCCTTCAAAATGATTCAAATATATATAAGCGTGCTGAGCGCTGGATGTGCGACTGAAGCGCTCCCCTCACTGAGTGAGGCGCAGAGGAGACAGCAGCTCTGTTCAGCCGGACAGAGGTTCCCGGAATCTGTTTCCAAGAAAGGTTTTGTGTTTCAGCGCCCGCAGGGACGCAAGAGCCGCCCGCTGCTGGCAACCTCTGCGTCGGGCTCCGTCAATAAGCACAACTTCCGCCAAACCTTTCAAAATAAGATGTAAAAGACCCTCTCAACTCTTAACTAAACCGGATGAATTGCATCGGAACCGCAACGAGCTGGGCGCTGTTAAATGGCCTCATTGTTTGCTGTCACGTTTGCAGGATTTAGTTTTCGTTTTGATTCTTTTTTTTAATGTTATAATTAGTTAGTTTAAATCTTTTAACACTGCAGGTGCAATTAAAAAAAAAAGCTAAGAAATAACAGCCATAGAAGTTTGCTTCTGCCACTGACGTTTTCTTTTCTTTATTTAGAAAAACACATATTTGTTTGTATATCTGTCTT
>NW_005187511.1:1745279-1746753 GCF_000239375.1 Pundamilia nyererei
ACATTTTGGGGCATGTATTCTGTAATCTGTAGTGGAATACATTTTAAAAGTAACCTTTCCAACACCCTACACTGGCTGCATTAAAGCGTGTATTGACAAAGTCAACCTCTTATTTTGAAAGCTTCCGGTTATGTTCAGCTTACCATGCTGCTGTTGATAAGTGCTGCTGTTGATAAGTGCTGCTGTCATGCGCGAAGGAAATATTGTTTATTTACAATTATTCTGCGCAAGACTGTGATATTACGCAATACCAACTTTAAGTGTGCAGACTGTAGTTATTATTTTATTGTATGACACTCGCTGAAGATTATGTCCAAACATTGCAGCATGTTAATATTTAATTTTTCAGCTCTTTTTTTCTGTACTAAATGTGTTATGTTATCATGAAGAAAATTAGGTGTGGCGCCTTCCCTCTTGCAGATGAGCTAATGTGCTTAAAATTAGTATGTCTTCAAACAGGTTCATCCTAATGTACCCCACAGTTTCCATGTGCAGAGATAATGACCTCATGAAAGCTGCTATTCAGCTCTGAACCAGTTTTCCAAGAAAACAAGCTCAAATCAACTCAGTTTCCTATGAGATACAAAAGCAGCAGAACGCACAGCTGAAGGCTTCCGAGTAGAGCGCATTCCCGGAAAACACCAACATGCACGCACACACCCACACACACATGCTGCACACATACACATACAACCAGCTGACCTCTGCTGCTGAACTGTGACCCCTGCTGCTGCTTTCCTGCATGACTTTTATCACCAACACATGTGCACAATTAAAGGAAAAGAAATGAGGACACACACACTAGAAAATACAGAAAACATTTTATTGTAGAACCATTGTAAAAGAACAGCCCTCATTTGATCCTAGTCAGAGCTCAATCAGGTCACTGATGAAGGCAACTGTAAATAATGTGGATGAGTTTGTGTCTGCTAAAGCGTGGTCTGTGGGCACAGCACATTCCTGGGTAGTGTACTGTAAAGGATACTCCACCCTGAAGCAAAGAAATTCATGTAACTTCCCCCACAGATCTTGATGAGCTGAACTAATTATTGGTCAGGCGATCAAAAAAGATGGAAAGAAAAAGGCAGGAGAAGAGTGGAGAGTAAAAGAAAATTTTTACCCTTAACCCCCCCCCCCCCAAGCTTTATTCTGGAGACCAGCAGAGCAGTCCAGTTCATACTGTATACAACAACACAGATATGGTTTAACTGGCAGCTCATTATAGTCTGCACTGTTTCTAATGGTCAGCAGGGGGCGACAGAGAGCCGAATGAGAAAATGACCTCACTGCTCTCTTGATCTGCAACCACTGATGAGATTAAGCTTTGAAACTACACGTTGCTCATAGTCACATGCAGAGTAAAACAGTCGATAAAGCAGAATATGCTGTAGGGAGTAGTTACCCTGTGATCGACAAGTTAGTCGATCAGATGAGTGTGGAATATCCTCTCAGACTGACACATCTAGATTTTTTT
>NW_005187511.1:1747709-1749548 GCF_000239375.1 Pundamilia nyererei
ATTATGCATGTCCAATAACAATAAACATAATGCTGTTCATTACTACGTATCAATGATTTGAACAAAATATTACACTTACATTCATCACTCCATTAGACCTGTTGTCACTGATTTTTGTCCAGTTCTTGTGTAATGTGGCATATGTCAGCCTTTTCTCCCTGTGTCCCTTCCTTAAGAATCCTTTCTTGATGCCCGTCCCTCCACTGAGAGCATTTGTGATGAGGTTTTAGTGAACAGTAGAAGGGTTAGCTGAAGGGCCAGATGCATTTCTCAGGTCATGTTTCAGGTCTTTGTTGGATTTTTTCCCACTTCTTCAGGACATGAATTTCAGAGACTGTTCATCTGCTGTTGATAGTTTTAAAGAAGTTTTTAAGCCACATTTATCCTCCACTTGTTCCGCTTTATCAGCATTTTTACAGACACACTGCACACTATGTTGAGATAAGCCAAGATTTTGGCTATTTGAGCTGACGTCTTTCATAGATTTGAACTAAAGAAATCAGTTCTTTGTTGTTGTAAAACAAAACTGTTTTACTCCTTAAGTTTTTTGAATTATATATTTGAATGATTCAAATGATTCATAGGTCAGTGTTAAGAGTTTTAACAAATAAGTAAAAAAAAAAATCTCCTGAAAATGGTCAAGGACTGGACGCAAAATAACTGAAAAAGCATTCAGTGTTGAGAGAACAAAAAAACTATAAAAGACCTGCAGAAAGCCTGACTCCTTCCAACCAAAATCTAAAGAAATGACGTGTGGCCCAAGACTTTTACATGTTATTGTATGTTGCTATTGTCTATTTTTAGAGCTTTACACAGAGATGAGGCTGCACAGTGAAAACCTACAATGCAATGTAAGTTTTATAATGTCTGCTGCATGATTTAAAATGACTTTTAACAAGAATTTACAGTTTCATGATGATGATGCATCCCCTTTAAAAAATGATTAGATTAAGAAACTAGACATGAATAAATTCAAATCAAATAACAAGTCAATTCTTAGATATCGTGTTGTGTGCTTGTGTTATGCAAATGTGTGTAATGTCTAATTTTCTTCCCCGTTTTCTCCAGCACCCTTGATGAGGCGTTTGTTGCCCCTTTTCCCTCCCGGGCCACGGGGCTTGACAAATGCCTGCTTTAAAGTGTGCTCCATGGGGTGCACCTCCTCATACAGGAAGTCTTCTGTCAGACCATCACCACTGTCTATCTCCATCTAAGGAGATATGGAGAGTAGACAGTCATTAGACAGTTTACATAGTGACAGTGGTACTACAGATTATTTGTCACCGTCTCTGTGGGAGAGCTGTACCTTTTTAGTGACTTCCAGCTGGTAGTCTCTCTCCACCTCGTCCAGTAGCCTGTTCTTACAGCTGGAGTATAACATCCGCTCCTTGATGCTACAGGTGTACCCAGGCATCGAGTATATAAACACTGAAACAAAGATGAAGCTGATCTGTTGATATTTTCTGCCTCACACAATCAGCTTCACTAGCTACTTCACTACTTTCTGTTATAGATGACGTACTGTGCTCATATTTTTACTGCTGGACTCTACTAGAGTAACTAGAGAAGTGCGATTCTCAGTTCAAAATCATTCTTATTGTTTGTACACTGGGACTTGTGGAATATCTACTATCTGAAACAAGGTTAAGCTCCTGGACTTCTTTAAGTTGCTTGAAGACGTTTCACCTCTCATCCGAGAAGCTTCTTCAGTTCTAAGGTCAAATGGTGGAGAGTCCCAGATATAAGCCAAGGTGGGAAACTGGGCGTGGGTCCCAATCACCCAGAGTTTCGGGTGTGTTCATTGTGAAACCTGGCCCCACCTTATCATGCGAATTCCTG
>NW_005187511.1:1750221-1759036 GCF_000239375.1 Pundamilia nyererei
GCATGAAAAGGAGACACACAAGCTTATATCTCCTCTGTCACTGTCAATGGTAATTCATTTACACGTGTACTGGAACAAAACAGGCATTCATTTGCAGCTGTTATGGAGACTGGAATAGTCAAGTCCAAGTTAACACTCAAATCTTTTTAGCTTTTTGGCCCAGCCGCTGACAGAAATAGCTGCTATATCTGTAGCTCGGTCATCAATGTTCATAATTCTAACTGTTTGTGTCTGCTTATTGGTGCTGGCTTTATCAGAGCTTCTTCACAGCTGCCTGTTACTTGAAATCAGGCCAGTGAAAGCAGAGAACATAAACAACAGAACCAAACAACGAGGCGAAAGATGATAAAATCCCCCACAGACCTGAGGACACTGCAGAGTTCACATTATACAGCAAATGTGATTTGTCAGTGTCTATAAAAACACTTATTTGTGAAGTGAATAAACTGAGTGGTGCAGTGTTGTTGGCGGAAATTTAGTGCCCTTTTTTATATGTGTATTGTGCACACTTGTTAATTATTTTTGTAATTTTTATTTTCGTGTTTAAAATCAAATAGGTAGTGGTTGTAGATGAGTTGGCATCTTTCATGCAAATTATGGGGGACCAAAGCAACCACTTTGCGACCAGTTTTACCCAGCAACCACTCAGCAGCCACTCAGCAACCAACCCGTCGGAGAGTATGCATTTTTCCCCAGCCTCCTGGAGTTTGCCAGTGGGGTTACTGACCAGTCTCTAGACCCGTGTGACTGAGGCCTAACTAAACTTGCTAGTGTTAGCTAAAAGAAATTCACCTGGATGACCTCAAAGCTTCAAAATAATGGTCCCCAAACCAATTGATGATGTCACAATAGCTAAAGCCAGTCTTTATGTACAGTTTAACTTGTGGTTGGCAAACCACATGGTGTCACTCAACAAGAATTAGAAGAAGTTAGGAGAGACTAACATCCTGAAAAAAGTGGAGGTGATGATATTTAAAACAATATGTGTGAACTCTGTAAGATACTTTATAGCACCAAATTAGTGCTTTACAAGTCACAGACAGTGCGTGATGAGTAGGGAACTCAGTGAGCTTTTACTGACCCAGAGCTTCCTCCTGCTGGCCCTGATGGGAATGTTTGAAGATGAAAAAGTGGTATCTAGGTGAATCTGTGGGAATCCTGTAGGGAAGTTCGTGGATTTCTGTAGGTTTAGTGTGAACCAGCTCGATGGTCTCTCTGTCTACATCCAGCCTCTGCAACACAACATACGCAAGAAAATGTAATTACTTTTGAGGGGTCAAGTCACGTGCAGTTAGTTTCACTGGCAAAAACACACCCTTAGATGTTGTTATCAAATATATGTTGTATACTTTTTACTGTATACATGTAAATATTCACTGTTTAATGAGCTATAAATGTTTTCTATGGGGGCTCACCAGCTGGATGTAGTTGATGCG
Organism: Pundamilia nyererei; assembly: GCF_000239375.1. Classification (NCBI taxonomy): domain Eukaryota; kingdom Metazoa; phylum Chordata; class Actinopteri; order Cichliformes; family Cichlidae; genus Pundamilia; species Pundamilia nyererei. Next base: position 1,751,658 of record NW_005187511.1, read on the forward strand.
TTTATGCTTGAGTTGCTGCAGAGCTCGTTTGGCCTCTTCTTGTAAAGGAAACGCAAGACCATGAAGAGTCTGTGCCCGTTTGTCCAAGCCAAACTCCATTGTTACCTTCAGGGGAGGGAAAAACATATTTGCACTGCTTCTTCCTCACATGAAATGCAACTAAATCAGCCAAAAAAACAAAATCAAAAAACACTCTATGTCTATGCCAAAGACTTCACAAACCCTTGCTCTCGCTGTCGGAGTCCCAATTCGTCTGCGTTCATCCTGCAGACAGAAGAAACAGTATTGAAATCACTATACAATAAAGTTTTAACATAAACATACTTGAATTCTTTTATCATAATGAAAACAAAATCAACGTACCCACACAACTTTATCCTGCAAGGAAAACACACACAGGATGAGCACAGATAACTCACATACCTATAAGAGTCATATAGCTTTGACAGCCTGTCTGTACCTCTGTGATTTTAATTCGTTGTAACTCCTGCTCAGCTGCTGTGAGAGGAGCTGGGGAGGAGCAGGAGGACCTGTGGCGAAGGTATCCCTGGAAACACACGTCTTCCTAGAAACACAGAGACACCAATGGGTTGGTTGTGAGTGGCAGGCCATCAGTTATTATGCAGGAAGGACCATACTGACCTCCACCGTCCCAAATACTTCGTCTTTGATGTGACCTCCTCCAAACTCTTTCTTCAGTGTGGCACGAGTCGCTGCATACACCATCTTCTGCCTCACCTGGAGAACACCAGGACAGACACAGCGACAAAAAACCTTCACACAGTTTTACTGGTTTTCTGTAGCAGTGGTTCTTTTAAAAAATAAAGTATTTGTGAGCGGGGGAAAACAGCCTGTATAACTGAGTTTGATTACAATTTGTAATTAAAGAAAAAGAAAAAAGAAATCTAGTACTAAACGGTGTCATTTTTATTGTCACGCAATAATAATAATAAAATGATATTATAATTGTTTTTTTCTAACAAGTTCTAGTTACATTGTTAGAAAAAGTAGTTTCTTATTCACTAGCAAGGGCAACTTGAGCAATCAAACTCTTTTCCATTGTTTTGATTTGATCAGAGTTAATGTGGGGGAGAGGTCCTGCACTAGCATGTGGGATTTGTTTTCTGTTTTCAGCTGTTTTTCTTACTGAACTAATTATAGTATAATTTGTTTAGGAATAATACATGATTTTTATTCTTATTATCATATTATTTTTAATTTGATCGTTTTATTAGCATTTTATTATTATTTTTATTATGATTAATTTTTAGAAATTAAAAAATGTTAAAAATTAAGATAAAAGTGAAACATTTCCTGCAGCACTCCAAAGTGATGGTGTGGGCAATATTGTACACATCCTGTCTATGTATGGAAGCTTGTTTCTGCCACTGGAAAAAATCACATCCATAAGACAAAATGTACCAACCTGTTATTATATAATAATTTTGGGATAATAACCTACAAATCTGACATATGTATGGCATTTCAAACAGTTATATTCAGCATGTGCAGAGGCTGTTTTTACATGAATTTGCTACAAAGTCTTTCTGTGCTCAATTTAAATTTGAGTTTAAGATGTTGGCTCACAACCACGATCACATTAAATCAGAAACTGTAAATGTAAATAAAATCTAAAGATGATTATTTGTATATATATATTTAAGTAAAAAGTAATAGTTTGATTTTATTCTCTAAAAAGAGAATAAAATCAGACAGCCTTTCTCTTACTTTTTAGATGATCTCTGAGCTGTTTTTTTTTTTTTGGTAAATTGCTGTTAACTATGTTAAATAAAACAGAATTGAAAACAAAATGTAAAAACAAACTAAAAAACATAATATCTCTGATTCTAATATTTTTGGAGAAGGCAACAACACATCAGATATGTTACAGATCTTAAATTATATTTAAAAAAAAAATCTATTTTCAATGTGTGTTCACCAACAATACTTTTATGTCAGTCTACAGTGATGGTTTCTTAAATGTGCTGCACACATACTGGTGATTGGTCAGGTGACCATGCGATGAAGATCCACTCATAACCCTGCGCGTTCTTGGAGTCCAGGCGGTAGAGGATGTAGCAAGGCTCCAGAGGCGTGAGCAAAGGAAGCAGGAACTGGTCATAATCCTTGTCCCAGCTCCGGGCTGGCTCTTTGTATGAATGTAGCACCAATTCCTCTGCAGAGAGAAAAGAGTGAACAAAGTCAAGATTTGGAGATGTTTAATGAAAGCTCACTTATATCAAATACTGTAAAATGCCACAAATATTCCATTTTTACCGTTTCTGATAATAATCTTCAGGATTCTGATGGCACCTCCCCTCGCTCGGGCCAAAAAATCTTTCAGCTCAGATGTTGCTTAAGTAACCAGATATAAGGCAGACAAGTCAAAACTGAGGATGGGTGGTTGAAAGCCAGTGAGACAGAGCTGACCAAGTGACAACCTGAAACTCTGCTTCAGGGAAAAAAAATTGATCCACTGCCAGATGGTCACACCATCACCTGCAGTGACTCAGAGAGCAAACATGTGCCCCCCAAGAATCACTGAAGGATGTGATCGACCATCGTCGATAAAGCCCCCAATTTGAAAAGCCTAAGGACAGAGTGTCACCACAGAAAACTCAAACTTTGGCTGTTTGTTATGTACTTTCCTTCTCTCTTGCCATGGTTACCAAACACAGCGCTCTCATTAATGATGCAAGATCAGGTGAGAAAGGTGAGAGAGGTTCGCTTCCGTCAGCCTGCCCACCTTCACGCTCCGATTACCAAAAGCCATAACACACATAAAAAGCAATGTATGCATGAGATTCAACTATAAGAGCCTGAATGTGCTAAACATTGTTAGCACTGACATCACAAAGGTGAAGAGAAGTTTTAAATGACTAAGAACAGATTAAAAATGTTAGCACATACTTTTATAATAACACAGGATAAATTAGCCTAAAGAAGCTAAGCGATCACTTGAGAACAATCTTTAATTTTTTTTGCAGAAAAACATCAGAAAATGTGAAGATGTGTTATTAGCAGCAGTGTAGCTCAGAGTCTGTTAATAAAAAAGCATTTAAAAAGCTTTTCAAACTGAGCTCAGGGACAAGTGGGATAAAGCTTAAATGCACAGTTTACATTTAAAAAAATAAACAACTTACCAATAATTCCAGTTTGGTGAGACATCTTTTGGCAGTAAGTTTTCACCGCTTCACACTCCTCTCATCCAACAAGGACCAGGTCCAGGTCACAGTGTGTCCTCGCTCTTCTTGCTCAGCAGGTAGGCTGAGCTGATGGCAGACGGAGGGACCCACGCGCACCAGTGACATAAACGCCTTGAGGGTGACTCAGGAGCTTCCTAACACTTGAAATACAATCTGCGGAACTGTGGCTGATGAGTAATAACGTGCCTGTCAGGGGATATGCCACCCTCACACTGATCTAAAACTCTTTGCGTATCGATGACCACAACTTTAATAGTCTCGGCGGGGGAGCGTCTCGCAGGTCACATACTGTCCTGTACTGTACCCTGCGGGAGGGCTCTGCAGAAACCCACCACACATGACGTTGGGGGTCAGTGCCGCATTTTCAGATGCTGCCACATGTAATGGCAACTGATAACTCGATCAAAGAGTGGCTGATCAGCTGCAGCAGACGCATGATCTCAAATTCCAGCCACCTGGTCACAGAAATGTGACACCAAGCAAGAATCTGACCGCAACACTTCAACATTGTTTCCTGGACTAAGAATTTAGAGGGTGGGGGCCTCAGGTGTTCACAGTATATTTTGATATGCAAGGTTAGCTCCGAAAACCAATGAAAGGGTGAACAGGGAGAATAGGGCAGCTACATAAGGCAACCTTAAGTGTTAAAACACGAGAATATGAGGTTTCTGATGAGAAGACTGAAGTTTCCTGAGGTGTAAACTGAAGAGATCCAAACATTAAGTGTCCCTGAATGGTCTGAACAAAAGGATGTAGGAACTAACAAGCTCACCAAAGTAACACACACACACACACACACACACACACACACACACACACACACACACACACACACACACACACACACACACACACACAGAGGTGGGTGAGAGAAATATAAGTGTGTACCTGTGAGGTTACCTGTGATGGGATCATCCATTATTCATTCAGTGGTGAGTACAGAACCCAAGCATCTATACATTATTTAACACAGCACCCCCCCCCCCCCCCCTCGACTTTGGAAAGACACACTTAATGTGCACAAAAAAAAATTACCCACTTATAAAAACAGAAAAAAGCTGAGTGCATCTCTCTCACAGAATAATAAAGTATGTACTCATAAAAAGCTCTGTGTATTTTACTGTATATAATGACATTTGTATATCTTATATAATTTTGCCTTTTTTGTACACAATTTTTCTTTTTTTTAGTTTTATTTTTCGAGTATGTCTCTAAATCTCTTTTTCTTCCTGTCCCTCATGTGGCTGAGTTTCCCCAGTGTGGGATTAATAACATCCAAAATTATTACTATAGTGCTGTATGATCACTGTTAAACTCTCCAATATGAACATCAAATAAACATCGACAGAAGGATTTAAAAAAAAAAGAAGAAAATTCATTTTTTATGTAATGCAATACTTAATTATAAAACAGCAAGTTTTGGGATCTTATTATTATTATTTCTATTATTACTCTTTACTTTAGAGAAAGTTTGATCTTGCTAGAAGTAAGAATTATTGGTAGTAGTATATAGAATTGTTTATATATCTTTCCAATTATGGTTTGATTATTTCTTGGTTTCATAAAAAAAACGGGGGCCAAGGACTCCTTAGAAAGGGAGAAAAGAACCATATCAGAGTTTTTGGTCCAAAGACAGTAAGAAAGAGAAGAGCAGACAGAATAACTTGGCATGGCTGTTTAACAACTCATTAAAGCAAATAACTAATCAGCTAATTCAATAGCAGCTACTGCATTCAAGCTCTTAGAGATGGTCAAGATGATCGGATCAACTTTTTACAACCAAGAGATGCAGAGAGCATCTCTGAACTCACAACACATTGAACCCTGAAGCACATGGGCTACAGCACCAGAAGACCACACCAGCTATCACTCTGGGAAGAAAAGAAAACTCTGAATATGGACTGAGGCTGCAATTCACTCAAATTCACCAAAATTGGTCGATAGAAGTTTGAAAAAGTCTTGTCTGGTTTGATTTCTGCTGTAACATTCATGCTACGTTGTGTCAGTGGTTCAGGCAGGTGATATAATGGTATGGTAGATATTTTCTGGACAAACTTTGGGCTTCTTATTGGCCCTTGTGTAAATGCCAAAGCCTGTGTGAGTATTGTTGCTGACCATGTCCATCCGTTTATGACAATAATTTACCCATCTCCTTCTTCCAGCAGAATAATGCACCATGTCATAGATCTCAAATATGCCTCAAAGTGGTTTCTTGAATATGACAGTGAGTTCACTGTACTCAGATGGCTTCCATAGTCACCTGATCTCAGTCCATTAGAGCATTGGGATGTGATGAAATGGGAGATTCTCTTCATGTATATGCAGTTAATACACTGCAGGAAAAGTTGGTCCAAGCTGGTACCAGCAAAGTGTACCTAATAAATTGTCTAATGAGATACATTTGTTCTTGTCAGATTGAGAGTTGTCCCTGCGTCTCTGCTGAGACATGAAGAGATGTATACATAGAAATACGACTAAAACACTGAAACAGACTTCAGTTCAGTCCATCCAGTTATGCACTCTTTCTGATAACATTTCCCCTTTTGAATTCAAATAAATAAAAAACTTTAACTATCACAGTTAACCAAAATACAATTTTTTCAGGGTTAAATTTCGTGTTGGACTGCATGCAGCAAATATTACTTTGTATTATTCATTTAAATATTCTCCCAAAATATAATGCTGTGAATGGGGGAATCCTTCAACTACACACACACATGTTTTCCTGACTTACATTAATAAGTTTACTTTGCTTGGAAATGAAGAACATATGTTTTTTAATAGCTTTTAAAAAACATTGTTAACTGTTGAGTCACTGTTGATTGTAGTGGTTATTTTTTAGTCCTGTAACTTTCAGTCAAGTAACAATACAGGAAACAATGACATTACTTCAGCAGTAGAAGGAGGGAGTCCCCTAAATCAGCGGTCCCCAACCCCTGAGCCACGGTACCGGCCCGTGAGTCGTTTGGTACCGGGCTTTCAGGGTTTTTATTGTTATTTTTTTTATAACTGGGTCTTTTCTCATGTGTTATGAATAAATCCTCTTTTTTTGGTACCGGTACTGGTTTTATTTTGTTGTATTTATTCGCGACACCTTAAAGGCCGGCCTGTGAAAATATTGTCAGACATATTATATATTTGACTTTTATAGTTTACTTTTAGTCGATTCCTTGAGGTTGTTTCCCTGTTCTCCTCTGTTACCAGCGTTTCTGTGTTAAATGTCTTGAGTGTTGTGTCCCTATTAATCCCCTCTTTATTTAAGGTCTTAGTTTACATGTGTGTTTTTTTGTAGGATCTTTTTGTGTGCCTGACTATGCAGAAGGTCATGAATTGTTGTGCACAAGTTGTTCACAGGAAAACCACAGCAGGTATCAGTACTTCATCAACACATACAGGTCACAAAGCTGCACAAATAGCAGCTTTTTGAAAGGTCCTGTGTGTGCATTATTAATATCACACACCACACGGGGAGTTAAATTAAGATGACTAGATGAGAATGTTTGTCTACTATTTGCAGACGAGCTGAGGTTAGCAGAATCTGTGGTTTGTTTTAAACGACTACTGAAAACTTATTTTTGTAGGTTAGCTGTTCTTTAATCTTTTGGTTCTCCTACTGTGAAATGTGTGCATATCAGTGTTTATGCAGGAATGAAAGAAAGAGCGCGTGTTTGACTCTGTGTTTGCATGTAGAAATATTTCTGATTTTAATGTGTTTTTATCCAAACTGCGAAGCTCTTTCTTTGCGTTTTAAAAAATTATGCATGAGGTGCAGGAGAATATTTATATGCTGGCTTTAAAGTGGTACTAAGCTCTCAATAATAAGGTATATTACCTGGAACAACTGTGGTAGTTTGTGTGTAATAAGCAGGAATCAGAGCTGCACAATGAAAGATTACATACTCTGCTATATTTGAAAGTAACATTTCCTACAACGTGAGCCAGTAAATATAAATGTCAGGTCGTTCCTCTGTTTCTGTGGAATCTGTATTACTTTTTGTCATATATTACCTGATGTATGCTTGACATTAGGTAATATATGAGTGTCTTTAACAGTTCAAACTTGGTTGGATCTAACCAGCTGTACTGCAGCCTCCTGTAGCCAAATGTGCCCTGCAAGAAAACTGTAGCAGCTGTGCAGTATTTGTAGCAACCAGCTACAGTACATTATTCTTC
>NW_005187511.1:1765086-1766651 GCF_000239375.1 Pundamilia nyererei
ACAAGTTTTGATGATGACACTGGTAGTTAGTGTAAAACTGAGTTGTTTTTTATTTTAATTTTGATGATTCTGAAGCAATCTAATGATATATTTGTTTATTTATTGACATTGCTTGACACAGAAGGCAAAATAAAATGGAAAATGCTATTAGCGTGCTTCAATATGTGTCACCTGAACACTGAAAAATTGTTTTTCTAAGCACATGAAATAAGTATTTCTCACCAGTTCTCCTTTTGAATATAAGAAGCCCCAGTACCAGTAGGATCATGCCCATAATTATTCCATTTCTTGTCACAGCTGCTGCCAAATTCCATAATGACTCTGTTTTGAAAGCCACAAACAAATTTCACTTGTAACTCAAACACAAGATACTTTGCTATCTCTCACAGGTTACAGCAGTAACAGTGGACTGAGTGAAAGTAATATTATGGAAGTCTACGCAGTGTCTCTTACCTTCGACTTTCCCTGTAGTATCATTCTTGTTTGAATCTGTTTGGAAAAGAAGATTGATTTGGGCCTGTTAGCTTTGTATGTAGAGGTGTATATTTGTGTTCAGTCACTTAAAGCTGCAACAGATTAAGCATGGTTTTAATTCTTCAGGTTCTGTGCTTCTGCACATTCAATTTGAAATAATATATACAGTGGGTAAAATAACTATTGAACACCAATATTTGAAGGTCTTGAGAGAGCTCGCTGGTTTTACCCACCATGAGATGCTTCTTGTGTGACACCTTACTAAACAAGACACTTTTTCTTCACACACCATCTCTGTTTTGTTTTCTAATTACTGATCGATTTCAGGCGTCATGAATTTCCATGCCTTTTTACACCTCCCGTTTTTACCGTGTTCAGTACTTTTTCCCTGTGTCACTTGTCATAATTTAATTGAACTTAATTTATGGAATCTATGGTTTGATTTTTTCCACGTGGGGCTTTAATGGGTCGTTAATGATGTCTGGCGAGAATTTCATTTTAGTAACACCATCACAAATATATTTACTTAGAAAATTGGTGACATGTCTGACACTTATTTTACCCACTGTATATTTTCCATGTCTTAGATAATTTGAGTGGTTTTGCATCTTTTTTGATATTTGCACAATCACTACAACATATAATTCTAAAACTAAAAACTGTGTTTTCTGTTTAGCAATGCAATCAACACTTCTGTCCTAATGTTGTCATCAGCTGGTCAGTTGACATTACGCTGTTGTATTAGTTTTAATTTGGTATGCAATGGTAAACTAGTACTCATTAGGGAATGGCAACAATTATAATAATGAATATTAAACACACAAAAATATCTACAGATAAAATGTATCTGGTCATTTGCATCAATCAGGTTTATAATGAAGTGCCTGCAAAGTTAGTAACTTCCTTTCAACATCAGCTATAGCCCTGCTTACAAAGTACTGTTTTACTTAAGCTATTTAAGATGCTGAACATGGTGAATATTTACTGTTCCTACCAAACATCAGAATTCTAGAGTTAGAACTCAGATCATATTATTATGCTGAGAGTTTAATCAGACTCATTGTCTGCATGGTCAATAGGTCATTGTCGGA
>NW_005187511.1:1767759-1768718 GCF_000239375.1 Pundamilia nyererei
GCTTTGAGGGGTCCCAAAAAGCGCTATATAAATGCAATCCATTATTATTATAACTTTTCTATAATTTAAAGGAGAAGTATGTTAAACATAGTATTCTAACAGTATTACTGTTATTCACTCTCCAGTCTTCAGAATATTTCGTTTGAAAAATGATATATAACACAAAAATTAAACGTCTCATCTTTCACTTGAGCAGATTTACATTAATACAGAAAAAATATTTTCTAATTTTACCACGTGAGTAATTTATTTACCTGATAGTGAGTTCACTGAAGTGGCAGAAGTTAAAGTACTGGGTTTGTTGAGACTTGATTCTGTTCCGTAAATGTTCAATAAAATGTTAAAGACATTTAAAAGAAGTGATGTGTGATGATGCTCTGGGTTGTTTGTTAAGTGTGTCCTACCTGTGGTCATGATAGATGACGGTTTGTTGATCTTTGGTGATTCACTTTCCAGAATAGCTGCAGTAAAAGGAAATTAATTTGAGTATAAATAAAGGTTTTGTTATTACTGCAATCAATTCAAAAGCGATTGAAATTTTTGAAAACACATTTACTATTTCATTAAATGTCAAATCTGTCCCAAAGGGAGTGTCAGACGAGGGACTATTTTTTACCTATACTGAAATATTTGGTAGTGTCTAGGCCTGGGTATCATCACTGATTTCTACAAGTGATCCAATTCTGATTAAACAAGGTCCCGATTCGATTTGATCCCCGATTCCAGTCGATTCGATTCAATTCAATTTTGAATCTGACAGTGAAAAATATTATAATTCTGATCATTTATCAGCAAATATTCATATTTTTATATCTATGTATTAAAACAAAATATTTTGTGTCAGGAAGGGTATCCAGTGTAAAAACCTTTACCCATTTCTACTGTGAGCATGTTATTATGCTGACAATATCATCAAAGCTCAAAGAGACTGCAAGTCTGGACGTACTCTTTTTCACATC
>NW_005187511.1:1769712-1800123 GCF_000239375.1 Pundamilia nyererei
GTGTAGAAAAAACACTGATGAACTGAAACAGATGTTGGTGCCTGACAGTGTAACGTGACCGAGTCCGTCTCTGAGATCACCTCTGTGTTCACTGTCAGCGTTGGTGGAAGAAGAGCTGAAAAATCAGAGGTAAAGAAATTTTTGATCTAATAGGTAATTTTTGATTTAAATAAAAAACAAATATGCAGTCACAGAAAAATCTGAACACTGGAACATCAGGGACTCATCTTGTGCTTGAATCTCATGAACAAAAGCTGTTGGAAAGAAAATTTGTTAACAACATACTAAATGCACGTATTAATAACCATTATTATAATTATGTATTAATGGCTCATTAATACAAACAAACTGTCTTTTCAAGATCACAGGGATTTGTCCTGCTGAGAAAGTTTTAGTTTGGGACTCCTCACGTGAGTTTATTGATTAAAAATAAAAAAATAGAAGCACCACAAAGACACAAAAGTTGCTGTAAGAACACAACGTAAAATCCCCAACCATGAAAAATGTAAAACCTACAGATTCAACATCTTCAATCGAAAAGCTACAAGAGGTTTAACTTACACATGAGGATGACTGACAGAAGGTGTCCAGCCATGATGAAGAGGATTAATGTGACTGTGCAGAACACATGTGAAAGTCTGACTTTGTAAAGGCTGATGTTCCAGTTTAAGGAACGTCACAGGAAAACCACAGGAACAACTTTAACACAAGCAGAGCAAAAAGTCATGAACGACCCTCTCACACTACTTATACTGCAGTGGAACCAGGACTTCAACTTCCTGTTCTGTGGCAAAGTCACATTTTACCTGCTCTCAGCAGATTTGACTGGTGATTCTACATTTGCCATTTCTATGATGTGATCATCCTTGAAAATAAATATGCGACCAACCATTAACATGGGTCACAAGATGGCTGCTGAAAAGGGAAACTTGCTTCTTTGTGTTTAAATAACAAGTTAGCTTAGAATTTGTGTGTGTGTGTGTGTTATATAATAAAATACATTAACAATAAATATACTCATTAAAAAAAGTCCCCAACAAACAGTACCAATATTTATATATTATAAAACAAATATCTATTTCCATTATTGTTTCAGCAAAACAAACAACCTTCATTTGTCACATACACAATCATACGGAGGACAACATGTAGTGAAATGCTTGTGTACGAGCTGCAGATATAGTTGTGCCATTCCAGGGCTTGGTTTTAGCATGGGGGGTCTAGCCAGGACCCTGACTGGATACCAGGTGGGAATCAAACTTGAGCCTCCTGCTCCAAGAGTGTGTAGTCTTACTACTACACTATCCAGCTGCATGCTTCTGTTCCTATTGTTTCTGTTGTAACAATATGGAAATAAAAATATGAAAATAATGACAATTCTTAGATAAAGGTAAAGATAAAGATAAAATAGAGATTGAAACTTTACTAGAATTCTTGTACCTAAATAAAGTAAAATAAAATAGAAAACTACAGAGTCGTTGCATCAAGGTACCAAACTGTCTCAGAGACAACGTCACCCAAGACAAACGGAACACCTCATCACTCCTCAAAAGAGATTTTAATAATTGTAACAAGGAAAAACAAGACCTTGAGAACAGGATCACAGAAATGCAGGAGGAGAAACGTCAACTGGAAGAGAAGAACAGCGAAATACATTGCAAGCTCCAAGATATGGAGGAAAATAATGAAGGCTTGAGCCTTGACAAGAATAGCCTCATCTTCCTCCGACAGGGCAAATTATATAATAAAATATGTAAATAAATTCAGTGTGATTCAGAGCATTATTTAATTTGAATGTTGTTAAGATGTAAATCACCATTCAGCTTAAGAAAAGCTTCTTTACTTAAGAAAAGCTGGATAACTTAAACTGAGCTTTGTTTAGCATAACTCCCTGTATTTAGATGAGGCAACAGGTTTGAGTTAGATAACAGAGTTCAAGAATAGTTCACCGTAACTGAAACATAAAACTTAAGCAAACTCTCACTTTCAAGATTCAAGAGAATCGTGCATTAGCGTTGACTGATCCTTTTAGGGGTGTGACAAATGGAAAAAGTCTGAAAACTGGAAATGGATCAGTTAGAGCTACACATGTGTGAGGGGCCTACATTTATGTTTAACTGCTAAGCCATTCAAATATCTAATCAGCCAATCATATAACAGTTATTCCAGGCATTCTTGTATTTGCTGGTTTGTGTTGTTGTGTTTGCACATTTCTGTTGCTTGTGGGGCTCGCACACAAGAATTTCACTCGCATGTGCTGTGCCAGTGTGCCTGCACATGCGATGTGACAATAAAAGTGATTTGATTTGATTTGAGGCATTTAGACATGTGTACATCATCTACACGATGAAACCGAGCATCAGAATCGGTCAGACAGGCTGAGGAAGTAGACTGGTACTTGCATCGTCATTCATTTCTGACCACGTCCATCTCACAGTGTAGTGGTCTTCAGATGGCTGCTTCAAGCAGGATAATGTGCGTAAACCATCTCCAACTGATATCCAACTTCTGTGTCTTCATGTCAATATGGACCAGAATCTCTAAGAAATGTTTCCAGCACCTTGTTGAATTTGTGCCACGAGGATCTAAGCTAGGGTAAAGAAGCACAGGATTTGGAAACACACACACACACACACACACACACACACATACACACACACACACACACACACACACACACACACACACACACACACACACACACAAAACTCTCACTTGTTAGTGTTTGTCAGTTTACATTTATACTTCTAATATTGTTGGTTAATCCAAAGGAAAAAAAAAAAATAAAAGCACTTGTTGGAATTCAGATAATTCCTAGCAAACGTTTGAGGAGGGATGAGGGACAACGTTTAAAAAACAAGATTTTTTATTATATAACTTTAAACCAGTTTATTATAAAACCATCAATAAAAGCACAATTATTATTTTTTTAAAAACACAGGCTAATAAAAGCTAATGAAACATCTTTTTAAAAAAAGGTAGAAACAACATAACATTTTTCCAAAATATTCCTTGGTCATGATGTTTGTAAAGGAGGGTCCAACTTCACTCCATGATGGTGACCTTTGGTGCCTTTACAAGTCATCAACACACGGGAGCCAAAAAGTCTGTTGAGAAAATAATTTTTAAAAAGTCAAAATGAGAACAATAAGCAGTTTTTCCAGCAGGAGATCAATGACACACTGGTAAGATAGGCTTGCGCTCACCGTGTTAGAGCAGGCACTAACAAACGTCATGAATCTGGGGTTGAACTGGAGCGCACTGATGGGTCCTGGATGCTTCCCATCCAGCACGGCCACTTTCATTCCACTCTCTGTGCTCCAAACGTGAACTCTCCCATCTTCTGAGCCTGGAAAAACCAGAGTGTTAACAGGAAGCTTAAAGGAAAAGGCTCAAATCTAAAGTTTGAGGGTTTTTTTAGCTTACCAATCATGACAAACTGCGAGTCAGGTGTGAAGCAGGCCTCCAGTGAGATGCCTTTACTGTTGTTGTAGCCCTTAAAATGAGGAAAGACAGGGATGGCTTCAGCATGTAATCTGAAAATAATTATACTAACATAAAAACAGATGCAATTCCGTATTTTTGTTCCAATATGTCTCTTACGGAAAAAGTGTGCAGCACAGATCCATTGAAAGCATTCAAGACTCCAATAATCCCTTTATTTGTAGATATGAGGATCTGCTTCCCATCACTACTGAATTTGAGTCCAGTCCAGTCACAAACGCGATTAAACCTCATTTCAAAACAGGCAAACGGGCCCTTCAACGGGAAGATTTTCAGATAATTAAGAATTTCATTTAAGGCTTTTGGAAAGAATGCATGTGAACACAAACAGAAAACCCTTAATGGACTCAGCTGTACCTTGTCAAAAGCACGAAAGTCGTAGAGTTTAACTGTCTTTGAATCCACTCCTGCAGCAAATATCAGCCCATCGGGGTCAAACGAACACAGAGGTGTCCCCAGTGGATTTATCAAACCCTGAAAATCAGAGAGATTGTGCAACATAAACTGGTAACTTTCAAGAAATAAGCAAAAGAATCCTCAATAATGACCACTTTCTGCAGCACATGTTTTCATATTTATGTGTTTATTTCCATTTGGTGTTTATTTACTCCTTATATTTTTGCAAGGTTATGTTTCTGGTATTGCCCATAGATTCAGATCCAAGAGAGATTTGGAGACCTCTGGTGGTCAAGACTACTCAGGGACTACTAATCAACAGCACTTTAATAGGCAGTATTTTGTGTCACAATGTAAAGCACACTATTCTATTACTGTAGCTGTTATTACACATTTGTAAATGTGTACAAATGGCAGAAGAAATGGAAAACTACACACTTGAGAGTTTTGACAGTGGAGGTCCCAGATCCGGATAGTCTTGTCCAGTGACCCAGAGATAAATGTGTTATCCACCGGAGACATGGAGAGAGCAGTAACCCTGAAACCCAAACAAACTGGTTTTAACTGATCAGGATTGAGCTAATGTTTTATTGAATGTAAAATTACTTTAAGGAAAGACAGACAGGAACATGCTTTTCAGGAATGCACACTATATGCACATCCACAATGAGAATCTGAATTCCTCTGCAATCCAAAAGTGCTCTGTTGGACTGAAATCTGTGACTCTGGAGGCCATTTGAGTGCAACGCTTTGTTTCATCCAAATTTTTATCCTGACATCTCAAACTTGCAGGAGAAATTGAGAATCATTCAATCAGGCAACATTTTTCTTCTGTTGTCTAATTTGAGCGATATAAACCGTAACTACTGTTTATTGTTCTTAGCAGACAGGAGTGGCGCCCGGTGTGATCTTGTGCTGCTTTAGCACATCTGCTACAGAAATGTCTGGAGAGCATTCAGAGATGCTCTTCTGCATAACTTGGTTATAACGAGTGATTATTTGAGTTACTATTTCTCTCCTTTCAGATCAAAGCAGTCTGACTATTCTCCTCTGTCACCAACGAGGAATTTTCACCCAGAGAAATGCTGCTTACTGGAATTTTTTGCTTTTTCAGATCATTTTCTGTAAATCTTGGAGTTGGTTGTGTGGGAACATCCCAGCAGATCAGCAGTATCAGAAGTACTCAGACCAGCCTGTTTGGCACCAGCAACCACGCCACATTAAAGTCACTGAAATTACCTTTGTTCCCCTTCCTGATGCTCAGTTTGAAATTCAGCACATCACCTTCACCATGCCTAAATGTATTGAGTTGCTGCCATGACACTGGCTGATTAGATATTTCCACTAAAATCCAGTTCAACAGGTTTAGCTAATAAAGTCACCATTGAGTGTATATTTCTGTATTTTTATGAGCACACTAGAGAAAGCTCCAGAAAGGTAGAAAATGAGAATTCCACTCAACTACATTTTATTCAATTTAGTCTGGTTACAGTAAATAAAAGCATGTCCATTTACTTAGTAGGCATATAGGGTGCATACTGTATAACTGTCTGCTTTCACTGAATACCAGTCTACATGTTTACAGTTGTGGTTGATTAAGGTTGTGTGTTTGCTTTACGCACCTCTTAGTGTGACCTGGGAAATATCGGATGTACTTGTTGTCAGTGAGCGAAAGGAATCTGATGGTATCTGAAAAATATCCCAAAATATATTTCATTTTCCAAAATGGACCACTAACTGTATTCGCACTGCTGTGCATGGCGTCAAGTGTTTACCATCCAGTTTGTTGGAGCTGTAGATCACTGTATTTGTGTCTCCATGCGTGTAGCGGATGAGGTCTACTCCATACTTTTTGCTGAAGAGGTTGCTTTTGCACCTGAGAAAAGCACAAGGACAACATAAGAACACAATGCAGTCACATTAAGGATCTTATTTATCATATACAGTATACTGTCTACAGTGGCTGCCACTTACTTTCCATCTCGCATGTCATACAGCAGTATGCGGTCATCGTCGCTGCTTGTTATCACATTTTCACCATTTGGGCTGTAGTCCACGCAGTTGACCTTCTCTTCGTTTTTCCGATGAGTCCTGGCCACTCTGAAACATCGTAATACACCGTCTGTGATCTTCATAGCTGCAGGCTTTTACCAAGAAAGCATACGTTAGGAGAAAAAACACTCCATCAGCTTCCTGTTTGAGATTTAATGAAGCCTGGTAATTATTTCGGTTTGGTTGAGCTATGCGCATCTGCTGTCCATTAGATCACTAAGGTGCTTGTATTTGCCTTATGACAACAAAAATCCACAGCAGACAACACGCAACTTTGTAACAACCGGAAATTATGATCGACTTAGTTTTATTCATCTACCAGACGGGCGGTGCTTTCCAGAAGCTATAATATTTTGCAGTTGTGACCTGGCGGGCCGTGTAAGCGTGGTTAACAAATACACCCGTTGAGAGAAAGGCGGAAATTACCGGAATCCTTTTTTACATTTACGCAGTGTGTATTTGTTATGTTTAAGAGCATTTAAACGGATAGTTATATCGTTTGTCGTTTGGTTTTATCTATATAGTGTCTAATATGTCGGAATTATTTTAATTTGAATGAATGGATGAAATTATGCTTTTATTCTGAAAGGCTTGGCCCGGAAATTCTTTAATAACTTCAGAGTTCATGCTTGTGTTTTGAAGCTCGTGTGCGCCGTCTGGTCTGTGAGGTTCACTCAGTGCCGTGATGAACACCTGTGGGAGACTACCGCGTGTGTTTAACCGGAGCTCCGGCCTGGATGTGCTCTTCTGTCTGGTCAAACCCCGGACAACCTGCCGCCAGTGTCCGCAGACAACACCGCCCCTCGCCCGGGGTCAGAGCACCGCTGCCAACCACACTCCAGGCTCCGACGCAGATGACAAACCCCGTGTTAGAGCCGTTGACCTGGCCCGTAAGATCCGAGGAGAGAAGTCGAAGACCCGAGAGACAGCGCCTCCCATGTCTGCCCAGCAGAGGAGGGTGATGGAGCTGAAACGGTTCAGTGTACAGTTACAAAATGTGCACCCCAACGTGCTCGCCAAACACCTCCACAGAAGCGTGCTGTACCAGGACAAGGATGTAGTGATCGTCAACAAACCCTACGGCATCCCTGTGGCAGGTAAACCAACACTGGGCTGTCTTCTTTAATCTGATTACACTGACAAGAAGTTTGAAAAAGTTTTTATTTTCAGTTTGAAATAAAAATAAAAATCAACTCATTGTAATGTTTAAAAAAAACCCAATATGAGATCTTTGTAACATGGTGTTTTACAATGGACATGGTCAGCAGCAATATTCAGGTAGACTGGTGTTTAAACGATGGTACTAAAGGGCACAGAGTGTGCCAAGAAAACATCGTCTGACATCATCCATTTGTACTGTTCTGTGTGAACCCGAAAGATCATTGGGAAACTTTATAAAATACTCAAACCTGCCTGTCTGACACCAAGAGCCATGCCACATTTAGTCTTTTAAATCACCTTTCTTTCCCATTCTGATCATGGCTCTGAACTATTGACCATTATTGATGCCTGCATGCTAAATTAATGTGATTATCTAATTAGATATTTGTATTAATGAACAGTTAAACATGTGTATGAAAAATTATGTGGTGAGACTATATTTTATTGTTGTACATATTAAGGTGTTCTTAAACAGGCTCAGTATTGTTATTATTATTATTATTGTTGTTGTTATTGTTAGGAGACATGCAGTAGTGTCATTACTGAGAACAGCTGGAATGACCATAAAAATGTCAGCTATCACACTGAAGCTGGGATGTCTAACTGGCACCACAAATGTAATGTTGCTGCTGTCTCCCAGATGACTCTGACGTCACATCCATCACCTCTGTGCTTCCTGTTCTCTCCAAAATGATGGATGGGATGAAGATCAAGTCTGATTCTCAGCTCATTCCCTGTCTGGGTCTAGAAAAGGACTCAACGGGAACTCTCCTGCTGGCCAGGAGGGATGAAGTGGTGGAGCACGTACTCGCTCTGAATAGAAATAACAAAGTGGAGAGGAAGTACTGGTGAGTAGGGGAAACTGATAAGGATTAATTAAATAATGTACATGCTAATACTCCCACTGCATGTTAGTTATGTTGTTCCTTTTCAGGGTTATCACGGTTGGTGTTCCTGTGCCATCTGAAGGTCTGATTGATATTCCCATCATAGAGAGAGAGGTCACAGGTCCTCAGCCACACTACAAGGTGCCTCTTATTCTGTATGATCATTGCTTTAAACATCCTTGTATGTATGGCTTTTAGCTTAGTAGTTAGTATGTTTATTACACATTAAATTAGTTTGGGTTTGTTGTCCAGAGCATTTGAGTAAATTACTAGTTATTGTTTAAATAATGGTGTGCATTTTCCAGTCTCATAACAACTTCTTTGATTTCAGATGGCTCTGAGTCCTCTTTACAGACTGAATAATGAAGGTGATGGTGTAACCAAAGTCCGAAGTCATCGCCAAGCTCATCCAGCATTGACCAAGTACAGAGTCCTGGACAGCAGCAGTGGTTGCAGCCTTGTGGAGCTCCAGCCTTTTACAGGTAACAGTGCACATGTGAACAAAAGGAAATCATCCCAAAAACCTGCCTGGGCACATGTTCAGTATTTTTCTGCTTCATTGTGTTCACAGGAGTGAAGCACCAGATGAGGGTTCATATGGCCTTTGCTCTCGGGTGTCCCATTCTTGGTGACCACAAATATTCCCACTGGAGCAAACTGGCACCACAGGTAAGATGTTTACAGTCTCTTTTTTTAACATGTATAAGAGTTTGATTTCTATTTTGTCACAAATGACTAAATAATACATTTCCTTCCACAGAAATTACCAGAACGTGTGCTGGGAAAACTTGGGATTGAACAGAGCAAGGTTCGGCACCTTCCCCTTCATTTACATGCACGACAGCTGACGCTGCCAGGAATCAGCCAAGCTGACGTCAACGTGTCCTGCCCGCTACCGAAATACTTCACCCAAACACTGGGCCGACTGCATATAACGCTCCCAGATGAAAAACAAACGTGATCATCTCCTTGCTTTGTTCAGCGTTTAACAGTCCAACCCTGTTAAATGTAATTTAAATGTGGAATAGAACATCAGGATGTGTAACTACAGCGCTGATACGTGTGATGGTGGACAGATGTGGAACAGAATGTGTTAATTATGAAAAACTGATGCTATGGAACTGAATAAGAACCATTCAAATGCGTCATTATTAAAAAGACCCACAGCTCACTTTTTCTTTTTAGAAGACAGTAATCATTATGTTTCAGCTTGACATGACTTACTACAAAGATTCCATCTGCATATATTGTTTAATAACCTACTATACACACATACATGAAGGAATACGTTGGCAGAAATCCTTGATGGGTGTTTCAGATGTTAGTTTTATCCTGAGAAAAATCTCCTGAATGACTACAATATACAGATATAGGTGACAAATTAAAGGAAAAAAATCCAACAGTATCTGGTGTCTCAGTTATGCTGAGGGAGTACGTCTCAGCTCACATTAATCCTATGTTAAAATGCTTCAGTTTTGACACGAGTGGCATCTCCCAGGATGCAGGAAGGGGTTGAAATACTTGAGCTATGAAATTATGAATCAGGCTAGGACCTCTGTAGTCACCGGATCTTGAACAAAAAGTGCCCTGCGGGGGAGTTTGGGCCAACATGGCCACTAACATGGTTAAAATACCCATTTAGAGGATATCTTCTAGATAAAGAAAAATTGTGTCCTTCACTACAGCTGAGTTAAAGAGGCAGCACAGCACAGGCAACCAAGTTACTGAAACACACTGGTTTTGCCTTCAATTTGTCACCGATCTGTAGCACTTAACCATGTGAATGATTGAGTTTTAACTTATTCCACAAGCAATATCATGTAATTATGTTTTGGAAAAAACAGGCACAAGTATTTCAGATTCAAACTTATCATACATGGTCCAAAATGTATTTTTAAAAAAAAGTTGTGAGCACTGGTCCCTGTAACTGTCTTAAGATTATTACTAGTGGTACTAGAGAATTAAGACGTGAACAGCCTGTGAGGTTAAGAAAGAAAAGATTACAGTTGTTTAATCATTTATAAGATTGACTTTGTACAGGAACGTGTATCATCTCTGCCCAGCTGAGAAGAGACTAAAGTCTTGCTCACTTGCCGGTTCAAAAGTTACAGAGGTGATATCTTACAAAGGCAGCCAAGAGAACGAGAAGTCCAACCCACCGGTCAAAAACAGAGATAATAAGAAGAGAAGAATTTATGGATCTGATGAGCATAATCATGATACTCTCCTCAGAAGTTGTTCCACTTTATTTTAATGGCCATCGATGATAATAGTCAGGATGGATACTGCATAGTCAACAATCTGGAGAACAAGTTCCTGTGAGCCAAGTCCTCAATCTAGCTCACATTTTCTGGAACAACACAGATGATCTCCTGGATCTCTCTGACCACGATGATGCGAGACAGCATTTGTTCCACCTGCTGAATTGTGAGGGGCTGAGAGGAGTACCACATCGGGCTGTTTGGTGCAACGACAGGCTCTGGAGTCATGTAGTACGCATCGTTACGTCCTTTAACGCTCTGTGGGCTGGAAAAGAAAGTTAAGCATGTGTCTGGGGGTGTAAACTGAAGAGTAATCATCACATAAATCCTACTAAGCTGAAGTGCTGCTCACCATTTGAAGAGGTAAAAGTCATAAAGTTTGATGGGACAACGAAGAGGATTCGCAGGATCCTCGATCTGCTCTTCATACATGTCATCGGTTCCTAAATGATGCAATACACAGCAACAGGTCAACAACGGGCATTTCTGCTATCCAACACTGAGCTAATCACGACCTGAGCAAGAGAGTACCTTTTTGTCCAGCACTGTGTAGGCCTTGCCCTTTGAGAAGGCGAATACTGGTTGCTTTGTCCTTGGCGTTAGTTGGGTTCTTCCTTGAGTGTCTTAAGACTTTAGAGAAAGCTACTTTCATGTGCTGTTCAGGTGTTATCAAGCGGAAATACCTGCAACAAATACGACATTGTACCATATTCGGTATTTGACTCTGAGCGATTAGAGAGAGGATAAAAGACTAAGGGCCATTCAATGGTTACTCACTTAGTGTTGAAATACATTAGAGTTGTGAGCAATGTGGAAGGTGAATGTGCGCCAAGCTGTTTACACTCCCACAGCATCTCCTCTGTCACGTGACTTGGGATGATATAACCTAAGAGGAAAACATACCATGAGTACGGCAGGATTCACATTGCATGCGTTTAAGGCTTCAGCGCATCTCCGTCATGTTGAACAGGATGATGTGATGCCGAACTAAATCGTCGATCTGCTGCTTAGCTCGTCCTTGCCGAAAAAATGCTGTTAAATGCATAAGGTTAGTAAAGTGCAGCTAGCATGGCTAATGCAAACAGGCAACTGGAGCTCTTTTAATCTTGTGAATGACTGATGGTTGTTGCTATGACAATCATGCCAGAAAAGATCCCAAATGTCAAAGATGTCCATTGTCGAGTGTTTACATACATGTAAATGTATGTAAACACAATTACAAAATTGTGGATTTTGCCTTACCTAAAGGATGCACAGTGGGTTTCCAGTCGTGCAGGATTTTGTGTAAACTTTCGCAAAATCGAGTGTAATATGGATCATTGAAAATATCATCCACACGTCCATTTTCAGAAAGATACTATAAAAAAGAAAAAAAAACCCAACAACACAGAAAAGATTGTTAAGCAATTTCAGCCTTAGTTTTATTCTTCCTGCCTCTTTGTGGTTGAGTATGGAGATACTAACCTTCTGTATACACAAGAAAACATAATACAGGACATCGGGAGCAAACTGCTCGTCCTCGGATCCTCGTGCCTCCTGAGTCATCAGGGAAAGACCCAAGTTTAACTCCGCCACTGCACTGGATACCAGATCTTCCTGAAAACGCAGGGGCTGACGACCTGAACGCAGAAATACCAGAAAACACTACGTTTGGAGAAGCAGTGTAAAACTGACTTTACTTCTAGGTGACTAAGAATAACAGTACGTACTACACAAAGTGCCAACAGCAAAATGTTGTGACTTCCTCTGGTTTCAGCAAGAGCTCACTGTTACTGAGACAACTGTAACAGGCCTACTTACGTCCTATGGGCGCAAGCTTTGTTGTTTCCCGTTTGCTTAGTTCAGCATTTTTTCTC
The DNA here is from genome assembly GCF_000239375.1 of Pundamilia nyererei. Lineage (NCBI taxonomy): Eukaryota > Metazoa > Chordata > Actinopteri > Cichliformes > Cichlidae > Pundamilia > Pundamilia nyererei. The sequence goes on from NW_005187511.1 coordinate 1,781,830, forward strand.
TTCACCCAAAGGCGCCAAACCTCCAGCCCTTCCTCTGGCTTTAGACACACAGGAACCAGAATCTCTGTGGGTGCTTCGCCCTGAGCTTCAGTGGCTACATGACCCTGCAGTAGAAGAGCAAAGGAAAAAAAAAAAAAAGGTTGTTTTTGAGAAAGATGGCAGCACATCAACACATCTTATTAATTACATGATGGTAATTCATAGTATGATAATACTGTTATGTTGTAACATTGTATTGTTATGATTAGTAGTATTAACTAGTCCTAGTTAAACTAGTTCACATTCTTAATTCAGAAAGGAAAAAAAGGCTAAAAATAAACATGAACTTTTGAAAACACCATCATGATTATAACCAAAGCAACAATTATCAGTTCTGTTCTGTTACATTTGCACAGGGCAAATTTAGTTCCAGCCATAATCATCGAGGACGAGAGTACAACTGTAAGACGGAGTCTTTTCTAACCTGCAGATGGAGCTGCTGGTCTTGTCCATCTTCCCCTTGACTCTGCTGTTGATTTGGGTCCCATATTTGCACTGACTGTGTAGTGTTGTATGTCCCGCCTACGGTCTGCACTGCCACGGGGATATGAATGTTGCCGTTCATGAACTGTGCTGGGAAGAGGGTCTGCACGATCTCTTCCTGCGTTGCAGTGGTGGCCGAATGCACATCGGCAGACCTCGATGTGGAATTTGGGGACATTTTGTCCTTGCCGTTGGCGGTAGTTACTTGCACTGTGCTATACGTCTCCTGTGGTATAGCAATGTGAGTTACACCCTGCTGCTGTGGAGTGGAGTACACAGGGATGGTCCAGGTCTCACCTTGGGGACCTGTGATTGTTCCTGTAGTGCTGTACAGCTGAGCACTGTCAACTGTGAGCAAATCCGGTCGTAGGGACACATAACTTTGCTGCTGCCCTTGAGGGATGGCTAAAACTGTAGCCACCTGCTGCCCCTGTGGAACAGCATACGAAACAGCTAGGGGGACATCCATCTTACGCTTCTTGGCTGGTTGGAGAACAGTGGGGATAGTGCTGGGCCTCCGCTCTGCCTCCCTGGTAGAGTCCTGTTGCTGAGCAGGAGTCATGGTCTCAATGGTCTGGATCTGGATTTGTTGCCCACCCTGTAACTGAATCTGCTGGCCGGCCTGAAGTTGAATTTGCTGTCCCCCAGGCAACTGAATATGCTGCATTCCCTGCAACTGGATTTGTTGGCCACTTGACAGTTGGATTTGTTGTCCTCCAGCTACGGCGGCAACCAACTGAGCCTGAATCTGTGAAACACAGTAAACATGTTTTTTTTGTTTGTTTGTTTAAATGGGGAAACATGGAAAAACCTGATAGACGTAACTGAAGTTAATCCTCTACCTGCTGTTGCTGCTCCTCTGTGAGCTCTCCTGCCTGCACAAGCTGGGCTGTTGAGATTCCCTGTATGTCCTGCTGAGAGGGGTGGGCCACCTGAAGAACCTGACCAACTGTTTGGCCCTGCTGTTCTTGGATCTGAACCTGGCACAGAGGGAGAGTAAGAAAAACAAACAGACTTGTAAGCAACCTTATGAATCATAAACACACTGAAATACTTTTCTTTGACATTTCTGCTATGAACAACACAACAGTCATCAAAGTCATAAGGCGTCTCAAGTTTATACATTTGAAGTCTCAGTAAGATACACCCATGTCTGAGGTGACCGATCCTGTTTTAATTACATTAATGTGAATTGAACAAGCATGAAACAGCAACCATAATCCTGAGAGAAAGTTGATCTTTTTTTTGGCTTGTGATACTTCATAGAACTAACTTCTGCTACTAATCAAACAGATATTTCATTGGTTGTGCTACAAGGTCTTTAATTATCTGCACAACAGGCAAACAAAAAGCAAACACCCTCTTTCCAATTACATTAAAAACATTTACATTGCTTTAATTTTATTGCACAGAAGGACTACAATGTGATGGTACAAATCAGTATAACCAGTCAGAAATGTATCCTCCATTTCCACCTGCACCTTTTCCTACTGAAGAATCATTGTGACCACAACATTTTTCTGTAAAGTGCTCCTTTGCGTGGTTTTCACATTTCCAGTTGGCTCTGTATGCATACTTAAATACTAAGTGAAAGATCTTCTGTTTGTATTCAGTAGGAAAGGGATTCCTTCCAGTGAGCCTGACTGTAGCCTCTCAGAAGGCACTGCTTTGATATTTGGATTGGATATCAGTCCAATACTCGATCCAACTTTTTGGGTCAGTATGGGATCCATTCCTTTGAGTTCTACAATGTTTTCTGTTTACCAGATAACAGCAGCAGTTAGCGCCACAGCTAACACAGCATGGAGGGAGGTTTGGGGTCATTTCATGCTGCTACACCAACAACTTCTATCTGTACATCTGCAGAAGCATTTATTTAACTGGAAACTTTCCTCCTGTTTACTTTCACTCTCATTATGCTCTGTCCAGTCATGCAAGATGGAAAGTTTTGTGTAACACTTTTTAGGAGTGTTTACTAAACTTATGATATAATTATAATTTTAAATGTGATCAAGTCAGTTAAAGTTAATTTCACTCCAGCTGTCTCATTCTTGATGAAGAAAGTACAATGCCTGTAAATGACACCAGTTTGCAGCCTAATGACTCCAGTCCAGTGCAAATAGATTAAATGAACAAGAATATATTTCTATATCCTCCCTTTTTCAATAATAAATACCAAAAATTCTGTAAATTTATAGCCCGTTTTTAACCCTAACCCTTTTCAAAACTTGTGAAAACTTAAGTGGAGTATGACCTCATTTCATACAAATGATTCACATCTATAGCTGATAAAGACAACACCAGTACACATTTTATGTGCTATAAGAGTGTCATATTTTGATGGTTTGGCTACAGCAATGTCTCACATTTACATTTTCAAATGTAGGACTAGGAGAAAAACCCAGGCATGTCTGAGAGGAACAGCAACATGTCAGCCTCTGATAGATTTAGTGAAAAGGGAGCTACCTTTCAAATATTCCAGAAAACCACTCCTGCAAAAGGTGGAGAAACTTTGAGGAGAGCCTCGCAGCTCCTGACATGTAACCCAAAAGTAAACAAATGCCTCAAACTAAGCATTACTACGACAGGAAGAGCCAATGGTGGGTAGAAATTACCAAATCAATCACCTGCAGGTGTTTAAACAGCTCAACCCAAGAAGAAAAAAAAAAACCAACATAAAACATCCTGGGTAAAAAAAAGAAAAGAAAAAAGTTTTCAGGTTAATTATATGACAATACTGCGCAGGTGTTTGAGGAGGTTAAGCTACTTTAGTTATTGATAAACTCAAATGTTAAACAGTTATTTTATATGTTTATACAGACTTACATGGAAACACTACCTCGGCTACTTTTGTGATTACATTTGACGTATGCTGTGTCACTGTATGTAATGCTGTTGCCACCTTGTTTTGACAGATTCACATTTCAAATTTCATTTCAGTAAGAAAGTGCACTTCATGTACTTACACTTAACGTACAAAAAAAGCTGCTGTCTGCAAGTGTTTAAAATTTTTGTATTTTTTTTCTATATCACCAAAATTATCACAAATTTTCTGATGAAATATCATGATATAAATTTTGAATCTATAATTACCCACCCTTATTTCAATCTCTTCCTCACAGTGAGAAATACAGCTTTCTAATCCAACACTGAGATCAAATCAGTACATCAGCAGAGACTCACAGTCAAAGCAGTGGTGTCAGATCAGAAAGGGAAAAAGCTGGACTGGTACATCCTTAGTAGCCTCAGGTTTTTAATGTCAACATAGATGCATTCTCATATGCGTGACAGTGTATCAGGCTATACTATGGAGTAATGCAAAAATAACGCACTGCTTTTTAAAACAGTAACTAATAGTTTGTAACATATTCTGGTCTCTATGTAATGACACAAACACTAGTGAGTAATTGTGGTGTGCTGAGACTGAGAGGACAATCAGCTATATAAAATTTAAACACACTGTTTTTGTATGAGGTTAGGCAGGAAGAGTCTCTGTGGACTACGTTTGCAAATGACATCATGTTTGATTAGTTTAAATTTCTAGAATCAACCATGCAAAGCAACAAACAGTTCACAACAGAGGTGAAGAAGAGAGTGCAGGCAGGGTTGAGTGGATGGAGACAAGTGGCAGGGTGATTTGTGACAGAAGGATAGCAACAAGAATTTAAGAGACTGTAGTGAGACCTGCTCTGATCTACGGTTTGGAGACAGTGGCACTGACAGTAAGACAAAGCGGGACTGCAGGTCACAGAGCTGAAGTTGCTCAGATTTGTTTTTGGAGTGACCAGGATGGATATGATTAGAACTGAATACATCATTGGGCCAGGTCAGGTTGAGCAGTGTGGATGCAAACTTTGAGAGTTTGTGTGAAAGAGGATGATAGGGTGGGATAGGGTGAGATGGAGGCAGATGATTCGACCAATAACAAGAGCAGCTGAAACAGGAAGAAACTAACCTGCACTTGAAGCTGCTGTTCAGAACCTTGATGCAGCTGGGGTGACATCTCTGTTGAGGTCACCTGTACCTGTTATAAAACATGTACATGTAATTGCAAACCACCAAACAACATAATTCAACACCCAATATAAAGTGTCTTACTGGACAGGCCAGCTCCAGGAGAGATCCTGCCACCTCCGTGCTGTCTGTGTAAATACAGTTGGCACCCTGCTGATGGTACACCATGGCTGTACTGGTGGCTGCCCCTTCCTGCTGGCTGAACTCCTGCAGCACCTCTGGGCCCTTGGCAAGAGACTCCAGGAACTCCTTCATCCTGTGCTGAGGCACAGTGCGGGCCTTTTGCCGCACATATTCGTCAAAGGAGACCACCCCACTCTCCTGCTCGTTCATCGTCACTGGACCTGGAAAGGAGATTTTTCTTTTACACTTCTAAGAGCACAGTTATATCCATTACATCCTAAACAAGCTGCATTTGCAATGTTCATGTAAAATGATGAGAGACGGCTTTTCTCTCTTACATACAACTACAATGATGCAGTTTAAATGTTTGTCAGTAAGGTTGGGAACGTTAGGGTTGCTATATTAAATGCATTTGGCTTGGAGCTAATACAATGACTGTGCTTTGCTTAAATCAACTTTTCCTACAATTAAGAAACACTGCAATCACAGATTAGCTGAAAGGTAAACCTAAATGTTTACTATGAGCGATTAACTGGGTTTAATAGCAATGAAGTAATGAAGCAACGCACCAACAATGGTGCCTGGTTTCATTATATTGACAGTTTATGTGACAGCTAGTTGTTAGCATGCTAGCTTAACAATGTTAGCTAGGCGCTGTTTTGCCACAACCCATATGGATAGTTCACTGAGTAGCAACCGCCGACTGCATTCTACGCTGTTGAATACCAATATAATTTATGCCGTAACTTATACAACACGGCTATAGTTTTACTCATAATAGAGGCTATCGAACTGTATTTAACACAGCAACACCTCGCTGGCTAACCACTGTGCTAACGTTAGCTAGCGAGCTAGCTCGGCTGCTCTGGATCCTGTCATGCTACCTTAAATAAAATGAAATCCTCTTGTTTCCGCCAAGGCACGGTGTTTAAAACCAAAAAGCCGATAAACGTCTAACAGCTACCACCAGCATACCATTTACTTGGCTACATAGCACATTTTAGCAGCTGTGCAATCCCGCAAAACAATGCCGTGATTACACGGAGATAAAATTTAACCATTGGCCGATTCTCTGACGTCTGCTTATTTCACGCTGAGCTCCGGGTTGTGTTAAAAGTTTACCACTTCCAGCAAAGCGCAGGTTTAGTTATGCGGCGAAATCCCACGTCGTATGTCCAAAAAAACACCACTCAGCGACACACGCACAAAACCCCACACACTGTTTACCAAGTGAGACATAAAATGACGGAAGTATAGGCCCCGAAAACAACGCGGCTGCTCTCCACACTGCTCTGCCAACCAACGGGCTGATAACTGCAGCTCCCATCCCGGTAGCAAGAGCAGCACTGTTATGAAAACTTACATGACATTTGGACGAGAAGTGCAACCACATTTGTGTAGTTAAAGGTAGGGCATGTCTCATCTGTAACGGTGGGTCAACCGTAGTCTGGCAGTGCAAGATAATCACAGTCTCTCAGATTAAAACAGGGTCATTTGCATTGAAATGATAGAACCTATATACACAGATACCCAGTTTGAATGATCGCAATAAATAGACAGCCTTTTACAATACCACTCCTTTCATTGAAGATTAATTTAAAAATCAGACAAAATAATGACTGATAATTGTCATACTATTAGATATCTGTTCTAATATTACAGAAAAGTATCTGTATAGTTTTAAATTAGATAGATATTGGCCACATTATGTGGTTAATTGGCCTTGGTTATTTATTTTAATTTTAAAATATTTTAGTAGGGATTCCTTACTTAAATTATTATTTTCGGTCAAACTGTTTTTATGTTACGATATCTCTGTTTTTGATTATTAATCATTTTATTTTATTATTAACTGTTTAATTTATTTCCTCTGACTCTGGAAATCAAGATACGTGACTTTAAATGAACACAAACATTTTCTTCCAGGATGGTTCTCCTGAAGCTTGGTAAACATGAATGCATGTGCCTTTAACTTGTTCTAACTTCCCCAGTCTGCCTTAAAGAGCCAGGCATGTGCTACTGAGGGCCTCCCCCTGTTCCCTCCACAACAAACTGCCTCTTGCCCTTCTTAAGGTGGACCTAGACAGATGCGCTGTGTGCATAGGCTGTGTCCTCTACACACTGGATTGGAAAGAGTTAATTCCCACACTCGCTGCAGACTATCTCTGACTCTACAAGGGCTCTCTTATGGCAGCGTTTATGCAGTATGTGTACATTTTTCTTTAACTGCTTAACATCTTCCAGGGTGTTGGCAACACATCTAGGGTTAAGGATAGGTTCTTGTTAAATGTCCACCCCTGTTTATAGACTTTAAAACACCCAAATTCTGAGTCTATTATAATTAACCCCTTGAGGTCTCTCATCACAAGCAATGATCCTAGAAGATGTAATTTAAAAAGAAAATGTCCAAATTCTTTGCAGTAAGGGGACAAAATAATTTTAACATATGGAACAGAACTACTTTTTCCAGTATAATATATACTGGCTTTTCTCCAAAATGCAGGGTTACATTTATGGTTTGAAGCTAAATTGGGGCTGTCAGCAAAGATGACTTGGAACTAAGAGGGTTCATGGAAAAAACGAAAGTCATAATGCGGTGAATCTTCATTTGAAATGTAACATCTTCTAGTTTCTGAAAATCTGCCTGTTTAGCAAAATCTAGCCCGAACACTATCACCATGGTGGACGTTAAGAGGAAAGAAAGCTGATCCATTATTGATAGAGAAAAGACCACAGGATTCATCTGAGTGGTGACTAACACTCTCCTAATTTGATCATAAAGCGTAAGTCTTTCACATGCACACTCTGGAAAAATAATAAGCTAGTAAGTTGGCATGAAACAGCTTACTTGGCTCGTGACTTACTGGCTTATCACTGCAGGTGACTTTATGCCACTGTAAGAATCTTAATGTAATCCTTTTGAGAAGGATTTACCTTTAAACAGCTGCCATTAAAACAAAACAGAAGGCTTGTAGGTTGTTATTAACAGTCGGTCATTTACAACTTTGATTTTCATTTTAAAATCCTTCATTTATGAACACTGCAAACAGTAAACAGGAATTATTTATTCAACCTTTTTTCTCCAGAAATGGGCCATGGTAATCAGGTCTTTGTTTTACTAGCGACATAGTGATGGAAAGTTGCCAAGTAACCAGCAGGTGCAATAAGCCGTTAGTTAGTTGTGAGCGCGCCAGTCAGTATGTTCAAGGCTCACTGTGATGCACCTTGTGTATCACCTCAGAAATCAGGCTTTACACATACTTTTACCAGAGATGCAGCACAACCCGTGATGCACTAAAAAGAAAGCAGAAAATAAGACTTGATCGCAGGTAAGTCAATGAGTTAGACTGATTTGACAGCTGAATGATGTGTTGTCATGTGTGTTTTATACTTGTGTTTGCCTGAATCATAACTGAACTATGAAGGGGTAAAATATTTCAGTTTTTCAGAGTTTTTCTGGATTCACAGCATTTTCTAGTCTTTCTAATTGCATTTAGATACCTATTGTTTACACTGCCTGATTTATTACTGAAATGGCTACTTTATATTTTTGGTTCGACTGACTCATATTGTGAACAGTTTTTCCAAAGTTGTGTTGTAATTTTGCTGATTCAAATGTGCATTTATTGTAGAGGGTGCACATCCTCCAGATTACAAGTAGAAAATATTGTCATTTAGAACTGAAACATAAGAGTTCGTCTGTGTGAATCTAAATATATTTAATAATCATTTACCTCCCCATTATGGCTGTGAAGAAAGTGTTTCAGTGTTTATTTCAAGGTAAAATCAAGTTTTAGCCATCTTGACATCAATAAATATTTTTAGTACATATGTTTGTGTTTACCAAAGCAGTTTTTGATTATTTAGTTGCTGTGAAAGTGTGGCAACAAAAGAGGAACTTTTTATTAAAAGAGGCTTTTTATTATCTTGGTTGGCTGAAGTTTTGCGTTAGCTTCAGAAAAACTGTAAAGCATATTTTTAGACTGTTAATTTTAGTGCTAGGGACATTAGGAACCTGAATGCATGGAAACGTGTTTCAGTGCTTTCGCTCTGTCTTCTCTACAGATCTTGGCTGTCAAAAATGGGGCGTCTGCTCTTTGTGACACTAACCGTGTCCCTCTCTTCACTTGGAAGCCTTATTCAGTCTTCGCATTCACCATCCAACTCTGGCTCAGTCCAAACAACTCAAAGTGGAGCCAGAAACAACAGCAGCCTGGACAGCTTGGCCAGGGAAGTAATCTTTCAATCAGAAAGCCCTGTAGAAGGCAGCCGGTATAGTGTTGGCAGCATGGAGTTGCAGCAACTCATCAATCAGGCTGTCACTCCATTGAGCAAAGAAACCCACTCTGGGTCTGGAATCATAGTGGGGACAGAACCCAGCCTGCACCACTCAGGGCCTCTGGACCAAAGAGCTGACAAAGCTAATACTTCAATTACAGGAAACACTCACCCCAGTGCACCCGTAATCTCAGAGGGAGCTCTGCTGGAAGGCGGCCACATAACAGCAGAGCGCTTACAAGAGAGTCATACCTCTGCTGTGAAACACAACTTCCCAACTCGTAAGTAAAGCTGTGATATGGAAGTGAAGTAGCGCACATAGTGCATTACTTGACGTTTTTCTTTAACTGCATCAAATTGTCAGGTGGTCACAGTGAGATCTAGTATAAAATTATATCCTTCTTTTCACATTTTTGTATGAAAAATCAAATTTAAATCTATTTAAAAATCAAATTTAAATCTATTTAAAAAGCAAATAAAGTAAAAGTGATTGATATTGGATCTTTTGGTTCGATGTAGCTGTCTGTGACACTGCATGCTGTGCAACTATGCTGGTAATCGGGCTAACAGTATGTAAAAATTCACCATGAAATTATTTTTAATTAAAAATATAAAATCTTCTCTTTCTTTCAGGTGGAGACCGCCCTAAACTTCCTTTCCATACCAGTGCGTTTACTTCCATGATAAATTATAAACCTTCAGAACCTGGAGGCCCCTGCGTGCTGGGTGTTGGGCCGTGTATTGTTCTTAAAAACTTTAATGGCACCAGTCTGCTCTGGGACGACATGAGGCGCACACTGGCGTTTGCCTGGGAATTGCACGTCTTTGGGTCTGCCAGCCTTTTCTTGCTGATGGCTTGCCTGGCAGTTGTGGGGACGGCTGGAGCATGTACGCTTCCTCGGCCCCTCTGTTACACCCTGATCCTGGCAAATAGCTTCCTAATCATGGGTGGTTCTTTGCGTACCATCCTCCTCATACTTGACCCCTATGGTACCCGTCAGATTCTGTCTCATGCCACTCTGGCAGCGCTACATAATGTTCCTCTGCAGCTTCTTCTGTGGGCGCAGCTTGCTCTCGCTCTGGTTACACTGAAAGGGTTAAATTTATTACTTTTCCCACTAAAGCTGCAGCACCCATGGGTGGTTGGAGGGTTTGGTATATTTCATTGCTCTGCATTATTTGTAGCCGATCTATACTCTTTAACTTTAACCCCTGCTGTCCCTCTTTTGCTACAGACCCTTTCCCTCTGCTGGGGCCTCCCATTTTGCTTGGGGATCCTCACAAAGGCCCTTTCCAATCTGCAACCCTTTCTCAGGTCCTCTTTACCACAGTGGGCTCCTTCACAGAGGCCCGAGAGGCGCGGAAAGCGAGTCATAGCAGGGTGCGCTTTCCTTGGGGTGCTATGCTGCAGCCTTCAGATGTATAGTCTCTTCTGGCTTTATGGGCTACTGGGAAACTGGAGGCGCTTTGGCTGGGGCTGGTGGCTGAGTCAGTTCTGGGCGAGACTCCTTGAGTTAGCCTGGGGATTCTCTTTGCTTGTCCTGGGATCTTGGATCTTCTGGACTCCATCTAAGGGTCACACAAGGGGTGATCATGTGCAGAGCAGAGTGGAGGCATTCAAAAGAATGGAGGATAAAAGCTTTTGGGATAGGGTGTTAGCCACTGTGTGGAAAGTCCCACTAAAAAAATCAGATAAAAGCTGGGAAGACCTGATGCCAAATAACTGGTCCAAATATAACCTGTCAAAAGCAGGTATCAGCAACAACATAATGTCCCCATATGATGATCGAACATCCACCCAAATATCAGAGCACAAGTCTGATCCTGGTAGTAGCAGCTCGGACTCTCAGGCAGCATTGCTGTGGCAAAAAGTTGGTGAACGTGAGTGTATTCTTTCACTTATAGAGTTTGACATGCGGCCCCCATCTCCTATTAACCTCAGGCGCAGCATTGACAATGCTTTTCACCACGGACAGCTTGTAGCAGGGAGTCTGTTCACACCTCCGCCTCCCTCATGGACAATGGGCACCAATGATGAAGACGGTGGTCTAAAACCCTTCCCTCCAGCTTTTATCAGCTACGGCTGGATGGACACAGAGTCCATTTCGGCATCTCTAGACCATTTCCAGGCCAAAGAACCAGTACACTCACCCAGTGCTGCATCTGAAAATAATGGCAGCAGTGAGTCTCCAGCTGCTGCATACATGAGAGAGGAATTCTCTGCAGTGATGCATCAGCATTACTGGTCAGATGACGATGTCACAGACCTCTAAGGACATAAACTTCTTTTACATAAACTATCATATTTCTTTTAGTAAAAACTGTTTACTATGGGTGGGTTTAATAATGCAAAAATACAGTCAGTATGACCTGAAATTTGTCACTTTTTATATGATCTTTATGTTTTTGAGAAGATGATGGTACTTTCACTTAAATAAATCTGTTGAGTCAGATTTTTTTCTCCTAGTGAATAATATGAGTATTTAATAATAATAAAGGTCTAATATGTTTTGTTCTATCAGTGTTATTTGTGTATGTAGGACAGATGACCTTTAATTCAGCAAGTTACCATCTCTTATCTGTTGACATCTGATTAGTGTACCAACAGCGACTGGATGTTTTTACTGTCTTGTTTGTAAATCAATTTGAATTTATATGAATAATATGATCAACAATAAATTTAGAAATTGAAAGAATAAATTTTGTGCTAACAATGTTTTACATCATACCAAATTTACATTTATTGATTTTGCCTGAAATATGTGTGTGTGTGTGTGTGTGTGTGTTTGTGTTCAAATCATAATAATGGCAGTCAGCATGGAGGTGTAAGGATGTAATCTTTTAGTAGATGTTTAGATCACTGAAAACTGGTTTACGTAAAGCTGAAAAACCGAGAAACAGAAGATTTTCAGAAGAGGTGAAAAAAAGAATAGAATTTAAACATTCGATTTTAGACATGGGTGTGGGTAATTACCCCGAACAAAAGGGAATTAATTAAACTTAGTAGCATTTAGTTGTGTTATTATTCAGCTTGAATTGTTTGATATAACTACCAGTGTTAGAAAAAAAAGTGGAAAATAAAAGATGTCTTTAACAGGCTACGCTGTGACAGGAGAATCTATTGGGAAGAACTCAAAATTTTCAAAAAGTCATAAATTGACAAGAATGCTGAATTTGGAACTTTTTTAAACCTACATTTTGTTTTTTTGTTAATCGCAAACTTGATGGTTATTTTTCCCATAAATATTTGAATCTTCTTATTTCTACTTTCAGTAGCCCTAATGCATACGTTGTAATGTCGTATTTCTCAGCGGTGCGCAAACACAAAAAACAGGATAACAGAGCTGATTAGTCCAGTACATGCTTATCATACACAACAAAGACTTCTCCCGCTACAGGTTGACATGGCAATGAATGATTGGTCAACAGTTTGAAAAGGGGGTGGTTCTGGAGATTACCTTTGAAATCATTTTACAAAAGCACTGTTATATAATAATTAAAGGTGTGATGCCTTGCCTCCATTTGCCGTATGTTGCAGTGACAGTTTCTCAATCATTTTTTGGGATGATTTGTGATGATGGTGATGATGCAGTGGGTGCTGTGCAAACACCTGCAGCAGTGTGATTGATGTTTAGCCTAAAACTTTGCTGACATTCAAATGTGACCATCTGAGTGACTTAAATTGGTAAGTTTCAATAACCTAAATACCAACTTACATCTGTCTTATTAAAGGTTATGTTCATGAAAATAATCTTAGTCTGGTGTGTCCGGCGACTCACTGTTTACTTTTAAACAAAAGATTTGTTAATGATTAATTTTAAAATGTAAATTATTCATTTGGAATAGATCATAAAAACCCAGCAGACCACATCAATAAAATCAAAAAGTCTGAATATATTTAATATTCTAATTATTCTAAATCAAACACCTTTCATTTAGTGTATGAATATTGAATATGCATTGATAATATTGAGTTTAGATTCACTAGATTAAAAAAAAAAGACTAATGGTTAATAATCAGATATTAAAACTACTGGAGTGTTTACACGTGTAGCATCTGTGGATCTATTGTTAAACAGTTTTCTGAACAGTTGACATTTACTGCACCTTCTAATTGATGCATGTGCTCACAGATCAAGGTGTGATGGGCCCTCTTGTGGTCAAACATTGTAAACAAACATTTACTCAGTTTATTTCCTTGCAGGATAAAGAATATTCACTCCTTCCTTTATGAGCGGATGGTGAGTTTTTGGTTACTTGCCTTTTGCTACTCAACATTAACCCTACCCTTTGTAAACTAAGAAGTGCCTGCACCTCCCTACCCTGAATTGGTAAATGGCCTGTATTTATATAGCGCTTCACTAGTCCCTAAGGACCCCAAAGCGCTTTACACATCCAGTCATCCACCCATTCACACACACATTCACACACTGGTGATGGCAAGCTACATTGTAGCCACAGCCACCCTGGGGCGCACTGACAGAGGCGAGGCTGCCAGACACTGGCGCCACCGGGCCCTCTGACCACCACCAGTAGGCAACGGGTGAAGTGTCTTGCCCAAGGACACAACGACCGAGACTGTCCAAGCCGGGGCTCGAACCGGCAACCTTCCGATTACAAGGTGAACTCCCAACTCTTGAGCCACGATCGCCCCCGAATTCTCATTTAGGCCTCGTCTTGTTTCCCAGACGTGAACTGCCTCTCCATAGTATCCACAATATCCATTTCCTGTGTTCTCACAATTCCCTGTGGGACCTGGAATTTTCCATCCCACAACCCCATCTCATCCTCTTGCCCCTCCTCCATGACTGTGGTTTTTGTAACCATACCTGTGGCCACAAATGATCATAAGTCCAATAGGTTCCCCACTTGCCTGTTTCTAGTATTTTCTCAATATACTTTTCTGCCATTCCCTAACAAACTGCTTGTATCTCCAAAGGATCAAACTCAAACTGCCGAGCATCTTAAACCTGTAAATCCAGAAGCCCACACCACAATACCCGAACACTCAGACTAACCAGATGCCTGTGGTGTGTCCATCAACATACTGCTGTTACTATGTCAACAACAGTGTTGCCACCGCTCAGAAGCCTTTGACTCAAACATTTTATCATCCACACCCTTACAAGTAATGACATTATGTTCCTCGTGAGGCTGCCATGCCAGTATTTCCTGATCCTTCAGCCACACCTCTTACCAGCACAGCTCCATCAGCTCAGAGAATTTCAGCCTGTCTGCCGTGTTTCCTCTTTGCCCTTTCCTTTAGCACTGGATACACAATCATTGACTGAATTTGTTTAAAACGCTCATACTCAACTGTTTTGTCTTGTTTTTCAGTCAGTCCATCACCTATCCTTTGGCATTCCTTAATGTGTACATTTATGCAGGATTGCTTTCTTTCATCTGTACGCTGTGAACAGGTTGCTGTACATTTTACATTAACTCACTGGCAACTGGATGACAGTAAATTATTTTCAGTAACTATGTTGCTGTAGTTTAAGTTGCAGTAAAATTACTGTAAATACTTTTTACATTAACTTAATAGCATACAGCTGCCAATCTGCCAGTAACTTATTTTATTTTATTATTCAGTCCGTAAGAAAATTATTGTATTTGTTGTTTTTATTTATTTTTTAATTATAGCAACAGAAGTGTCACAAAAGTCACTCTAGTTGAGCACTGCAAACCACATCTAACTTTCCATCAAATAAAATATAAAATCACAATTAGTCACGAAGACCTGTCACTACAAGATGCTTTTTAATTGTTAAACTTACAATTAAAACAAATTACAACAAATAACAATTATACTCATACATGGCGTCTTTTAGCTTGGTCTTAATATTAATAACTAATAAACACGCCTGGCTGTCCTAATATCTGCGACAGTAACACAGTGCTCTTATCATATCAAATCAAACATTCACCTGATGATGGTATGAGATGCAGAAACAGAGATTCACTAAAGTTATTAGTATTAGCTATTAGTTTAGCAGCATCACTAAAATTAAAAACATGTTAAAAAGTTAGGCTTGACTATTGAAACCCTTTATTTCAGGCTGTTCTACAAGCTACCTGAAAAACCTTCAGTTAATCCAAAATAATGCAGAGAAAGTACTAACAAGGGATAGAAAGAGACACAATATTGACCCAATATTGGCTTCTCTTCACTGACTCCTGTTAAATCCAGAGCTGAATTTAAAATCTTTACCCTCACATTCAGGGTACATTCATAGAAACATAATCCCAACAGAAACTGCTCTCAGGCTGCAGGCCTGTTTTTAAAAGTAGAATTCAACGCAAAGCCTTCAGCTATCAGGCCCGTCTCCCTTCTAACCAGCTCTTAGTTTGAATTTGAAACACAGACACAACCTTTACTTTTAAGATTAGGTTTAAACGTTTCTTTTCGATAAACCATTTAGGATCAGATGACCCTGAACAATTACTACAATAGGTTTAGGCTGCTGTGAGACCTCTTATGACACTCTGAACACTTCTTCTCCACTCCACTCTCACCTCTCTACACCAGCCTGTGTTTATACACCACTACTGCATGACATTAAACTGTATTTCTTTTGTCTCCTGTAGTATGTTTTGGCTCTTGTCTCACTTTGTTCTCCTTTATTCTTTTCTCTTTCCCCTCACTCCCCAACTGGCTGCCGCTCCCCTGCCAGAGGTCCTGGTAAAAGAACGTTTTTCCTTCCCACTCTTGCAAAGAGGTAGCTCTTAGAGATCGTCTGATTCTTGGGGTTTTCTCCGAACAATAGAATCTGTACCTTACAATATAAAGCACCTTCAGACAGCTGTTGCTGTGAATCAGTGATTTATAAATAAAACTTAATTACCTCAGAGCCTGTCAGGGAGACAGCAACCTTAGCAGAGATACCCAGACCTCTCTCTCCCTAGCCACGTCCTCTAGCTCTTCTAGTGGGACCCCATAATATTCTCAAGCCACCTGAGTGACTTAATCCCTCCACCGTGTCTTGGATCTGCCTCTAGGTGCCCTCACAGTAGGATATACACAAGACGCCTTAATTAGGAGGTACCTGAGTGTTTTAACCACCTCATCTGTCTCCTTTGATGTGGAGATATTCCTGTAAACTTAACTTGCATGGTTTCTTTCTTAACATGAATGTTGTTTGATAATGGAATAATCTTAAATTTATCTTCTAGTTCAACTGATTGATAAACCCAAAACTGAAATTCTGCATCTATGTTGTCATTAACCAGTCACATTTAAATATATTTAGCACAAAAGTAAGGAAATATGTGTTTGGTCTTTCTTTGAGAAGAATGCTTCTTGGCAATAAAACTTATGCCACTGGAAAACCTGTTTATTTTACCTGACATGGTGACACATCTGTAAGGAAAATGCATTTGTGAGTTGTGCAGCAGACTTGAGTATGTTGGTTGCATCCATGAAAAACTGGCCGAAAACGTCTGTGCCAGAATCAAACAGCTTAATGTTTTGAGCTTCTGGTCTTTATCAGGACTGGTTGTTGGCAACATGTGCGCTTTACCTGAACATGTGGGTGAACATTATGTTCAGCGTTGAGCCCAGAGTCGGCCTAGCAATTAGATCGTAGGGTCAAAGTATGGAGAAGATGCAGAGAGAGAGAGGTAATTGATCTGCGATCAGTGGCAATCACACATTTCCAAGCTGTTTGGCACTGGGAGAGACGTTTTGACAAACTTTTCATGCAACCCACAGACTCAACTCTGCTGCTCTAACCACAAATGTATTTGCCTTACAAATTTGGCTCCATTTAAAGGGATATAAACAGTTTTTTTTTCAATGATGTAAGATTTATTCCCCCCCCAAAAAGAAGCATTGTTAGAACAGATACATAATCGACCAGGTTTCTATACTGTTTTGTGTTAAGTTTATATTCAGGGTACAAATACAGACCCTAACATTCCCAAACAAAATACTGAGTTAAATTTAAGAGAAAATATCTGCAGCCACGCCTGAAAACATTCACTTGAACAGTGCAAGGTCAGGGACGTGTGACCCAGCAGTCAACCTGCTCACCTGCGTGGATCACACGCGCGAAGGATGGGCGAGAGCTCGGCACTGCTCTGACGTCGAGCACGCTATTTGACGTCACCGTGGGAGTGTCCACCATCGGGAGAAATGAACGGTCATCAACACAATCCTCTGAGCGCTCATGTAAGTTGATACCCGCAAAACACACATGTTTTTTTTTAAATGTGAGAAGCCTCGTATGAATGAAACGTGTTTCCTCGTGCTGTCGCCCGCCGTGCAGGCACTCCAGGGCCGGTGGGTTAATTATCCGGTTGCCGCTGCCGCCTGGCGATGAGCCTGTTTGCTGCCTGTAGCTAACCATGGCTGAAGCGATGTTGGTTAGCTTTGAGAGCCTAGCCAGCCTGCTGCTAACTGACAGCTGCGAGTGGTCAGGCGGCGAATAAGCGCCTGATTTACCAGCCAGGGTGTTCAGGGTGGGCGATGTGGAGTGTATTTACATGTGTGTGCTCACGAAAAGCGAACTGAT
The DNA here is from genome assembly GCF_000239375.1 of Pundamilia nyererei. Classification (NCBI taxonomy): domain Eukaryota; kingdom Metazoa; phylum Chordata; class Actinopteri; order Cichliformes; family Cichlidae; genus Pundamilia; species Pundamilia nyererei. The sequence continues at coordinate 1,799,280 of NW_005187511.1, forward strand.
TGCTCATGTTGTAACTCGTCAGGGTTCAACTTTGGGGACAACACCCAGCCGGATTCAGTGACGATATATGTATATGTTTTTTTTAACAGTCGGGATATTCGAGGAATATAACATTTAGCTGAAACTAAAGGATTTTGTCCATCAAGCCCTGGTACAAAGAGTATTAGCTAACGCAAAGCTGCTCTGCGAGGACTAAATACGCCACCATGAAATACAAGAAGGTGTGATTAAGAAAGCCTGGTGGGAGTAGGTGACAGATGGCCACCCAATACCTCCAATGTAAACGTGTTCGAGATTTTCACACCTGTCGGGACCGTCCCCGCCTCCCCCTCTCCGGTGCTGATGCTGTCAGTTTATTTCTGCTATTATGGATTTTGATGGTTACATTTCATATGGCAGGAGAGTTTCCAGTGTTCATGACTCAGTATCTTGGTAGCCTATTTGTTGTTTGGGTATGACTGCATAAGGTTTCATTGTCATTATGCAAGCATAATGAAATTATAGCTATACATGGTGCATAAAACATAAATACACCTGTGTGTGTGTATATGTACACACAATATATATAAAGATATGTAGTTTTGAAGGATATAAGCAATGAGACTGGGCAAGAATATTGCATGTTAGCACTGAACATGACTTATTTACTTATTAACATTCAAATAATGCACATTAAAGAGTGATTTACAGATTTTGATGCACATAAATTAGATAGAAATACGTAGAAATATTTTATGAGCGGTATGAACGTGTGCAATTGAGCAAAAAAACATTGCACACCAGTGCTTTACATACTCTACATACTGTTGATTTATATGTATATATATATATATATATATATATA
>NW_005187511.1:1800457-1826950 GCF_000239375.1 Pundamilia nyererei
TATATATATATGTATGTATGTATGTATGTATGTTTGTGGAGTGTGCAGAGCTAGATAAAGTGTATGAGAGGGTGTCAAGAGAGGAACCGTGGTACTGCATGAGGAAGTCATGAGTGGCGCAGAAGTATGTGAGTGTGGTGCAGGACATGTTCGAGGACAGTGAGTCAGTTGTGAGGTGTGCGGTAAGTTCAAAGTGGGGTTAGGATTACACCAGGGGTCGGCTCAGAGTCCCTTCTTGTTTGTGGTGGTGTTGGACAGGTTGACAGGCGAGGTCAGGCAGGAGTCTCCATGGACTATAATATTTGCAGATGACACTGTGATCTGTAGTGAGAGCAGGGAGCCTGGAGAGCTGGAGGTATGCTCTGAAGAGGAATGAAAGTCAGTAGACGCGAGACAGAATACAGTGTGTGAATGAGAGCAAGGCAGGTGGAACGGTGACATGCAAGGAGTAGAGATAGTGAAGGTGTTAATGTAAATACCTGAGGTCATCCATCCAAAGCACCTGAAAGTGCACAAGACAGATAAAGAAGACGTGTGTAGGCAGGGTGGAGATGAACGTCACGGGTGATCTGAGACAGAAGGATAGCAGCAAGTGAAAGGGAAAGTTTACAAGATATAGATATACATAAGTTAGTGACAGAGTTCAGCAGTGCTACAGCTTCTGGGAAGAAGTTGTGTTTCAGTTTGTGTTTGTGGGTGTAAGTGTATGACGAGGCTCTAGAATAACCTGTAATAATGACATTAATAGCCATGTAATGTAATAAACAGCTACTAAATGTGTATTAACGCTTTGTTTTGTTGAAAACGGGGAACTCCTGCAGAACTGCTGCTATCACTGGAGAGCCAGTCATAAACACCTGTCACCTTACACAGCGGTCATCTTCTGGTTTATACATTCAAATCAGGGATGTTGGGTGAACTTTAATATGAAGCCACATTACAAGGCGTGGCAGCAGTGAGAGGTGATGCTAGCCTACACTCTGTTCTTTGCAGGATACACACACTGTTAAATCAATCAGGTCTCCTGACAACACAAAAACAACACAAACTGGCTTTAAAGAGTTTCGGCTTCTGTATGTAGTTTGTAAAACATTGACTGCATTTTAAAGAGCTTCACGTGAGCTCCGGTGTGATGTGGGCAGGGTTTTGACACTGCGATATGTGCTGTTATCATGAATTTTAAGCATGACCTCGCTCCGCTTAACACCAACACCGGTGTGCACCGTGGAGTGAAATAAACGCCCTCCGGCTCCTTTACGTTAGCTTGCCCGGTTAGCCACCAGTGGAGAAGCCAAGCCTTCAATTCGGGGAAAGCGATGTTTTCTGACTTTAGCTGGCACAACGGTTTGTACCACTCTGAAGTAAAGCCGTAGATTTCACGATTGTTTTGTGAAAATGTCCAACAGTAGTTTTTTTAAAGCCCGGACCCACGAATATAAGCTAGCGAGCTGCTAATTCCATCCTCTTCTTATCTCTGGCTAATGTTAAACCGCTGGGCTCGGACTATTTGCAGTAACTCAATAACGGCACTCATACAGACAAGTATGTACATACATAATTTAGTTTATCACAGCGTCTCCTTTTCAATTTTTAAGTACAGGCGTTACTACAGTTACCTCACATGTAATGACACCGAATGCACCTGTAACCCCTCGAGTAATGTAATTACCTAGCCGGGGCTGTGTGGTGATGGGTAAACGACGGGCGGCTTACGTGGTTTTGTCAGGGTGTTTTCTTTTCCTACCGTCCTTTATTTCACAAAGAATGAGTGCAGAGAGGAGTTGTTCAGGTGATATGAATCAATCAATAACAGTAACACGAACAAAAACAACAGAAACATGCCGGGGACCATCATTAATTCATGGTAGAGCTTAAACGTACTCAACCACCTCTCTGGTTGAGAAAATGAAAAAAACATTAGCACAGTACAGTTTGATTTAACTCTCTTAACTTCATTGAAGCGAACTGAAGTAAGTGTCAGTGCTATAAATACATTTAGCTGAGCCTTTTTGTCTTGACAGGATCATTTTGGTGCTGTAGTATATTTAAAGGAGACTTTTTTTATTAGTAGGCACAGATCCTTTTCACTCCTTGTGCTTTGATTGTGGCAGATTATTCTTACAGACAGCGATGTTTACATCTGTGTCAGTGTCGCATTATTTTATTGTAGATTTGCCTCCGTAAACCTGTCCAGCACATAATCCCTCTGGGCTATGCAGCACTATTAATTAACATTACACAGTTAATTAAGCTAAAAGTCCTCAGGGGGGCGGGGGCCCTGCGCTCTACAAAATTAAACTACATGTTTTCATTCTGCCATCCAACGAGTTGTATGAGCTTCCTGACATAGGGGGGATGGCTGTAACCATTTGTTGTGGATTGAATATCGGATATTAAATGGCCTTGGTTTGTTGTGTGTGCTGTTAGGGGCAATCCTTGTGGTTTTTAATTTAAATCCTCATACATCAATTTCAGCAGCACTGCAAGAACACCCTATTACAGCTTTGCTTTATAAGATTGTTAGAATTAATTATTGGTGCCAAATATTGACTCTACTTTTAGTGCAGGAGGATGGCTGCTTGTGGTCTTAATAATACAGATTATGTAACTGCTTGATTATTACCGCACATTAGTACACACTTTTGCGTCTCTTTTTAATGCTTGTTTTTCTTGTTCTTCTTTTTCTTTGCAGCATGTGATCTTTCTAAATGTCCACGGAAACAGTTGACTGAAGTTTGACAGCTCTTCTGCCAGTTTTAATTTGGAAAAACGTACCCAGAGGAAGCAGTGCTGGATACTTGCCTGGATTACTGAGTCTTTTTCTGTGGCAATAGAATAGATCTATTGCACATGACCACATTTGAAGGTACGTCTTATCATCAAGTACACTCCTGCTGCAATGAATGCCCTTTTTGTCAGGATTGACATTGTTGGATCTTTTCACTTATCTATCTCTATCCCCAGTTAAATTAAGGAATAAACTAATGCATTCAACCTAGTTTATGGTAATGAGTGTGAATAAGAGTATTCAAGAGTATTTCTGAGGCCTCAAAACAGATGATCATGCTGGAACTCCCAGTGCCCTGGGAAGAGTGGATCGAGGAGGCCAATGAAAGGAAACGAGTAAAGTACCAGGAACTAGTGCAGGAGTGCAGGGGAAGGGGCTGGAAGACTTTCTATGAGCCCATACAAGTGGGTTGTAGGGGCTTTGCCGGATGATCACTCTGCAAAGTCCTAGGCCGGCTGGGCGTGGCTGGGGCAGCCAAGAAGAGGGCCATCCAGGCTGTGAGTGAAGCGGCAGAGAAAGCCACAAGGTGGCTGTGGATCAAGAGGGCTGATCCGTGGGTAGCTACTGGTATGCAAGTTGGGGCCTGATCACCCCCGGCTGGGTCGCCTGGGCGAGGGTGTATGATGTTGTGAGACCCGAAACACCTGATGACCCCAGGATACATCACTGAAGATGCGTACCAGTGCATCCAGGAGCTGTGTCTTTTATACTAGTAAGACACAGCTCCAAAAGGACTTGCTGACATGCTCCAAACAGGAACGCTGCTTGCATATTTCTGGTGTAGGAACTTGTGGGTCGTTTCAGGGCACCTTGAAACAACAACTGGTTGAAACAACAACAGCTGGTTTCAGTGGTTAAAAATTGAATCATAGCAGCATTGGTTTAAACTCTCTAAAGTCAATTAACTACCTTTTCTTTCCTGAAAAACGCTAATTTAGGAGAAGTGGAACGATGTTCCCTCTGTTGTGGTTTCATTCATCCTCGAGCTGCCTCGTGCCTGCCGCTAGTTCCTGCAGTGAAAACGCACCTCATGTAGATGATGTGCCCATGCAGCAATGTATGTACACAGAGTGATGGGCGAATGTTGGCTGACCCACTTCAAAGAGAACACTTTGCCCACAGCCTGGAGGACTCAGATGCCTTTGTACTTTTATTGTAGATGTAGGACGTTGTCTCACATCTGTGTTGAATATTTGTCTTCACACGAGTCTTGTAAGCGATTCAGAGTAATAATGTGTGGTCAAAGAGCTTCTGTTTCTCATATCAGATGAAATTTATGCTTTAATCTGTTGGATATGTTGTTATTTAGATAAATATAGTATTCAATACCTCTATGAGCAGGTAGCTCCTCTGAGCTGAAGCAGCAGATACGAAAACCAAGAGCAACAACAGGAGTGAACCAAGATACTGGTTTAAAACTAAATAGCAGCGTTTTAATGTGTTGTTTCTGCAAGAAGCGGTTAAGGAGCTTCCTTTCGTTACTGAACTGTTCACCACCACCTACTCTTGAACAATGAGCTTTCTTCTCAGATGCTGCAGGTCTAAAAGCTGGACCAGCATGCAATGAGTCACAGTGTCACTAATGGAGCATTTCAAAGGGTTTTCTGGGCCGGTTTGCTCTGCTGACTTGTTAAATGATACATACATAGCTGTGCTGACTCAAAGGATCATTTTTCTGTTTGTCTGCAAAGTAGCTCGTCCTCAATCACTTTAAGCCTTGGATGTTTTCTTTATGGCTCAATGAAACAGACGGTACATTGTGTCTCGCAAAACAGACTGTCTGACCGCTCATCATAAAGTTACTGCTGCAAAATAAACCGCATCAGTGACATGCAGCGTCGACTGTAATGTTCCCTTGGTTATCATGCTTTGAAAGATGTATTAAAGGCGTAACGTAGCAAGTGAATATTTGATTTAGAAAACATCAAACCCTCTAATTGGTAATCCTCTGCTGTCCATAAGCACTCTGATTAGGGACAGGCCGCGATCTCACATACTTGAAGCATGCAGAAGCACGGCTTGAGACCAGTTAAATTGCCTGTTAGTGATATAAGAAATCAGCATGCTTGAAAATTGTACTTAAAAATAATTGAGTTTAATTCTTGTCAAAACAAGCCCATGAATTCAAACAAAGAAGACTGTGTAGCGCTAACTCTGCTGTTTGGTTTGGAGCTTGTAGGACAAATGATTTGAAAAGTGTTTAAGTAGGAATCTCTCAGGCTTACATCCCCCCATCTCGTATGTGTTGCAGATGAGCTGTGCAGTGACAGCTCCTTGGAGCAGTTCTAAGCTGCATTCATGTTTTCATATTCATGAGCTGTTGTCTTGTCTTGCTGTTGTAGTGTATATCTAGTAGTTGTTATTCAACAGTAACAATGCGTATTAAACATAAACTTAGTGTCAGCGACTAAAGGTTTTAACCAAAGGTCCACTAGGCTGTTGACGCTTTCCGGTGGGCAACATGTTGGATGCTGATAAGTTGTTTATTGCAGTGCTGGTTTACATATCCATCAGTCCACTGTTTTTCTCTTTTTCTTGTTATTTGAATATTGTAATTTATGTTTTTTATTTTGTCTGTGCTTCTGCTTCATTTAGCCAGTCCTGATTCGTGAGTCAGAAGAGGAGAGGCTGGGCTGATGGTAAGCTCTCTTACAAACTATCTAACCTTCTCTATTGCTCTCATCCTCACTCTGTTGTTTCATGTTGATAAACCCAAAGAGCTGTGTTCAGCACAAACTGACATTTAAAAGCCGAGCACTTGGAGTGGCCCTCTATATTACAGGATGTAGCCTTCTCATGAAATGAGAAGCAAAGTGGGGAGGCCGCTGTGGATCGTGGAGGACCTTACTCAGTTGAGAAATAGATTGTAGTCACTCTCCATTTAGATCTTCATTTATGTTTATTTTACGTTTAGTTTGTTGTGGTCTCTTTGTTAGCATCTGAACATCCTCAGTTACGTTGATTATTTAGTTCTGTAAGGAACACTTTCTGAAATGTAATAATTCAATGATTTTATACATAAGAGCAAAAATAAAGAATGGACACTATCTGCACATGTGCAGTATATCAGATATGAGCATTTCAGAAACTGTACTTGTTTATTTTGTAGATTTTATGTTTTTGCTTTACTGGGTTGACACAGTCATGACACGAAACACGCAGTATAGCTTTCTGGTGGTGATTCTGGTGTTTTTCCCCTTACATATCATGTGAGTAATCTACTTTTAGGATCTCTTTGCAAAAATAAAATACTTAAACAGAGTTGATCCTTAACAGGGTGCTGATTGTGCTTTTAGGTTACATATAATGCCCCTTTGTGTTGCATTAATGTTTCTATGGAAGTGTAGTTATGTGCAGCTTTGCCACAGCCTCCATTCAAACTTACTCTTCCAAGTTTTGTGGCACATGCTCTGCTGTCATCAGGAAAAGCCCTCGAATAACAAGTTTGCTTTGCCTTACTGAACACAGAGGAGCTGCATGAGCACAAATTCCAGCAAACTTGTCAATTTTATTTTTAAAACACCAAATATCCAAATAGAACATTCACAGTCTCTCTTGGTCACAAGTTACTTTGATGCGTCTCCAGTTTAGTATTTTCTCGTCCTCTGACCAGTGGCAGATTGCCCTTGCAGCTATCACACACTGTTATTCTACCTGGTTAGCTGTAATTACATTCCATTCAGCTGTTAATGTGAGAAATAGTAAATGATTCACAGATTAGTTGCAGATTATTAATCACAGTGTAGTGGTTTACACATTCACATTCACAAAAGGTCACCTGTTCAATTCCAGCTGGAGACACAAATTCCTTTTTTGGTTGAGTCAGGAAGGGCAAACGGTGTAAAGCTGTGCCAAATCAAACATGCGGCGCTGCCTGCTGTGACGAACCCTTTTGACAAGGAAGCAGGGAAACGTAGCTTTAGTTGTAGGTTAATAATATTTGCCTTATATGGCTTTTTACATCATATCTTAATTGAATAATCATAGCATCCAGGATGTGTTAACCAATCTGGATGACACTACCTAGTGCACCAGCATCTAAATGTAAATAGCATTTGGGAATTAGTTTTATAACACAAATTATTGCAAATTATATATATGAAGTTTAGTTGCAGATCTCAAAACGATGAACAAATACAAGAACAATAAATATAAGTTTTAATTATTCAGTTGTTCAGTGTTTTGAACCATTTGCTGTATTTGCCATCTCACCAAATAAGAATAACACGATAGATTAACACGCATGTCTGTGTTTTTGGACAACGAGAACAAGTGCCTCATTGATAATAACTGTGAGGAGGAAGGCTGCTCAGTCACCACAGGTCCCGTCTGAATATTATAACACATTTTAAACCCCTTGATGAGCCACAGTGGGTGTTTTGTCTTTTTACTGAAACAGTGGCATTTTAAAAAATTAATATCACGCTAAAAATTACGACTGGTATACCAGCACGTCCAGTACATCTGCCCAGCACGAACCGAAATGGGTACCTACTGTATTTATCCAGATTGTGAACAAACGTTAACTAAGAATCATGTTGACTGCAAAAAAAAAAAAGGTCATGTCTGTGCCAACCCAGGTTTTTGTTGCTTAGTATTGTTTCCTATTCTTCTGCTGCTTATTATGTTCCTCACTCACTGCTGCATGTCATAATACATTTTATTTTCCTTTTGTGGTAGACAAGCATGACATTGAGCCAAGCCACAGATGCATGCCCACTCAAAAGGCCCAACTGAGCGCCATCCCCTCTGCTTCCCTGCTTTCAACCTGCCTCTCAGAGGGCGGGGTGTCGACGGGGCGTAGCTAGTCTCCTTCACACCCCGAGCAGGACCCTCACTGTGAAACTGGAGGTCTCAGATGGATCAGGGTAGTAGTGAGCAGAGTCCAGAGGAGCCGGACGCAGGAGGGCGAGCGGAGCCAGAGCTCGGCAGGAGGGCGTCGGAGTCAGAGCACGGCTTGTCCAAAATCACCCATAATGCCCTGGAGAACATGGGAGCGTTGGGCCATGGCCTGAAGCAATTCTTCCAGCCACAGCGCCGACGCTCCTCCGTTTCCCCGCATGACTCCGCCTCGTCCTGCGCAAGCGCCCCTCCCTCCGAACCCGCTGACGTAGGGTCAGAAGTAGGGGACACCCCCGCCTCCTTGGCCCTCCCTTTGGATTCTGACACCCCTGCCACTTCCGCCCCTCCTGCAGCTCTGAGCCGTGTCCTGCAGCAGATCCGAGGTCCACCAATGATAAAGCGAGGCACCAGCCTGCAGAGCCGCCGCAGCAAGGCGGGCGGCACTGGGGACCCTCCCCAGAAAGGTAGCCCACAGATCCACCGGCGCAGCACCCATGAAGCCCTGTTGCAGGCTGGACGCCCACGCTCCTCTTCGACCACAGACACACCCAGCAGCCCAGCCTTGGCTGACATGCTGCTGACCTCTGGTTACCACTCCACTGAAGAGCCCGACAAGGTGAGAGTCTTAGTTTTGATTCTTGTTGTAAAATCTGGCGTGTTTGCCCTAAAAAGTCTGAACTGAAACTTGCCAGTAAATAAAAGTGTTTAATGTCAGTAATAGTGTGTTATAGCTGGTTCAGGATCTGCCTCCAGTTAATGTAGTATTACTTGTCAAAATGCTTGTTTTCCAAACTGTAATGTCGAAAGACAAAAATAGAACAAGAGTCTTTACTTATACTTAGTTTCTAATTCGAAAATGAGACATTTCCTGATTCACGGATGGAAATTGTAGTTCCAGAAGTCAGAATGACACTCACCTCTAACCACATACAAATATGTGCAGTGTACTGTGAAAGCACAGGATGTGAAGTACAACTCTCACTGCAAATCCTGACATCATTATACTGTATATAGAGATGAGGTCTAAACCTTCAGAATCAAGGTGCAATACTAAGGCTTTGCACTCAGGATTAATTTGTTTGGCTTATTTAAAAATAAACAGTTACATTTTAAAAATAAACACAAACTGACTGGCGCACTAATTTGTGTGCAGGAATGTCAAAACTAAATGAGTTGGACAAACTTGTTAAGAGGCCATTAATGCTTTAGATGCGCAGGGATGAGCTGCTGAATGGGGAGATGAGCTGTCAGCGGTGGAAGGTCAGAGATTGCCTTTGAGTGTTTGGTCACTATGTGCTTTAAGCCTTTCTAAATTTAGCTTTTGCTGTCTGAGTGTACTTCAGGTCAGAGCGGGCTTGCAGGGCTAAACAAACTCAAAACTTGTTTGTTTGACATTTAAGTACAGTTATGAAAGACTGCATGACCTCACAATGGCGGGAAACTCTCTTAAATTGATTATTCGGCAAAACCCCCCAAAACAACCTTTGGACCAGTAACTTGTAATCAGCAGCTCTCAGCTAAAGTCCGCTTATGGCTGACAGTAAAAAAAGTCTCTCAATCTCTTTGTTGTTTACTTTTAGAAGAAGTAGACACTAAAAATTAATGGATGAGTTTTCAGTTTGAGATGCACAAGTTTATATAAACAAATTGTAAATTTAAAGCTAGTTTTTGCATGTGGTCAAACATCACATCCATCAGCCTTGCAGTCCTTTACCTTTATAGTCGGCAGGTGTGTTGAATGTGTTTGTTTAGCCGGATACAAACCGACACCAGTCAGGATCACTGATTCAGAAATCATGTAGGAGGAAAATTTCATGATTTCTAAATATAAAAACTTTATTTATGCTGTTACAGAAGATTATTGTGATTATAGGAATAGGGTCACAATCACACATAAAACACGAGCTTTGTAGAAGATGTTACATTATTATGTAGCTGCTCTACGACTCACCCTTGTCGTTTCAAGTATATTCAACCCTGCAGTTGGAATTTGAAGTAATCTTCCTGTTTTGCAGGTTATTAGATAGCATAACCTTGCATCACCTTTTTGGGTTTACGTCATTTAGTTGGCTGCAGTCGTGTTTTCAGTCATGGGTGTTGGCTCTCGTGTTTGTTGATTTTCTGTTTCAGATTTAATGTTTCTCTCTCCCGCGGCCTCAGGGTGAGGGTGTTCGTTTGTGGAGTCGGGTTACTTGTCCTGGACTTTGTAACTAAAGCACATCACAGGGGAACATTTAAATTGCTGTCATAGCAGCACCACAAAAATTAGTTGACTTGCTGCCTTTTGAATGATTTTTCTTTCCTTCTGTTTATCTATTTTATTCTACTTGTACCTTCTGGATTTGGAGCTGGGCAGTGACAGTTAAGGTGGAATTTTGTTGACAGGTGCCCTCTGCTGTTGTGAATATGTAGTTACAGATCACTCTGAAGGGTGCAAACGTGTGTGTATGAGTAGGTGAAAATAGTCATTTGTATACCTTCAGTTAGTGCTGATTAGTGTTGCAAATCTTTGCAAATTAAACCTTGAGTTTAAAAGGAGCGATTCACAGGTTACTCAGCGTTTATAGGATGATTAAAACTGCAAAATTGGCCCAGCAGAAGCAGTTTGTCATTTTGAATTGGACACAAATGGTGTGATCCAGAGACATTAGAGAAATGTATCAAAAACGATGTTGCCATTTATACAAATTGTGCAGTAGTTGGTACTTTTACACTTTCAGTGCAGGACTTACTAAACTGATAAAACACATCCGTTTAGCACAATATATGAAACGAGGAGGTTAGTTTTAACTATGGCACAGTGATTTAAATGTTTTGATTATGTTTTAAGTGGTTAAATACTTTCCTCTTTCCACTTTTCTTGAACAGCTTGATCGTTACGATGCATCAGGCCCTGCCATATCACCCAATGCCCTCCCATACGGCGCAGATGGATATGACGTGGTTGACAGTACCCCAGACCCCCAGCGTACCAAGCAGGCCATTGCCCAACTGCAGCAGAAGATCCTCAAGCTCACAGAACAAATCAAGATAGAACAAACTGCACGTGACGACAATGTGGCCGAATACCTGAAACTCGCCAATAATGCTGACAAACAGCAGAGTGCACGCATCAAACAGGTGTTCGAGAAGAAGAACCAAAAGTCGGCTCAGACTATCCAGCAGCTGCAGAGGAAGCTTGAGCACTACCACCGGAAGCTTCGAGAGGTGGAGCACAACGGCATCCCTCGCCAGCCCAAAGACGTTTTCCGAGACATGCATCAGGGCCTGAAGGACGTCGGAGCCAAGGTCTGTGTTTTTTTGCTTTTGTGTTTTCTTTAAGCGTCATTTAAAGTTTTAGGTAATTTTTTTTCATAGCTCGCCAAAGCTTTGAAATCATCCTGTCCAAGTCGTTCTCCTGTAGTGCACTCATGCCTTAAAAAAGTGCCCTGACAACAGAACACTAAAATTCATATTATCTCAACCAAATAAGACAAACCTCTGCATTCTGCTCTCTTGCAAGGTGCTGTGGCATTTACCTGAAATACATCACTGCATGTAAATACTGCACATACTGCCAGTCGTTCTTCTCACTGTTGACTTTCTTGAAAAGCAGAACTCTGTTGAATAACTGATCAAATATGTGACTCGATATAGAGGAGTACAGTGGTAGTGGTTACCGTTTACCTTCCATACTAATTATTTATGTTAAACCTTTGTGAATTTTCTCAGAGCAGCTCCCAGGTCACACGGAGGACAATGCTCAATGTTAAGACTGAAATGCATAAACATGAATAACAGACTAGTTATTTTTCTGGTGGAATCAATCCTCAAGTTCTCCATCTGATAGTGTTGCAGTAACATATTTGTCGCCTTTTTCCTTCAGTTTACTTGATAACAAACATCATACAATCTTAATCTGTGGCTTCACCGACCATTTGCTGAGTATCTGCTGCATCACTTCACCTGGTTTAGCCATTTTTGATGATGCCATTGGAAGTGTCAGTGCAGTTGTACAAATCAGCCATGTAGATTAGAGGCGCAGAAGTAAAAAAAATGGACTAGTCTTCAGTTTTTTTACTTTTTTTTTTTATTAAATTGTTGTGCGGAGTCTGCATTTTTCCTGTGGTCGTGTGAGGTTCCTTGGTCACAGCCAATTAATGGGTTAATGGATAATTCAAAATACATCCACAGATTTATCTGTGATTATCTGGACTGCTGAACTGTTCAGGTGTACTCTTATCTTCTAACCAGTGTCAGTTAGGATAGGGTTTATCACCTCTCACCTCAACTTGAAAACATACCAGTAAAAGTTCAAAATGTTGTTTAATTTGTGATTGACCCAGTCATGCACAGATCTGCAGATGTGCCAATTAAAAGTGTGTGCGCTCTGCAAACTGTCTCGATACACTTGGTGTTTAATGTAGCCAGAGCTTTTTTACAGTATATCACAAAAGCATTCTTGAGTATTGACTTGATCCTGTTTCACTACAGGTAACAGGAGGCCTCTCCAGCTTCTCTCAAGCAACTCATTCTGCAGCTGGAGCCGTGGTGTCCAAGCCGAAAGAAATAGCTAACATCATCCGTAACAAGTTTGGCAGCGCTGATAACATCGCAGCTCTGAAGGACTCTCTCGATGAAACCCAAGGAGATGAGGGCATTGGTCCTGGGGGAGCAAGGGCACTTGGAACAGGGGCCTTACCATCCAGCCCAAAGTATCCCAGTGATGATGACTGCTCTAGTGCTACTTCTGGTTCTGCAGGAGCAAACAGCACCCCTGGTGCCCCAGGAGGCCCCCCCAGCTCTAAGGGCAACACCCTTGATCATGCACAAGCCTCAGGCTTTGATGCTATACTCCACGAGATCCAAGAGCTTCGGGAAAACCAAGGTCGACTCGAGGAGTCCTTTGAAAATTTAAAAGCCCACTATCAGCGGGACTACACTATGATCATGGAAGGGCTGCAAGAGGAACGATACAGGTAGATTTGTCATGTGCTCTGCAGTATAGTCTGTTTATGTAGGACTTGTACCATTTTGTGAAATGTGCTGCTTTGCAGGTGTGAACGTTTAGAAGAACAACTGAATGACTTGACAGAACTGCACCAGAATGAAATTTTGAACTTGAAACAAGAACTGGCGAGCATGGAGGAGAAGATCGCCTATCAGTCTTATGAACGAGCGAGAGACATACAGGTAAGCCTCGCTTGGATGAACAGAACACGTGTGCTTCCTTATTAGAGCTCTGTCACCGACTCTTTTGTCTCTCACCTGCAGGAGGCTCTGGAGGCTTGTCAGACACGCATTTCCAAAATGGAGCTGCAGCAGCAGCAACAGCAGGTGGTGCAGCTGGAGGGCTTGGAGAATGCCACAGCGCGGACTCTTCTTGGAAAACTAATCAATGTGCTGCTAGCTGTGATGGCAGTCCTTTTGGTGTTTGTGTCCACAGTGGCTAACTGCGTCGTGCCCCTGATGAAAACCCGCAGCCGCACGCTTTCTACGTTGCTCCTCGTAATTATCCTCGCCATCCTCTGGAGGCACTGGGATGCCATTTCAGAGTATATGCATCGCTTTCTTCTGCACCCCAGATGACCAGCCTGGAGAAGGTGCATTTAAGTAATTTAAACATGAAGGGACCGGAGGTGTGAAAGCGATAATAAAGGAATGACACTGGCCCATGTGGGAAGATGAATCTCAGCAGTCCTCCTTTTTCCAGCAGCTTCTCAAAACACTCAGGAGGATTACAAAGCTGTCTGTCACTTTACTGCTCTATGAAATACGTTTCGAGGAGAATAAAAGTGGATACGGAGAGAAAAGGCTGGATGTTTGATATGGACTTTCTATATCTGGTGCAATTGTGGCACGAGCATACTGTAAAAGGGTGAACGGGGCATAGTTGAAGGAGCGGGCTGAGAGAACTGCACACTTGATTTCTCTCTTCTGAGTGAATTTGTTTACATGTGGGAAAACTTTTCATTGTTTCCCCACAGAAGAAAATATTATTCAGAGTTTTATTACTTTTCAACTGATTCAAGTGGTATTGTTTTGGAGTTACTGCTATTTTTAATACAGCCGATTGATGGATTTTTATGTTCTTTTTAACTGTAATGAGCCTACAGTGTTCTGCAGTCATAGTCGCCCACGCTCTCTTTTTTGTACTTTTTTTTTTCTGGTCTTGTGATTCAGTTTCTTTTCCGTCTGCTTTTTTTCCCCTCTTTGCTCTATCTTTTCAGATTTCAGCTTTTATGACCAACACTTCTTCTCTCTGCTCACTACACTCTAAAGAACGGGGTGCTTGCACATCAGCTACATTGCTCTGGGTCAGACACATGTGGGCTCTTGTTTCTTACTGGATGTGTGAAGTCAGTAACACTGGTAACGGCACAGCCAGGATATTACTATTATGAAATTTTGTGCTTGGAGTTGCAATCATGCAAACCGGACCCTACTATCCTGGTGGTTTTTCCACTGCAGAGGAATCATCTATGAACTCATTTAACATACTTGAAGAGCGGTTAAAGTGCTCAAAGACTCAGTGCTTCCGTACTGTTTCTATTAGTGACAATGAAATAGTAATACTTTTAGTTGGGTTTTTCTTGTTTTTTATTTTTTAATTAAAGATAAATAAATTTGCTGTTTAAAAACTGAGCTTGAAAGTCTAACTTCTCTCCATCCTTGGTTGTCTATAAAAATCTGTTTTATGGAGTCATACACCTTTAACATTAAAGAGGGTTATAGTCAAAATAATACGAAGGTAAAAAACACAAAAACGTTTGCTCGCTGGCATGATCAACAAACTGGTTTCAGGTGATTTGACCTTTTTGACATGAGAAGATGGGCATGGTCAGCAACATTACTCAGGTAGGCAACAGTGATCAGCCTGCACTAAGGGGGCTGTCAGTGTGCTATCCCTATGTCCCGTGCACCAGGGATGTCAGACTCTGTTTACATCGTGGGCCACAGAGAGCTGTGTTTGACCCTCTGTAGGCTGGATCGGTGAAATTCTCCTTCTGCCAGTGTAAAGAAGTTTAACCACACATGGAATGATTCACATATCTTAGAAGAAGAAAACAGAAGTGCAGCTTCGACAGAGCATCTCAGTTCTTCTAAAAAAAAAAAATAGATTCCGTAATAAATGGAAGAAATCTGTCAGCATGGCTCTCTGGGCTTAAACTGTAACACATAGATGTGTAAAATTACAGAAAGCTGTTAGCTTATTGCCCAGTAATGAAAAAACGTTTTTTTTCTGTAGACCCTCTATAGAAAAAAAGAAAGTTCTATTTTAGATAGTGAAAAATGCAGGAAATGTTCTGTTATTTAAATGCTTATCTGCTACTTAGGTAGATTGATGTAGTATGAGAGGCCATGGAGGAAGTCTGAGTCTAAAACGTGAAAATGCAGTTAAAAGTCCAAAATCTATACCTTTCTTCACATTTTACAAAGTGGGCCAGTAGGCCAGATTAGAGCCTCTGATGTGTCCCCGGCCCATTTGACACCCCTGCCTACACCACTACGCCATCCCCACCCAGACCCGTAGATACGAAGCAGAATAGAGCCATGCTTTCATGTTGTTTAAGACCAATTCTGACCTGATCATCTGAGTGTTGCAGCAGAAGTTGAGACTCATCAGACCCGGCAACATTTTTAAATCTTCTATTGTCACATTTTGTGTGGAGTTGTAGCCTCAGTTTCTAGTTTCCTCACCGGTGTGGTCTGCTGCTGCTGTAGTTTGGAAAAATCCCAGCAGATCAGCAGTATCTGAAATAATTCTGGCACATGCAATCATGCTACGTTCAAAGTCAGTTTGAGCTTCAGCAGCTCATATGGAGCCTGTCTACATGCCTAAATGCAGTGAGGTGCTGCCATGTGATTGGCTAAGATATTTGCAATGAAGATCATATCAACAATTAAATGTTAACCTTTCTCATCGTCTCATAAAAGGGTCGAGAGTGTACAGAAAAACAAAAAACGTCAAAGCCAACAGATGCTCCACACAATCCATTAAATCTGCTGTCGTTTTAAAAACTTTTTTTTTCTCTGTTCCCCGCGGATGAAGGTGAAATTGAGCTGGGAACTGCCTCCTTCTTCAGACCTTTAGCTACACCCAGCAAAACAACTTCTTTTATTGAACTACCACAGATTTTATTTAACTGTAGAAAACTTACTGAACCTGAAACACCGGATAGCAGATCGTTTACGACATTCACAAACCTGAATCAGCGTGAACGTTTCTGTTTCTGACAGTTTTACATGTTGTTACGCAACATGAACGTTGGGCACCAACGTCGTTTTACTGTTTACAACATTTATCGCTTCGATTCCGCTAAACTTTAACACATGCAAAGTAGTTGGATTTATTTATTTTTTTATTTTTTTAAAGGTGACAAATGTGTCTCAACATATCAACGCCTGAGAGGTCACTGACACCCGACTACGACTCCACGATGTCACTTGAAGCCAGGTGAGCATGAAGCGACCAATATAACCAGGAAGAACTGCACAGTCATCAAAAATGATGTTCAAGTGTGAGGTAGGGATCTTTATCGCCGTGTACTGTGTGTTGGGTGTAAGTCTGCAGGCCACACACACGGGGTACAGCAGCAGCAGCCTAAGGGATGAAAGCTCCCGGTGAGAGGCGGGCAGATAATACCGATACCAACGCTGGTATCGGATCGATACTAGCGTGATAGGACCGTTACTTTGTTTCTATCCTGTTACGTCCCCCCGAAAGGGTCTAGGCATGCGAGTGAGGGGACCAGTAACAAATGAGTCCAGAACAGAATGAAAGGAAAACAGAGGTGTTTTTAGTAAATAAAATAGTCTTTATTATAGATAATCTTAACATAAAGAGCCGGCAACGCCGTTTTACCAATAACACTTGGAAAAAGGAAAAAAGGTTGCAATAACAAAGAACACAACAACCAAACAAAAACTCCACACCGAGGAGGCACTTCCAGGGGCCCACAAGCTCACCCTATCACTAGCAGCAGCCCACACTACTCACATAAAGCAGCTATACTATTCCCACAACTCCACACCAAGAACACCCCACCCTGCTCACAGCTCATCCCCAGCTTATATGAACTCAGAGAGGTGATTGCTGACTGGGCCCAGGTGGTAAATGAGTCCAATGAGCAGCAGCTGTGTCCTGGGGCGAGAGAAGAGCAAGAGAGAGACAGAGGGGTGGAGCAAGAGAGGAGGAGGCGGAGAAAAACACCACGCCCACACAAGGGCAGTATCAGGAGGCCCAGCTAGGGCCCTAACATATCCTCTGTGGTCTGTATAAGCCCAGGTGTTTCTTGAAATGTAATAAATAAAAATATCTTCGAGAATACTGATTTACACTAGGGTCACAGCAAACATTTACTCAGCCAATCACATGGCAGCAAATTTAACAATGTAAGCATGTTGACATGTTCAAGTCCTGCTCCTGAAGTTCAAACAGTGCATCAGAATGGAGGAGAAAGGTTATTTAGGAACTTGAGATTCCCATCATAAACATACAGCTGAAACTGCTCAGAGTTTTTGGTCCATGTTGACATGATAACCTCACACAATGTTTCCAACACTGTGCTGAATCTATGCCATGAAGAATTTAGCCCAAAGTGGTCCAACCCATTACTAGAAAAGTGTACCTAATAAAATGGCTGGTGATTGCATATTAACATTTACAACTGTTGGATGTTTCATGCACTCTAGAAATGACATTTAATACAACATTTACTCATGCCCTGGCGTGATGCTGATCGACTGTGATGATGGTTTGGAGTTCTGGGTGAATTTTTATTCTCTCAGTCATTTTTGTAATAGGTTAGTTCCCATTTTATCAGCACAACTTAACAGTGACATAATGGACTTTTTAAATAAAGCATAGATAGATTATAAGCAGACACCACACTAAAATGAGTGCTTATAAATCGTTTTAAATGAATTTTTGTCCTAATGCAAAAAAACCCATTGAATTTAAAGACTTTAATTTAGTCTCACTTTTTTTTTTTTTAAAGAAATTGTTTTATTATTTTAAACAGCAGTAAAAGACAGATTTTATCAGTAAGGACACACTGCTCATTGCTTTTTACTGTAAGTGGAAAAAGCATGCTTATATATGTAGACAGAGACCCACTTTGAGGCAGACCAATTTTCAGGTTACAGCCGTCATCTGGAAAGCACGCTGTTATCCAAATACCGCTAGTAACAATCAGGAGGCCTCTACATCTTCTTTCAGTCCAATTATTCAGCAACTGTGGTGCAAAATCTGACTAAAATGTCTCTTTCAATATCTTATACAGTAGCTCAAGGCAGTGTACCTGTGACCACAGCGAGGCCTTTGATGATGTACTGAAGTACGTCGGTAAGCTTCAGGAAAGCCACAGCCAACTTGAAGAACACTTTAAAAACTTAAATGCGAGTCACCAACGAGACTACTCTTTGCTCTTTGAGGACCTTAAAGACCTACAGAACAGGTACTATATTACTCTATACAGCTGTGTAGGCTGAAACCATCTGCTGTTTTTATGTAGCGTTGTGTTTTGCAGAAGGGAATCTCTAGAAGAGCGATTCATTGACTTGACAGAACAGTATCAGAATGACGTTTGGAACTTGAAAAAAGAGTTAGCTGCCACAGCAGAGAAGAGTGCTGATCGGTCTTCTGATGCAACACAAGATTTTTATGCAAGTTTCAAATAATATTTTCCCATGTCAAGAGAAGTTGTTCCAGTATGTAACTGATGTGCTGATTCTTCCTTTCTGTACAAAATAAAAAAAAAAAAAATCCAGATTTACTCTTTACTATTCCACCTCAGAAAAAAAACTCCAAAAACAGATTCTGACAGGGCCAAAAAGATGCCAGGCCCTTTTTAACCACTATAAGGGCCTGGCATCTTTAGCGCTGGCTTTGTAACTGTACTTCTCCTTGGGCAGTAGAAAACTTCAATTCTGTCTCTGGCCTGCAGGAGGTGCTGGAGGCTTGTGAGAGACGCCAGTTCAAGCTGGAGCAGCAGCAGCAGAAAGAAGAGGATGCAGGGCATCCAGAGACATGGGCCAATACCACTGCACAGACAGTACTTGAAAAACTAATCGATGTATCGCTAGCCTTTATAACTGTGCTTTTGGTGCTGATGTCCACAGTGAGCAGCTGGGTGGCCCCATTTTTCAAGACAGCCCTTCTAATGCTTTGCATGCTGCTTTTTCTGGTCCTTTTGTCTTTCCTGTGGAGGCACTGGGATGTTATTTTAGAGTACCACCAGTTACCCTTCTGCAATTAACATCTTGGAAACAAATAAAATGAATGCTGTTAGGTTTTGTATTGTTGATTGTCATTTATGCTTAGAAATATTTAACCATATATGCTTAGAGGTGTATAATCAATTGTGTAGTGATAGGACTGTGATCTTTAACAGGCTGCAAAGGCTTGGTGTGTATTCCACACTAGAATGCACACCCACATCCTGGGAGCACGAGAGAGGTCGTACCTTCTCTTATTGTTTTATGGTAGGATTAACATAGCTACGTCTGTTCTAGTCTAAGTGCTTTTTGTTTAGATGAACAAGGAAGTCGTTTATGGGGTCACACTCTGACCACACACACACAGTATTCTTTGTTCACATGTATACCTATGTAAGATGCTATATGTTAATGACCCTATGCATATTCATGTAACCACAATAAAAGGAGTGCTATGGGGAGCCTGGCTGAGAGTCTGATGGAGGTCAAGTAGTGGGACGACACTTGGCTCTAGGCAGGTCTCCCTCTCATACAAAAGTAAACCAAAAAACTTTGGTGCCTGATGTTTTACTTTTTGCTGCGAATTATATCGTCTTCAACGTTCCAGTGAATAGGTTCAAGCTACAAACCTATCAAATGCAGACACCACTCCGTCATCTTTATTACTGCAGTGTATGGAAACTTAAATCTAGTGCATGTGTCTTACTACAGAACGCAATAGCCCATACAGTGAAGTCCGAGTTAAACAGGAATGAATCCTTTGTTTACAGGACATGAATCTACAGCTGAGGATGGTCAACATAGTCAGGGACATGCACCAATTTATAGAAACAGTGACTCAGTTTGGTGAAGAGCCCACTAGGTCAGCTCATTTACACAATTGTCTGCTGAGACTTGTGCAAATATGGTTCACTCAGAAAAGCTGCCACCTGAACGTTAAGTTCAGAATGTTTGCAGATGAACAACTTTTTATTTTGAAACCAGGTTACACAGCATTATAGACTTGCCGTCATAAACTCACAATTGCAAAAAAAAAAAAAAATCGGTCAAGTTTCTTTCATTGTAGGACATGTTAGACCTCCAGTAGCACAAATGCAGAAGGTCTGAAGTAAATTAGGCGCCAGATTCAATACATTTGCAATGCTTGGGGTTAGTTATTGTATAGTCTAGTATTAAAGGTAATTAGAATATACTCAAATGCACTCGAGCTAAAAATTTAGATTTATTTGAAAAACGATATAAAAACAGTCTAGAATTACAAGTTCAATCTTCAGACTTTGTCCCTCGTTTTCCGCTTGATTTAGAAGCCACTTTACTGTCCGCTTTGGCAACCTTGGCCTTTCCAGGCTTTGACTCCTTAGTTTTCTTTGCTTTAGTCTTGGTTGAGTCAGCAGTTTCCTCACCATCCCCAGTCGGTTTAGCTTTTTTAGCCTTTGGCTTCTTTGCTGGAGCAACCTTTGATGTAGAAGCCTCTTCATCCTTCAACTTTTTGGGAGGCTTTGAGTCCTAAAAGGCAAAAGGGGAATTTAGGAGACAGCAGTAGATTGAATGTCAGAATTTTATGAACCCTGGAGAGAATATAAACTACTTTACCAGACAAATAAGAGATCCTACGAAAACTGACATGTTCAGGACACTTTACCAAGCCATTAACCCCTTAAAGCCTGAATTGTAACGCAATTGCCAGAAAATTCACTTTAAGATGAATCTGACAAATGATCAAACACTCCAAATAAAGTCACATGTAAATAAAATACATCAAATTTGCTACATCTGGCTTAAAATAAATGCTTAAGTTGTGCAATTTGGGATTTTTTTCCAGGATTTTTCCTCCAGTGAGGCTGCACATTTTGTTGAAATTTATAGTTCTGCAAAAGTAACATTCTGACCATGAATATAGATGTAAACTACCATGAGCTTCATCCACATTCTTAAATACATGAAGAGTCACTTCCCAACTTCTCATCTAAAGCCAAACTTGCGCCCGCTCACCTCTTTGGACTTTGTTTGTTCATTTGCAGCGTCTTTCTTCTTTGTGGCACCTGTAAGAAATGACGAGTTGACACAAAGTAACAGCTTAAATTACTGCTCACTCGAGGTTTAACGGTCATTCATACCCGCTTTCCTGGGCTTCTTGGCTCCATCCTTGGCTGCTTTTGGAGACTTCTTCACACTGGGCTCTGCGTTTTCGGCTTTTGGTTTAGTCTTCGGTGCAAGCTTAATAAAGACGAAACCCGTAACTGACATTTGAACTCTTCGTTTGAACGCAGCTGCAGATGTAACCTCTTACCCTAAATCTCCTCGTGGCCGTTGTCGCGCTGGAGTTTCCAGGCTTCACCAGCGTCCCATTTTCCACTCCCTTCGTCAGGTTTTTGCGAACTAAAGTCTTCAGCCTCGCCAAATCCACCGACGGATATTTTTCGGTGATATACTTCAGTATCGCCTGGGATGAAACCCCTTTGCGCGAGTCCAACGCTTGAAGTGCTTCTTTCACCATGATCGCCGTGGATGGATGAGGCGCAGCATCTACGCAGAGTAAATTTACATATAATTTTTTAAAGTTCGTTCCATCTTAAAGATTTTCGCCTTTTGCGCACATACCCGATTTCTTTTCCGGCTTCTCATCCACCGACGCTTCGCTTGTGGATGAATCGAACAGCTCAGTGGAGTTTGCTGGTGGCCTTTTGGGAGGCATTTCACTAAAAATCTAATTTTAAAAACAGGACACAATAAAGGCAGACAAGCTAAAGTCTTAAAATATGCGTACTCTCCTTTTATTTGGCAACTGTCTCCGTTTTTATGCAGTTGTTTCCGGTATAATGAGACCAGGTGAACCGCATCGCACCAGGTGTGGTAAATTAGGATTTGAAAGCCACCGCGGATTCATCCAACTTAATGTGTTATCACTGAATCCTGTCACCTCATCCGGAGTCAAAACACCCAAGCAGTGCTTCAAATGCACAGATAGCAAGGCGACATTAAAACAACGCTGCCTTTTTATTTGAATCGTCTTTGTGGCTGAGACTGAAATCTCAGACCTAAATAAATGTCGGATCAATGTTAAATAGGCCTACTGATTAAACTCGACGGTGTGACGACAGTGACGTATGCTTTAATCGGCTGATCGAGATTTTGGGAATAATATTTAAAAAACACGGATTTATTACCAAGAGACAACCTACCCAGGGACTGAAACGCACTTTATCATATGCATATCTTTGCTGACTGTATTTGGCACTTTATGCAACCTTTTGCACCTCTTTATGATGATATTTGTAATAGTAAAATAAACTGTTTTAGGTGGTTAAATGTTATGCTCAAAATTAGCTTTTGAGATGTGAATTTAATCATTTTTAGTTCTAAACAAGTTGTTGACAGGTTTCTAAAATTTCACGTGCTTTATTCACATTGTGTTTTTGTATTTTCTTTTGTAGTTGGTGCAAATGCATTACACAGAGAATTTTCCTTTAGCTATAAGCAGTTCAAAGCTACAGTCTAGGCTGGATGGAGGCAGGACATCACAGAGGTAGGAGAAAATTCCCCAGACATAATTTCAAGCTAAATAAAATATTCTAAAAAGTATTTAACGTGAGTTAAATGAATAATAAGAAGTTTAATAAGGATAATGTATTCCAACATCATTACACTTTTATCCTGGCTGTAGATACAGAAGTACAATACTCTGAAGTATTGAGTATTGTTAGTAATTTGCCTTTTAATATGAGTTGAAATGCCACAAAAATTGATTAAATGAAATGTTTTTCTTTATCTAACTGGATAATTGCATGTTGATGTACATCAGTATGCCAAAATTAAAAGATGCCAGGTTATAACAAAACTGATCATTTATATCTGTAGTCCCAGGCCAGGTCACATAAAACATTAAAATGAACAAAGACATAAAGATATACAACAAAAATAAATACATAAATGAGTTCTGGGTGGTCACACACCTGCTTGCTATCAGCCAGTGTTTGAGATGCTTCCTATTTTTGTTGCTGTTTAGCTTTATTACTGAAGTTCTCCGGTCATGTTGTTAATATTATCTCAATATTATCTGAGGGTGCAAAACTGATTAAGAAACAATATCAATGCTCAATGCAGAATTCATCAAATTTAGACTGAAAGCACAATGTTGAACAACTATTGTTTGCTATCTCAGTGTGCACACTTGTGTCTGTGTCAAAAGCAGATGCGTGTCACACATTGTAGACATGCGAAAATGATCTTTACTTTAGTAATAACCGCCTTAGTGGCTTCCGTGTTCTCATAGATAAAATTACCTCCCAGAGAAAAAGGACAGGAACTAAATTCGTACTCACAACTCATCACTGAAACTTTGTATCTAATTTACATATGAAGCAAAATCAAATTTAGATTGCTCAGTGACTACAGAGGCAGACTTGTGATGAGTGTAAAAATGTTTGCGTAGGTGAGGATGAGTTCATGCTTGAGTTCAGCCTTGGGTCTTGAAATGCCTACAAACAAAAAATGGCTTTGATATGTTTATATTGAGGACTTCAGAAACTCAGCCGCGGCTCCTCTGAAAACACAATGTAGTGGTGACATGATGGGTTTTCCACTCAGAGTATGTTTTATGAATTTTCCTCTGGGGCCACACAGGACACTAGGACTCTTGTGGTAAGCTTATAATCGGATAACATTAGTATTAAACAGAACTGAGTCCAGCTTATTGATGCAGCCCTTCACAACAGTCCCAATTTCCCATGTGGTCCCTTGGGAAAATGAATTAACCACTCGTGCATTTAATATTAGTTCTTCATCCATTTATTGAATTTGCATGCAGCATGCACCATTACATTATGCGACTTTATTTCTATTTTGTCTATTTCATAGAGAAACAACAGCTCCAGTAACCCTAAAAGATACAATGTAGTGGGCTCCATTTTGCATCTTTTCTCCTCCACCTTCATATGAATATAGTCTCCATGCATTCATGTGTCTACAGACATACAACAGAAGAAACACAAATAACATATCAAGCAGACATTACTTAAAAAAGAGGCTGATGATTTGCAATGAGCCATTGATTGAAATGTCTTAAATGTTGGATATGTAGAGCGCTCTGTTATTGTCTCTGGGTTGCAAGTTGGTAAAAAAAATCATGTCGATCATGGTCTGTAGTCATGATTGTAACATTATTTCAGTATTATCCGAGAGTGCAGATGTAATTAAACTTAGTCTGATAGTGCAATGTTGAACATCTTTATGCATACTCAATTATTCAGGTAAGAAAATCTCCAAATGTTGATTCTGTTCATCTGGATGTAGTGTTTCCAGTGAATGCGGCACTTTCTGAATGTATCGTTCTCCCTCTGAAAAAGCTGAGTCCCACTTTTGAGAATGTTGAACATCGTTTCAGCTGTTGTTTAGTGCGCACATTTGTCTGTATCAAAAGCAGATGTATATGATGTGTTGTAGAGGTGTTAAAAATTTCTATTTCAGTAAAAACCATCATAGTGACTTCAGTGTTGTCATAAATACATTTATTTAATAGAGCTAAAGGGCAGGAACGAAATTTGATTTGACCTCTCATCACTGAAACTTTGAATGAATCTATATATGAAGCAAGAAAACATTTAGACTGCTCAGTAAAGAGGCAGAATATCAGGTAACAGGTTTATCAGGTAACAGCAGATACAAAAGCTAAAATGTGCGCTTTACTGTCTTATGAACTAACTTGTGAATACTTCATGTGTTGCAGTGCTTTGAAAATAAATGCAAGTGATGCATGTGTGCAGATAGTGAGGCCTTTAACCCACACAAATTCAAAGTAAATGATGCTCAAATGTGCTCTTCTCATTAGCCTCTTTTCACCCCTCTGCTGTGGTTCTTTGTTTCTCAGTAAAACATGTACGGGTACTTTCGAAAGCTACATCATTGTGGCCTTTGGCTGTTGTTCAGTGCTGTTGCTTCCTGTCTTTTTTAGTTTGAACAAGTTCTGCAAAATGACAATCAGTCTGTTCAGTTTGGCTGTTGCAGTATTCAGCTTCATCATGGCTGGACACCTGCTGTTTGCCATCCTCATGAGTAAGTTAACTCTCTGTAGATTTCACCATAAATGAACTCAGGGTCATCTTTGCAAATTACCTACATTTTTCATGGCTGGTGATTCTATGGTTGTTAGTTTATTGAGAAACTATTGTTCTTGTTGGATTAAATCTGCATTTATACAGACTGTGAGCAAGAACTAACTCAAACTTTAACAGTTCAATTGTTTAAATGTTACATATGTGTTATTATCCTGTTATTAACACATGCATGTATTTCCCTTGTTAGACATGTTATTTCTGACAGTTTCCTCTCATGAGTATCAAGTCCAAGGTCAGTCTGCAATTTACAGTTTTAATTTCAAACTGTTCTTTTAGCATCATATGAACTGATACAGTCTGCAAATAACCGAACAAAGTTTTCAACACTTTGTTTGTTTACAACAAAGTGTGTTGTCATAATAACCTTTTAGATATTTGATACACGTATTTCCCTCTAATCTTTCAGCTCTCCTTCCACCAACACTGACAGTGAGCACATCAGTGATCTCAGAGACTGACTCAGTCACATTACACTGTCAGCCACCAGCATCTGCCTCAGTTCATCACTGTTATTTTTATACTGGGGAGCAACAAAGTAACAAAGGCAACTCGTGTCTACAGACACTGACAGGAACTGAACTGCTGTTTATGTCACATCAGAGATCACCTGCTGAGGTCAAAGTCAGATGCTTTTACACTGTGAAATATGGAGCTGTGAATTCTCCTTCACTGCACAGTGACACATCCTCCATCACCATACAAAGTAAGAGACTCTTCTTCCTGTTATTAGATCATTTATCATATAATTACATTTGGCAGGAATCTGGTGGACAGTGCTTCATGTTTAGGAGAGTATGTTAAAGTTAATTGTTACAGTTGTTGTCAGTTATTACTTTGCAGGTCTTTGGTTATAAACATCTGGCCTACTACACTGAACTAAATTTGCAGATACAAAAACCTGATACAGAATCACTGTTTGTATTTCATATAAAAACCTGTTATGATAAAATTATGATGGATTTCAGTTACACCTTTCTGTCTGTTCATATTAACAGACATGACGTGATGGTCCAGCTGATATTTAACCAGTTCAACATGTGTTTCTCACGCATCATCTGAGAAGGCTGAATGTCAAATTTTACTGATTCGTCGAATACATGTAAAATACATTTCAGCCTCCATGTGGTGTTAAAAGAAATTTCAGGGGATCGAAAAATGTTGTAAATGCTGTTGTTGTCAGTTGTAAAATATGATGACTGAGTGTTATAGTAGGACAGTTGTGATTATCACTGCTGTCCTTGTTTTTGTACTGGTAAAACATGCAGAATATGTGACTGATATCTAACGATACTGCATTGATCTTCATGTAGGTCAAACACCACAGATGAGCGTTCAGCATTATGATGGAGAATATGTTTTCATCACTTGCTCTCTGCCTGGATCTGTGAAAGATGACACAAAATGTAATCTGTACTTTGGAGAAGCAAGTCGTCCAGTCCGAAATCTAGCTGTCTCCAAGGAAAGCAGCAGAAAAACCAAACAGAGGTTCTGCCAGTTTTATGTCGCAGTTCCTGATTTTTTGAGGCATTTACATTATGTTCAACAAAAAGA
>NW_005187511.1:1828607-1830595 GCF_000239375.1 Pundamilia nyererei
ATCACAATTTTTGTCCATACAACTGTCTCCCCTTTGAATTACACAACATCAGCACACATCTATTCTTTAAAATGTCTTTAACATTTTTTTAAATGTTAAAGACATTTTAATTACTAAAATTAAAATTACTAAATTACTGATGTTTTAATTGGGGCAAGAATTAAACAAAAAAGAAAAAGGTAAACCAAAACAAAAAATTAAGGGGAAACCTAACAAAAAAAAAAAAAAACGGCCAAACTTCCAAGTAAAAATGAGATGTGTTTGTGATCTCAAACAGGAACGTGGACACTGACTGTTGTGTTAGCTGTCGTTGGTTTCGGAGTAACTGTGGGCGTCATTTTACTGGTGCTGATGATTCTTAGACCTAAAAGAAGAAATGGTGAGATTTATGTCAATTGATATGTGAAAGTATTTGTCAATGTGCCGATGGATATTAATGTTAGAGTATAACATTTACAGTTTTAAATTGATTGCATTAAAACTGGTTACTCTTCTTGCCATCAGTCAGTAATAAATAATTTTTTCATGCAATAATATGTTAAGTAGTGTTAAGGATTTAGGAAATAATTGTACTTTTAGATTTCTTGTATCAGAATCAGAATCAGAAAGACTTTATTTATCCCAAAGGGGCAATTAAGATACAACAGAGCAGCATGACGTTAAAGATAAGGACAGGGCATAAACAGGCAATGAGAGTGAGATAATAAATACACAGAGTATACAGTATATACACAGTTTTAAAATTAAAGTGACTGAAAGGTGAATAAATAACTGTAAGTTACTAAAAGTGAATAAAGTGTCGGCAGTATAATAGAGTGTAGAGTAGTTTATGTTTCTGGTGTGGGAAATGTTCTTATTGGCTGGAGTTAAAAAGCAGGGTGGCTTTGGGGACAAAGGTGGCTCTCCTCCTCTCAGTCCTGCAGGAAATGCAGCGGAGGCATTGTCCAGAGGGGAGCCATTGAAATGCGGGGTGAAGAATGTGGGAGGGGTCATTGATGATTTTGGCTGCCTGTCTAAGGGCCTGTTGGCTGAAAACCTGTGCCAGAGTTCTGACAGGCAGGCCAATGATTTTAGAGCACAGTGATGCAGTGTGCTGCAGTCTGTTCTTGTTCTGAAGGCTGAGGGAGTGGAACCAGCAGGTGATGAAGAAGGTCATGATGCTCTCTAGGAAGGCATAGTGAAAAGCTATCATGATGGGTGTGCTGACTCCAAAGGAGTTGAGTTTCCTAAGGAGGTGTAGCCGTTGGTGGCACCTCCTGAGAATCTCCTCTGTGTTGGCGGAGAATTTCAGGAGGTTGTCAAAGATGGTTCCCAGGTATTTGTACTCCTCAACTACCTCCACTGGCTTCCCAAGGATGGTGGTGGTGACTGAAGCAGCCAGATCCCTCTGCCTACTGGAGAAGGTCACCACCATCTCTTTGGTTTTGCTCACGTTCAGTTCAAGTTTGGAGCAGTCACACCACCCTACAAACTCTACTTGTATTGCTTTTATACTTTCAGGAGGTCTCGTTGAATGAAAGTTTGTAGGTTTGTGTATGTTTGTTGAACTATACTGTAAATGAGCCACTGACTGTAAAACTGATCTGATGCCACTCAGCCTATACAGCAATCTGACTCTGACTTCTTTATTTCTGTTTTTCTCAGACAGATATTCTCCAAACAGGTAAGAAATCTAGTTTTCAGCAAACTTGAGCTTTCCCTTAATAAATGTTGATCACATCTCCCCATTCATTCCTGGACATTATTTTACAAAATGCAGAAGCAATAACAGAGACAGAGTTAAAGCAATGAAATAAAAGAAAATAGCAAAATACAGAATTATTCCTTCTTTTGAAATTAAAATATAATGAGGGAAACAGTTACTAATTTGCTCCGACTCACATTGAAACCATCTAATTATCATTACTCATGAGTTATACATCTGTCTAATCCCATTTACACAACGCAGCCAGAAACACTGTAGGGTGGACAATGCCATCATAGAAAGT
>NW_005187511.1:1831255-1841575 GCF_000239375.1 Pundamilia nyererei
AAAAAAAAATCATGGTGTAATCATAGCATAGCTGTGTGAACGTGTACCAGTGGTGATAAAATAGAATAGAATAGAATAGCCTTTATTGTCATTGTACAGAGTACAACGAAATTGGAGTGCTGCTCCCTTGGTGCAAGATTCAATAATAAATATAAATGTAAAATAAAAAAAAGTATAAAAAGTACAATAAAACAATCGCAAGTACTCAAACAATAGTAAGTACGATATATACAGGATAGCAGCATTAATATAATGACAGTACGATAGTATAGCAGGGGGTAGAAACCTCAACACCTACTGTATCTGTAGGGGGCTTTATATAAAGGCTGTAAATTACATTGGTTATGTATAGTTAATGAAATATGTGTTTTAAAATTAAGTGAAAAACTTTATATTAAGTTTTTCACTTAAAAGTTTAGGTTTATAAACTTAAATTTAATATTTATCTATGAAGAACAATCATGCAAGAATATGTAAACACAATCTGGATTACATACACAAAAACACCCATATATGACTCATAGAACAGCCAGATATAAGGAATGAATGTTACAGATAAAACAGTGACCCTCTATATTTTTGATGATTCACTGTCAAAGTGACAGAGACAACACGTTGCCTGCAAACGTTCACCCTTTAGCATAACACAGGTCGTTTCCTTTTTGTAATCATATGAAAAAAGCCCAACAACAGTAAAAATCATAAAATAAACCTTTTCCATATTATTCATTTAATTTGAACGTATCTGAGCGCTGAAGACTCTTAGATGTACACATTTCTAAGAATAAAATGACAAATTCATGATATAAAGCTACAAGACAATGTTTTTAAGTTTTTGTTTTTTCCCAAGATTTACTTTTGACTTTAGTGAGAGGGGAATCACATGCAGTGAATGCAGCTGCATCTGCCTGACTGAAAGTAATTTTAGGATGTGATTCTCTTACTTGCAGGTGCAGAGAAATTGAACAGAGAAGAGTTTAAACACGATGAGGTAAGTGACACCTGAGGTGCAGAATATCTTTTCTGAGCTTAACAGATGCTGCAGACTTAAAGGACTGTCTGTTTTCTCCAGTCTGATGTTTATCATGCATACGCCACCATCTCTGAGGAACGAGCTACACCAGTCCCACACGATATGACGTACAGCATGCTGCAGGCACACTGAAACATTTAAACCTGAGATGCTGTTGCCTTCCTGTAAACTTGAAGCAGCCTGGCCATTCTCCTCTGACCTCTGGCATCAACAAGGCATTTTACCTAAGAAAGCTGAAGCCCATTAGATATAAATATAATTTTACAAAGTTGTGTGTGTGTGTGTGTGTTTGCAGATAGTGAGGCCTTTTACCCAGACAAAGTCAAAGTAATGTACAAACATGCTCATTTTATCTTTATTTCATCCTCCCTGTGGTTCTTTTATCTCAGTCCAACATGTATAGATATTTATGCAAAGCTGTTCTTTGTGCATCTTTGTGGCCTTAATGTGTCAGTGCTGTTGTTTCCCGTGGTTTTTAGTGTGAATGGGTTTTGAAAAGTGTATGCAGTACTGAATACTACTGTTATAGTGTTCAGTACTGCATATTCATCATGTACAGCTACTGTTGTCATCTTCATGTGGCAGCCAAACCTCCTGAAGAAATTTTTATCACTGTCTATGTTGTTGCTCTATTTTGTTTATTAATTTACTAAAAAATTGTCCAAAACGTATTTCCTCGGTGTGACAAATGCAATGCACCTTCATCTGGGCTTTCACTTGTAATCGACAATATAATAAATTTAATAGTTTTAATGTGTCTGCATTTGGTCAGTTATTGAATTTATTAAATATCATTTTGGATTTTACTCTTTCTGGGCATTACAATTTCAACTCCAGAGTGTTTTAGAGTTTTCACTCTCTGGGGAGCATTTACGTTCAAGCATATAGTGTTGTTCATTTTGTTTTCTTTTTTTTTTTAATGTTGCAGTTTGTGGTGCAGTAGAAATCAGATAGGGGGTCACGTGATGTGTTTATTTTGATTATGCAAACAATGTGTTTTGATTACAAATTGCAGAAATCAATTTACTTTCTCTCTACATATAGTAAAAGAGACACAGTTATGTCCTAAGTCATTGCATCCTGAACTGTGCATTTTTTATGTTGTTTTTCTGGAATTTAAAACCCCCCCCAAAAAAACAACTTTTTTTGGTGGTAGAAAAAAGAAATAAAGGAAAAGTGTTTCTTTTTAGAAATCAGTGAGATTAGCCAAATTATTATAGATATTCAATTTTTTTTAAAATTTTAAACAATTTTTACTGTTTATCTCAAACCTACAGTTCAGAATCAGGAGAAAGGATCACAGGTATGCAAACATGCAGTGCTGTGAAAGTCAGACACTGGACTGTTTAAACTTTCTGCAAAAAGGTCCAACCTGCAATCTTGTGTAACACCACTTTGAGCCATGAGATGGAGTAGTTAGTGGGTGGAGTCTTTCATGCGCAAACAGGAGAAGAAGATGAAATGCTGATGAAACCCAGATGTAACAGAATGACACATAAATCTTATGAATCTAATGGTGGAAATGATCATAACCAGCACCAACTCTTAGGTAGAAAACATGGTTGGAAACAATAAAAACTGGAAACTACCAGAAAACTCCAGTACTGGAGACATTGCTTTTAAAGATGGCGATAATGAAAATGGTAAAATCTCGTCTAGACTCCAAAAATCGAAGCTAACATTAATTATTAATGCAAATGTTTGACAACATTTTCTATCAGACAAACGGGGCAGTCACAGGAAGTTTTTTCTTAATACATCAAAGTTGCTCCATCCACTCCTTATGACGCTAACCTCAACTGCTCTCCAAAAACAATGCAAAAACAATGAGAGAGAAAGAGAATAGAGTTTATTTCCACTCATGTTCACACCTGTGGCTTATGTGTTTGAACAAACAAATTCTTCAGAAAGGCTCCAACTGTGGTTTGAACCTCCTTACAAAATAGATCTAACCACTACAACACTATGATCTCATTCTAAATGCTTTCTGCAGGCGTAGCTACAATTACACATTTTTGCTAAACACCGCCATCTAGTGATGAAAATTTATTAAAACAAACAATGTAGATCATTTGAAATCTACATGCCTGGCCTTATGTCATTAGAGTATGCAGGCATTTCTTGGAGTATGAAAGATTTGATACGACTGACTGGCACCCACACTCCCCTCAGCTAAATCCAACAGAACACCTCTGGGACATTATGTTTCAGCCCATCGATGTTTCAGTCCACCATCAGACGGTCCAACAGTGCCCTGTCGAGATCTTGAAGCTTCAACCGGACACTATCCATCTTCTCATTCGCAGTATGCCCTGATGTTGTCAGGCATGCATACAAGCAACTGGAGGCCAAACAAAGTACCGAGTATCAATTTTAGTTGTTTTAGTTTTAAATTTATATTCAAAATTAAAATGAAATTAGTGTTTTGAGTAGTCCCTCAAATCACCTTTCTTCCCCATTATAGAATAGAATAAAATAGAATAGCCCTTTATTGTCATTGTACATGTAAAACGAAACAGTAGGTGCTCCACACCAACTGTGTCGGAATAAATTGTAAATAGTAGACAGTAGGGATAAATAGCAAACAGGAGAAATATATAAAATCAAGAGGAATGTATACAAAAATAAGACAAAGGCACACATTGGAGAACAAAATAGTTGCAAAGTGCGTGGAGATGGTGCAAAGAAAAGACTTGGTCTGTGTAAGGTCCATGTGTAAGTGGCCTGAGTGATGAAGGTTACTCAGACCAAATTGGCTCAAATTGGCGAGGTAAGGTGAGCAGGGTGGGGTGTGGGGGGGATATGGTTGTTGGCAGACAGTTTAAGAAGCTATTTGTGAGTCTGGAGGTGTGGGACCTGATAGACCCGAGGCGCTGACCAGAGGGCAGCGGGTCAAACAGGTGCTGGGTGGGGTGCAAAGTGTCACCTGTGAAGGGCCTGGTTTACCAGAGACAGGAGGATCTGTTGATGGCCTCCAGGGGTGGCCATCACCAGATCCTCCTGGGGTGGTTCCCTTTGCCTCCCTGGTCAGTCATGTCTCTCAGTCTCAGTGTCAAGTCCACGTCTCTGTGTTATAGTTCCTGTTTAACATAGAAAGTCTGTGTCTCATGTTAGTGTATTCTGTTTTGCTTACCTTGTCTAGTCAGCTCTGATTTCTCCCAGCTGTGTTTCCCTCCTGCCTCCTGCCGCAGCCGTGACACAGGCAGTAGGAGAGGACACTGTACGCTGAGGAGCGGTAGGCCAGCAGTTTCTGGTCCTGGCCTTTTCCAGGAGTTGAACTTCTACAAATTGTCTTGATTATTGAGTTACTAAGTTTGATTGGCAGATATTTGCATTTGCAAGTGGTTTAACAGTGTAACGTCTATTCAGCGCAACAAACAAAAAATCCAAAAGAACAAAAAACGATCACAGAGACTAGTGCTATTGTGGAAATGAATAACGAAATGCACCTAGAACATAATTATACAAACTTTGTATGTGTGTGTGTGTGCGTGTGTGTAAGTATTCGAGCACTTCTTCACTGATAGATGCTGGCAATGTTAGCTCTTACAACCAGAGCAAAAATGTTTTACTGACTTACTGCTAATAACTAACTAAGGAATTTAAAAAGAAATTTAAAAATAAAAATTAGTAGAATAATTTGTGATAAAAGGACAAAATACCCTGCAAAGTTGAGGGACACAACTGATGATGTGTCCCGCTGATAAAGCTTCTGGGCTGCCTTTCCTCATAGTAGCCATCCCTTGAGACTTTCTCCGTTAGAAGCAATGCTGGAAGAAGGTATTTTGGACTGATGAATCAAAATATGAAATCTTGGGTTTATAACGCAGGATCTTTGTGCGCCTTTGAAAAGGCGAAAGGGTGGTTCCAGTGTGTGACATCAACTATCAAACATGGAGGAGGAAGTGTGATAATCTGGGGCTGTGTTGCTGGATCCAGGGTCAGTGACTTGTACAGAGTGAGAGGCACCCTGAACTAAAATAGCTACCCCAGCATTCTGCAATACCCTCTGGTATGCATCTAGTTGGTCGGGGGTTCAAACTACAGCAAGATAATGGCCCAATACACAAATCCAAGCTATGCCAGAACCACCTCAGGAAAAAAGAACAAGATGGTGAGCTTGAAAACATGGAGTGGCCAGCACAGTCTCCAGACTTAAACCCCATTGAGCTGGTTTCAGTTGAACCAGACAGAAGAGTGAAAGCAAAGCAACCTACAACCTGTTATCAAGCTGGAGGGTAACAGCTGTCTCTGAAAACGAGCACTTTTGCAAATATGTGATGTCTTGATAAATCAAGCAAATATCTGAAGTCTACACAGCTGCATTCTCGCTGAAAATAACTTAAAAGTTTATTTTGTGACCCAGAAAGAGTAATATTTAAAAGTTTTTAGCTGTGCTTCTTCACCATTGCCGCGCTTGAGTTTTGGACGAAATGCATTCTGGGATATATGGCTGTCCCAAGTACACACAAGTCACCAACGATGCATGCTTGATAAAAGTGGAAGAGTGAGACCACATCTGGGAATTTTTCACGTTCTCAGTTTGATGCGTACTTGAATTGGCACAGTATCAGATTCTACTAGAATCTATACTAGATTATTTTTTGGCTTTTTGCCACAATTAGATAGTAACAATGAAATGACAGAAATTTTGGGAGAGTGAGGGGAGACATGCGATAATTGGCCTACAGTAGATGAGGAAGTACATCATGTCATATTTATACAAGAACAGAATAAAATTTAGATTTGTTTAATTCATATTGCACCAAATCATAATTTTAAGATGTGGTTCTCTTACTTGCAGGTGCTCAAAAATAAAGCAGGGAGGAGATTGAACATGAAGACATAAGTGTGGCACGATATAAATAAAATTAAGCTGAATTATTTTCAGTCACTCAAATCACCTTTCTTCATCATTGTGATGCTCAAGCTGAGCTTATGCAGGTCGTCTTGATCTGGTCTACATGCCTAAATGAACTGAGTTGCTTCATTTGATTAGTTAATTAGATATTTGCATTAACAAGCGGTTGAATAGTTGTACCTAATGTAATGGCTATTTAGTGCATAAAAACAAACAAAGAAAAAATCCAAAAGACAAAAAAGTAGCAGCACAGAGACTATGAACCTTGAAAGCTGTTGTGGAAATGAATGCAGAATTAAAAAACAACATAATTATACTAAGCTTGTGTTTGTGCATGTTTTCACCCACAGCAACAGAAATGGTGCAAAACATGCTCTCCTTTTCTTTATTTCCTGTGGTTTTAGCTCAGGCTAACATATTGGCACTTTCAAAAGCCTGTTCACTGTGTAGCTTGTGGTCTTTATGTGGGAGTTTCAGCACTGTTACTTCCTGTGGTTTTACTCTGTGTAAGTTCTGCAAAATGATTGATCGAGTGTATCAGTCAGACTTCTGGACAGCTGTAGTTTTCAGCTTCATCATGTCTGGACTCCTGTTATTTGTCATCTTCGTGAGTAAGTTAAACATCCTGGAAGTTTTTGCATTTTATATATCAATAATTTTTGATGGCTGGTTTTGTGTTGAGTGTTTGTGCAGTGTGTGTTTGTTTTGTTTATTTGTATTTTATTTGTATTGAGAAAATTCAGCATGGAGACCAAGACAAATTTCCTTGTGTTAAATTAAATTGATCTTGACTTCTATCTGGACTCTGATACAATAAAAAAAAGTGTCTACATTTTACTGATATTTTTAAAAATTATTAATATTTATATTTAGTTTGTCATTTTTTTCTGACAGTTTCCTCACCTGAGCTTCAAGGACAAGGTCAGTCCACAATTTACAATTTTAATTTCAAGCTGTTCTTTTAGGATTTAACATGTTTTTCTTCTAATGAGTTGCTCTTTACTGAAATCATAATTTCTCACTGTCATATTTAACAATTATATTTTTGATAAAACGCCTCTTTACCTCTTATTGTTTAGCGTGTCTTGGACCAATGCAACAGTGATCTCAGAGACAGACTCAGTCACTGTCAGCCACCATCATCTGCTTCAATATGTTTAGGTTATTTTATACAGGGGAGCAAGAAACTATCAAAGGTTTCTCACGTTTACAGACACAGACAGGAACTGAACTGCTGTTAGTGTCACATCAGAGGTCACCCTCTGAGGGCAAAGTGAGATGTTTTTACGCTGTGCAGTATGCAGATGTGAATTCTCCCTCTTCACACAGTAACACAGTCTTTGTCAGCGTACGAAGTGACAGACAGTTTGTCATTTCAGTTTAGATTAAACTCTCCTAACATTACACACATGTATGTTAATGTAAATTATAAAACATGATGACTCAGCTTTACAGTAGGACATCTGTGAATGTCAACACTGTTTTATTATTGCACTGTTGAAACATGAAGTGATTCTTAATGATACTCCATTGATCTTCATGCAGGTCAGAAACCAGAGATGAGCGTTCAGCCTTTTGATGGGGACCATGTTCTCATCACTTGCTTACTGCCTGGATCTGTGAAAGATGATACAAGATGTAATCTGTACTTTGGAGAAGCAAGACGTCCAGTCCGAAATCTAGCTGTCTCCAAGGAAAGCAGCAGAAAAAGCAAACAGAGGTTCTGCCAGTTTTATGTCCCAGTTGCTGATTTTTTGAAGCATCTACTTCTTGTTCAACAAAAGGATGCCAGCTGTGATTACAGTTTGGAAAATGAACCCAACTCTTTGTCACCTCGCAGTGATCGATACAGCTTGACACGTAAGTTAAAGAGAAACATAACATAACCTGTTTTAGTGTATATGATGCTACTTTT
Source organism: Pundamilia nyererei (assembly GCF_000239375.1). NCBI lineage: Eukaryota > Metazoa > Chordata > Actinopteri > Cichliformes > Cichlidae > Pundamilia > Pundamilia nyererei. The sequence continues at coordinate 1,839,065 of NW_005187511.1, forward strand.
GAGATTAATGAAACATTAATTAAATAAACTGCCACCGAATGTTGAAGTTGACATAACTTTACAAAGTGTGTCATAGTTGCTGTATAATTATTCCATCTTTTCTTGTAGTTGATCTGATTAATTTGACTGAATTCTGTTCAGTTTATTGAATTTCAGCCTGTTTGTCCATTAAAATTCAAAATTATTGGAACTGGTGGTTATAAGAGTGCAGCTGTGCCAGAAGATGTGAATAAAGTCACAGTTCAGCTATGGTTAAACTCTTAGTAAGCCTTTTTGTAAGAGTTGTAAATAGTTGTAAATGCTCAGTGTTGAGCATTGAGCCCAGCATGTGCTAGTGGTGAGCAAGGCTGCAGCTGAGGTTGACATGAAATCATTAATATTCTACTTGGTCACAACTCTCTGATCTCCTACACAGATCTCATCAGTTTTTAATATTCAACCATTGTTGTCATTTCCCAAGAAGGGGTAGTTTACAAAGACATGCAGTGGTCTAAAAACCTTCCTGTTTTCCCATTTTTCAAACAAATGTAAATATTAGACAAAGAAAACACAAGTAGTCTCAAAATGCAGTTTCTAAATGAATGTGTGTTTACTATTAAAGACGCTGTGTATTTTTGTTAATTTCCTGTTTTATAGGTGTTATATGAAAACCTCATCTCTGCAGTCACTTAGTGTTTCCTCTGGCTCTGAAAAAGATCCTGAATTTCAGGATTTCAATTAATGTCTGTGAAGGTTCTCAGTCATCCAGGTCATCGTAGACAAAGGAGCTTGCAAAGAAAAGCGTCTGGACTTCTTTCAGTTGCTTGAAGACATTTCACCTCTCATCCGAGAAGCTTCTTCAGTTCTAAGGTCAAATGGTGGGGAGTCCCAGATTTAAACCTAGTGGGACTCCCCACTAGATTTAAATCTGGGACTACAAACATTTCAATTAATGTTTGTAGTTCAGTTTAACAAACATGACAGTTCTGTCTGTACAGAGAACTCAAACTGTCCGGAGGGGGAAAGGAGAAAACGCAGTTAAGCGACCTGTAGAAACGAAGCAAAGGAGTTACGAGAGACTGCACAAGGAATAAGTTAGAGAGCTTACTTGCCACACATTTACTAGAGACTTGGGCGAGGTACTTAAGGCTGGACATTGAAGTGGGGACGACGTGGACCCCAGGCAGCGCAGGTGAGCAGGGAGGTAGCTTGGAGAGTTAGCCAGGATAACTCCAGACTGAGAATGGCTGGGCAGTGAAGCAGAAGAGATGACGATCCGTGAATGTCGTGCAAATCAAAGTTGTACATAGAAGCAGGTTGATGATTTACCACTTAAGGCCGAGACAACAATCCGACACCCGAGAGCTGTCACGCTGCTTCTTAAATACCCAGCAGATGACTCCCAATGCACCGCAGGCAAACACAAGAAAACCAACCAACAAAATCACCCATCAAAACATAGACATTCATTTTTATACACATAAACACTTTTTTATTTTTTTTATTTTTAGATATTTTGGCAAAAGAATGCATGATCACAGGTAAGAGAGACTACACATCTAAGTAACATACAGAACATTGTGAATGTTTTCTTTAGATTAAAAACAAACAAACCTTTTATGTATTTATGCAGCACAACTGAGTCTCAGCAATCCCAGTGCTTCCAATAATACCACTCCTGTAACCCCACCATCAGGTAACTAAATCACTGATGTGGTATGTGTGACGGTAATTAATCAGAATCCCACAATTAGTGTGACCTAAGAGCATGGCATGAGTAGAGATGACAATGTGTGATTTTGTTATGAGTGCATGAAAAATGCAAAAACACGATTTTCTTTTTTAATGTTTCTGTTTCACTTCAGAAGTTCCAAAACGTCAAAAGCCTGAATCAAACCATACCTCAAACAAGAAAACATCAGGTAAGTAAAAACAATTCAATCATTTTAAAGTGCATAATATTTTCGTTATTAATAGTTTTAACCAGATTTTTTCTATGTACCATGATATAGCAGCTGTGTGTACTTTGTGCATTCATTAAATTCTCACCATGTTAACATATTAAGTTCATTCAGCTCCCAGTGTGTTCATCTGAGTTAAGCATATTAGAAAAAGAAAGTCATCATCAGTTGAACTCCACAACAAGGACACATCCTTGCAATGAGTATATAAAACACTATGTCTGTCATGAATCGCTGTGCGGCAGGCAGGAGTCGGACCCAAAATGCAGGACTCACAGACTCAGGGAGGTGAACTCAAAACTCAGCTTTATTTGCTGGCAGGGAAAAAACATAAACTAATCTAAACTGGGAACTTAGAAAACTCACAGAGAGACACAGGTAGATCCACACAGCATGAGGGACAACGCGACACTGACTCAGAGAAACACAGGGTTTAAATACACTGGGAAGTAACGAGGGGAATGGGAAGTAACGAGGGGAATGAGACACAGAAGGAGGGCACAGCTGGGAGAAATCAGGACTGACGAGACAAGCAAAGCAGGACGCATTCACATGAGACACGGACCATCAA
>NW_005187511.1:1842244-1849148 GCF_000239375.1 Pundamilia nyererei
CCCCCAAAAAAAATACACATCAGCTTTCAGTGTCAAATGTTTCCTGTGCAAAGAAACTGCTCACTGTCCCCACAGTCACAGTTAGAGAGATTATTTTGAGCTGATAATAAATCCACAGTGTCCACTGGCTCTGTCCTTTCTTTGACCACTGAATGATAATAAAAGGTCTCATCTTAGAGACCTTTTATTAATAGAATAACAATAATGCCATGATTCCAGTAATTTCTCTTCTTGGATTAATAAATAACTCTGTCCATGTGACCGTAAGTGCAACACCACAGGCACCAAGCACCAGAGAAATACAAAGATGAGAACGATAAATATTTAACAGACATATAAAACATTTTCAGTAAAGACTCAGAGTTAAGGTGGAGGTAAAAACTAATTTTATATTTTAAAACAGGTCCCCAAATATTTCAGTTTGAAACAAAGTGGGGGATTGACTGATTAACTTATTTTGCATTTAGGGTGGAAATGCTGCAATACTGTGATAGTAAATTTGTTTTTAGTTCCAAAATTGCTTCTTTTAAAATGACTGTGTGAAAGGAAAAAACTTGTCATGTTGATTTATTTGTCTTCTTTTACTCTGTTGTGAAAAGCAGAATCAAGAGCGACCACCACAAAGTCAACATCTACCACAGCCACAGGTAGGACATAGAGTACATTTAAATATCAATCCAGATCACTTCTTTTTTTCACACCACTTCTTAAAATGATCTTAAACATGTTTGTGGATTTATGCAGCAAAACCGCAGCAAAATACTTCCACTTCTACCACTTCTGTGAACTCACTGTCTAAGTCAGGTAACCGATGTGTTTTGTGTGACAATTGTTGACAGCACATTTAAATAGTTAGCGTCAGCCTTACAGTTAGTGCCACCTCTGTAGTCAAAACATGTGACGACTTTTGAGTGGTAAGATTGTTAGGTATGCATCAAAAATTCAGACATAAGCATAAACATTTGCTAAAATGTGCTTCTGAGCAGCTGAGCCATTAATTTAGCAATGTTTTTTTTCATCATAAATTTGTAACTTCCTGCAGGTAAAGAAAGAGCCTGTTCGTGTAAAAGCAGAGGAACTAAGTAGAGTGACAACAGTTTTTTTCTTTTTATGGCTAAAATTACAAAATATTTACTGAAGTAATTATGTCCTCAGAGTTAGCATCAGTTTTCCAGACGCACAGTGAACATGCTCACACAGTCAGGCACAGAAGTTACATTAACTTGATTTCTATTATAATTACGACTGTCTACTGTCTGGTCTCTACTGTTATTTTGTTCCTCTGAGGTACGGGGATTTCTAAAACTAAAATAACACAGAAAAAATAAATAAACCAACACATTTTTATCAGAGCAAAGCCTACATGATTTCTCTTATCTGTATAACAAAAGTTGTAATCATTAAATTCTCGTAGCTTAATTATTGTTCCTGTGACTGCCAACCAAGAAAACTAGAAGTACTGTTTTGAGTGTAACAACAAAAATAACCTCCAGAGGGACACAAAGACAAGAACTATTCAGCATCTCCAGACATTTGCACTCATATTATGTCTGCACTAAATTTACAACAATAAACAAAATATTAGAATTTGGAACAAAGCAGTGGATCGACTGAGTAACTAACAATACTGCTGGGAAAGAGATAGTTAGTCATTAATGTGATAAGACTTTTGATTATTAGTTCAAAATGACTTGATAACTCAATCCCACAATCACTATAAATAAAGTCTTTAACATTTTTTGCGTATTTATGCAGCAGAATCAAGTCTCATGACACCCAGGGCTTCCATTTCTACCAGTACTGTGGACGTATCATCAGGTAACTAAATTACTGAGGTTTTATGCATTGTAGCATTATTTAATCAGAATTTATTGATTTTTCTTTATTAATGCAATCCTCCTCAAAGCAGAGACATAGAGCTTTGGTGTAATATATTGTTTTGTTTAGTTTTTAAATATGCTTTCATTCTAAACATTGTAGAAGAAGTCTCAAGAAAAACAAACACAAAATCATCATTTACCTTGACCACAGGTACGACATACAATTCACGTGAATATTAACTCTGATCATCACACATCACTTCTTAAATCTTAGATCTTAAACATTTCTGGTGCTTTTACAGCAGAATCGAGTCTCAGCAGTTTCAGTGCTTCCACTTCTCCCACTTCTGTCATCTCACCATCAGGTAATTAAATTACTGATGTATTATTTGTGACAATAGTTAATAAGAAATCAGAGCAGACATTAATCTCTTTTTCAGTTAGAGATGAGATGTGTTTGTGGTTTCCTAAACAGGAACGGGGACACTGACTGTTGTGCTGGTCGTTGTTGGTTCTGGTGTAACTGTGGGTGCCATCTTATTGGTACTGGCAGTTTTCAGATCTAAAAGAAGAACTGGTGAGATCTCAATCAGTTATTATGTAAAATCATGCAGATGTATATGATAGTTAGAGTGTAATATTAACATTTCACACTCAGTGGATACCGACTACAGTGTCTTCTTCTTAAAAGCAGTTTTGTAGTCAGATTTGTTGTTAAAGGCTCTTCTGTTTCACAGACGTCTCACTGAATCAGAGCTTGTCAGTTTGTAATTAACGGCTGTAAAGCTGATCTGACCCCAGCAGACTAACTGTCACTTCTTTATTGCTGTTTATTCCAGAAGGATATTCTCTAAAGAGGCAAGAAACCTGTTTTCAGCAAGTATTTTTTTGTTATCACTTGTATAGACGGAAGTTAAACTTACTGACTTTAGATTTTCTTATTCTGCAACTAAACAGAATTGTTGGAAGAGTTGTGGATTAAATGCTTTGCTCAGGGGCAGCGGGGCACTTCAGGGCAGAAAGTCCATTCACTTTCCTGTATCAAAAAACAGTCTTTAAAGTAGTAACCAAACAGAGTAATATGATGGATCTATGGAGAATATTCAGCATTTATATGATTTTTGTTTAATTTTTAATTAATTTTCCTTTTTTATGTTTAGGACAAGAACCAGCATCCAAGGTACTGAATTCATTCAGTTGCAACATCAATGTGTTGTTGATTTATACAATATCAGGACAGTATTTATACACTTGTTAACTGAGCTTTATTATTTACCTACTGCTGCAGATGACTTTGTGTGCATGACAAATATTGACCCTGGAAGAATGGTAAATAAACTAAAATGTTTGTCAAATTCTACACTAATATAACAAAACATTCAAAAATTGAAATGCAAGAGGTTTAAGGGTAGGTTAACTTTAATGTATCATTAATGGATTTTCTCATTTAATGTCCTCTTTCCTGCTGCATAAAGTTACCTGAAGGTGATGATGGAGCCTACAGTGTGATCACTTCAATACCCGGTGTCAGCTGTGCTACCGGTGAACTTTATTTATTTATGTATTTATTTATTTTTATTTTCCTTTTTGTTTTACACCTACTTAAACACTGTAGTACAGGGTGGAAGACAAATTTCAATATTGTAATTATATTATTGTACCACAGCTGTGGTAACATCTTTTATGTGGGGGCAGGGGTTTTGAAGGGATGACATAAAATGTGACAGCTGGGGGGTACCTCAACAGCAATATGAAAATAGATATTTATATAAATGTTGTAAATTGTATATGGTTATGGATGTTTGTGAAACGTGTGTTTGAAAAGTAAATATGGCAGCACTTTATCTACAAAGACCTTGTAACATAACACACAACTACACAGTTTTTAATTATACTTGTGGACATCCACCAGGGGGTGCTGCAGGACCCTCAGTGTCCCTAATCCCTGCAGTCCTGGCAGCTTTAAAGAAATTGCTCAATAGATTCCTCATTTTATCTGCAGGTTTAGTTGTTTAGTTGTTGTGTTTCTTTCAAAGTATCACAAAGTGAATACTATATCATATAAAGCACCCATAAAAAAGCAAATCTTTCAGTTACATTGTAGCTTTTATCTGCTGCATGAAAAACACCAACAAAAGATCCCAATGTTTCAGGTCCTCTTAAAGAAAAAAAAAATAGGAACAGGAACATGCAGTGTTGGTCAAGTTACTTGAAAAAAGTAACCAGTAACTAATTACTGATTACTTCCCCAAAAAGTAATCCCGTTACTTTACTGATTACTTATTTTCAAAAGTAATTAATTACTTAGTTACTTAGTTACTTTTTAAAAACACGATTTACAATCTGAAGAGGTGATAAAGCGATAGATCTTTCAGCCCAATTCTACTTTTTCTACATAATCCATCATACAAAATGTAATCAAATGGAAAAGTCTCTTTTTTTTAACTTGTTTTATCAGTTTTAATCTTTTAACTTTATGCATCAAGCAAAAATTTAATTATATGCAATGTTCTCTGACTTGAATAAATTAGTTTAACATTTAAACCTATTTTCTGCACATTCCAGCACATAAAAAAAAAAAAAAATTGTGTTTACACTCACTCTTTCAAATAGATGCAAGTAAAACACAGCAGAAAATAAATAAAGTCAAAGACTCAGCGGTCCTGTTGCTCTATTTTCACCTGTAAAGCAGGACTGCGGTAGGCGGAGGTTTACCCTGGTGCAGGTGTGCCGCGGTCAGTTGAAGAATCCGCGACTTTCTCTGTGAGTTTCCCATTACGTCGTTGCGCACTCGGTGCTTGCTCGGAAGTTTAGGGTTTTTTTTGCTGTAAAAAGAAGTTTTCTTCCCAGGCACAATGGACGCTAATGTTTTTGTCACTTTTTATGGAATCAAACTCAAAGTAAGGTCAGTACTTCCACGCTTTAAACGCTGCACGCTCATACTCTCTCCCACAATCGATATGTGATCCATTGTTGATCTGCACACAGCTGTTTTCACTAACGGCGCACTCGCTTACATCACTGTCGTGAGACATTCTCGCAAAAAATCACGGTTTTAGTAACGCAGTAACGCAGCGTTCCTACGGGAAAGTAACGGTAATCTAATTACCGTTTTTGCAATAGTAATCCCTTACTTTACTCGTTACTTGAAAAAAGTAATCAGATTTCTGCCCATCTCTGGGAACATGTGGTGTATGCCCTTCAGTACATGGGGAAGTACACCAGGTCATATTTGTGCAGGAATAGAACAAAACTGTATTACTTCAGTTCTTCTTGCACTTTGTATCTGTCTAAAACAGCAGTTTTAGGTTGTGATTCTCTTAATTGCAGGTGCTGAGAAACTGAACAAACAAGAAAGGAAAGAGCAAGATGTAAGTGAGACAAAGTTTCAGTAATTAAGATGTTTGTTATCTGGCTTTGAAGATGTTATAGATGTAAATGACTCTTACAGCTGTGTTCTTTCTTTTCTAGTTTGATATTTATCATCCATACGCCACCATCGCTGAGAAACCAGCTGCACCAGTCTCACAGGACATGACCTACAGCATGCTGCAGGCACATTGATGATGCTTATTATTTTATTTTCAGTAATGTAAATACCTACTGTCACTCTGTCAGTACTGGAAATGTTTTCTGTTCCTTGAAGAAACTGGAACCTGCGGAAGCTGCAAGTTAAGATTGTAACCGTGTTTTTGTTCTAATCAATGTTAGCACAACATTTTGAAATTGGATATTTTAAAGTATTGTAAGACATTAAACACAGTGACATAGTTATATCACAAACACATGATACTGTATCATGTATGGATACGATAAACACAACCAAAGATCCCAGAGGGACTAAAAGAGAAGTAATGCACATTATGTCATTGCATAACCAGTTCACTTAATCAAAATAGACTGGTAATGGCGCTGCAATGTTTACTTCAATTCCACCCAGTTTTATTTATATAGCACAAAAGCACAACAACAGTTGCCTCAATATTATCACTGTTACGTCAGAGCATGAGGGTCCTGGAATCCAAACCACCAGCCAGCTGGGCTTTTCTGTGTGGAGTTTGGATGTTCTCACTGTGCTGGGTCGGTTCTCTTCAGGCTTCCTTCCATACTTCAAAGGCATGTTTGGTGTTAGGTTAACTGGGGGTTAACTCAAAACTGGTCACACTGCATGAAGAATTTCCTGTCTTTATGTTTTAGGTCCCCATTCATATAGACACTGTAGTCATTATATTTCTGCCTGGTTAATGTCAAATTCCCATCTGTGTTTGGCTCAAAATTTTTGCACAGCATTTTTCCTGAAACTATTTTTTTTGCATATAGTGTATCCAAGTAATGACCCTTTTCCACTTTTGTATTTTATTCTATTAAATATTTGTTAGACACTGGCAGGAGGCTGCTTTTGCATCTGGGTTAGGAACAGTAGGGGTTACTTTTTTGTTTTTGTTGCTTTTGCTTTGACCAGAGCTGAGGGCCTAAAGTGGCCGTAGCTGGGCTGTAACGGTGGAGACTTTCTCTTCAGTGGTTAGTGGTTGTCAGTGCAGCCCTGGTTTGAACTGCACTGTAGTAACAGTGTGTGTAAAACTGAGATGTACATTCGAGGTAAAGTAATTCCCTGGACCTCTGCTTACAGGAAAACCACAATACTGAACTGGGATTCAAACATGTGTGAATATTTTTAAAATGAATATTAGAAAAAAATAACTTCTTAAGGTCTTAATCAAGTATAACTGTGTGTTATTTGTACTGGTTTGAAATAAATATTCTCTTGGTTAAATTCCCATGATGCTGTCCCTGTTATTAAAGCTCTTGAGCTCTTTACTGCCACATGTTGCCACACAGACATCTGGGAAACTAAGCCCATGGCAACAGAAATGACACAGATGTACTCATGCTTGTCTTTATTTCACTTCCTTTCTTGTTCTTTGATCTAAATAAAACTCATAAGTAGTTTCAAAGGGCTGTTCATGTTCATTTGCTCCGCTGTGTAAAAGCGTTCATTGTTGCTGTGGTTTTCCTGTGAAGTTCCTTAAACTGGAACATCAGCCTTTACAAAGTCAGACTTTCACATGTGTTCTGCACAGTCA
>NW_005187511.1:1849747-1850829 GCF_000239375.1 Pundamilia nyererei
GCAGAATTTCACTGCAACAGAACTGCTGTTAATGTCACATCACAGTTCACCTGCTGAAGTTAAAGTGAGATGTTTTTACACTGGAGACCTTAATTCAACGTCTGCTGACAGTGAACCATCCTCCATCACCATACAAAGTGAGAGACTGCTCCTCCTGTGACTGGATAAGTTATCATACAGTGTGTTAGACATTATTATCTTTATAAAGCTTCATGTTTTCTTTCACAAAACTTTTTTAGGAGTGTTGTTCTTACATATTTTCTTAAACCACCAAAGACAGCACGCAGGAATCTAAACATGACCAGTTACAGTTAATTACAAAATGTGTTGCAGTTCAGCTTTTATGAACACCAGTATTGTTATTGTTGTGCTGGTAAAACATACAATATTCTTGCATATTAATGGGACTCCATTAATCTTCATGTAGGTCAAACACCACAGATGAGTGTGCAGCATTTTAATGGGGAACATGTTCGGTTTGTTTGCTCTCTGCCTGGATCTGTGAAAGATGATACAAGATGTAATCTGTACTTTGGAGAAGCAAGTCATTCAGTCCTCACAGTAGCTGTCGGGAAGAAAAGCAAGACAAAAAACAAACAGAGGTTCTGCCAGTTTTATGTCTCAATTGATGATTTTTTGAGACATCTACATTTTGTTCAACAAAAAGATGCCAGCTGTGATTACACTTTGAAGAGGGAACCCAGGTCTTTGTCTCCTCGCAGTGATCGATACAACTTAACAGGTAAGTCGAAGATAAGCAGACTTTATAGCACAGATGCTACTTTAATTAATTAAAATGATGAAAATGACTAAAATAAAAGTATACAAAGTATTTTTCTCTAAAAATGTTTTTTAGTTGTTACTCGCAAGATATAATTTCATTTCATTGGCCACGACCTTAGATGTGAAAAAGAATAGATCCAGGTTAGCAGTCTCTTGGAACGTAGGAAGAGTTGAGCTTTGATGATATTGTCAGTATATTAACATGCTTACAGTAGAAGTGGGTGGCACAGTGGGTAGTTTTTACACTGGATACTCTTCCTGACACATCCTCAAAGGGATTTGTACAGTGGCTTGCAAAA
>NW_005187511.1:1853259-1859523 GCF_000239375.1 Pundamilia nyererei
ATGCAGCCAGCACTTTCCAGGTTGTTAACATGACATGTTCAAATGTCTTTGTGTGTTAACAATCATTGTGGATTCATTTATTGTTGTCATTATTGTTACATTTATTAAGTACTGAATTTAGGCAATTGGAATTTTTCTGACTACCAAATTACAATACAATACACCTTATGAGGTTAAAAATAACATTTTTGGTGTGGGATGAATTTCTATAACTGGAAACACTTCCTGATGCAACTCTAGTATCTGAGTGTGGGAGTACACATGACCCTGCTCATGATACTTAGTTTGTTAGGCAAACAAACCAATAAACTTTTAAAATATACCAACCTTTGAAAGATTTGTTGAAAGGTTACTTTTTTAAAAACTATAATTGTGTCTAAAGAATAAAAAAATAAAATAAGAAGGACAGAACTGAAAGACAGCTAAAACATTTCTTTTCCACATTTACAGTTGGTCCAATATTTTTAAACCTAAAATAAATTTGATATTGTATTTAGGTGAACAAAAAACTTTCATTAGCAGAAGAGTCTACAGTGTACAAGTATGTTTTCACAATTCATCGGGTTGTCCTTTATAAAATCAAGTGAAAGTTATCAGAACAGGACTTAAAGTGAGCAATTTAAACAGAACACATTTTGTTAGCATTTCACATTTCACTAAACATCTCAAGTAAAATTTTGCCTTAATGCCTAAACTTGTTTGCATTCATTATCTCAGGGCCACCTGACACTACCATTGGGACAGATGTGACATTTAATAAAATAGTAAATGTGGTTTCAAAACGTTTCAATCACTTTTGAATTGATTGCATAAATAACAAAACCTTTATTTGTACACAAACCCATTTCCTTTTACTGCAGCTATTCTGGAAAGTGAATCACCAAAGATCAACAAACCGTCATCTATCATGACCACAGGTAGGACATGCAGTACACTTAACTAACAACCCAGAGCATCATCACACATCACTTCTTTTAAATGTCTTTAACATTTTATTATCCATTTATGAAACAGAATCAAGTCTCAGCAAACTCAGTGCTTCAACTTCCACTTCAGTGAACTCGATAACAGGTAAATAAATTACTGCTGTGGTGTTAGTAAAGTAGTAAATATTTTTTCTGTGATAATGTAAATCTGCCCAAATTAAAAATTAGACATTTAATTTTTCTGTTATATATTATTTTGCAAACTAAATATTCTGAAGACTGAAACAATGTGTAACAATTCAAATACTTGGCATTTCATTCCCTTTACTTGGGTTGAATAATGTAAAGAAAAAAAAGAAGCAGGAATTTCTTTACAGAGAATAGTAACATATGTGACATTATAGTATTTATTTGATATTTTTCTATCATAAAGGATTGGGTACTCGTAATCTAAACCCTACAACTGGTGTGAACACTCCTGTCAAAACAACTCAGTATATAACCTCACGAGACAGTACAACAAGTGAGACCGAGTGCATCAATAATGTGAAGATAAATTGAAATGTCCTTGTTTTATTTATGTCTGATTCAATTCTAAGAATGTTAAAAAATCTCAACTCTAACTCTAAAATTCTGATGTTCATCAGGAACAGTAAATATTCACCATGTTCAGCATCTTAAATAAATGGCAGTACTTTGTAACCAGGGCTGTAGCTGATGTTGAAATGAAGTTACTAATTTTGCTGGCACTTGGTCACAAACCCTCCAACACTGATGCAAATGACCAGATATGTTTTATCTGTAGATATTTTGTGTGTTTAATATTCTTTATTTTGAATATTCATGATCATAGTTCTTTTTTTAAACTGTAGTTATTGTGGGAAGAGAATCAAGAAGGACCAGCGCAAAAATGGCATTTAGTCTGGCCACAGGTAGGAAATACAATACATCGAAATATAATCCAGAACAGCATCACACACACAACTTCTTTAAAGAAACTCATTTTTTGTACATTTTTTGAAACAGATTCGAGTCTCAGTACTCCTAGTGCTTCCAGTCCTACCACGTCTGTGAATTCTCCTTCAGGTAACTGCAGGGACAGTAGAATTGTAAAATATTGATACAAATATATTTCTACATTAATGCAAACCAACTCAAAAAAATAAGCTAACACATGAATCAACTATTGCAGTATGTTATTTCAAACTAACTGTGCAAATACACTGAACCTAACAACCTCAGTCAGCTTTTTGAAATTTTGATCCAAATATTTTTTTTTCTAAACAGATTCATACAAGACTAATGCTACAATGACTATTACTACAGTCAAAGGTAAGACAATGCACAGTTAAACTGTACATATATAAAAAAAAATATTATAAAAGTCATCTGTTTTATCTGTTATTTCAAAAGCAAAAAGTTTTTCACCAGGTCCAACTTTTACTTGGTCTCATACTTCCACCCGTGCCACTGCTACCTCAGGTATCTATTTTTTCTTTTTAAACAAAATGGTAACATACACTATATTATCAAAAGTGAAACTTATCTCACGGCACATTGTTAGTCAGTGGTGCTGTTTTCAGTCATTATACAGGGTCATTTGAATGAGTGATGAAAAGTTTCTCCCACTGAAAACGTTACATCAACATTAACAGAATTAACTTTTTGTGATTACCAAAAGTGCCTTCACATGCATATGAACTGGAGTGCCATCCCATTCTTAATCATTTTAAATCCTGTGGAGTGATTTTTCACACCATAGGGTTTAAAATGAAGTTGGCCCACTGTTTGCAGCCATAACAGCTTTAACTCTTTTAGGAAAGCTTTCTGCAAGGTTTAGGGATGTATTTATGGGAACTTCCATTCTTCCATTAGCACATTTTGAGCTCGGACACTTCTGCTGGACAAAAAGGCCCGGCCTGCAATCTCTACTTTAATTCCTCCAAAAGGTGTTCAGTCAGGTTTAGGTCAAGACTCTGTGCAGGCCAGTCAAGTCATTCCAAACCAAACTCACCCATCCAAATCTTTATGGTCATGGTCATGTTGGAACAGGAAAGGGACATCCACAAACTGTTCTCACAAAGATAGAAGAATGAAAATTTTCAAAATGTATAGTGGACCCAAATGCAAACACAAAGGAACGTGGAACAAAACTTGAATTAACAAAAAGTGAGCTATTTAATATGGCTGATGGAAAAATACAAAACAAGGCAAACAAAGACAGGAATAAACCATAACCTAAACTGGGAAACTAAAAATAAACATGAAAAACCCTAAACATGAAACCTGGTCTGGATACAAAGATACCTGGAACATGAGACATCGCACAAAAGCCAACAGATGACATGACCCTGAACAGAGGAAGCCAAAGGACTTAAAATATGGAAGGATAATGAAAGTAAATGGACTGATTCTTATATAGCGCTTCTCTACTCTCCCGGAGTACTCAAAGCGCTCTATACAACCTGCCTCATTCACCCAAGCACTTCTCAACTAAACTACATTCATACTCCGATGAACGCATCGGAGGGCAACTTGGGGTTAGTATCTTGGCCAAGGATCTTTGGCATGCAGACTGGAGGAGCCGGGAATCGAACCACCAACCTTCCAATCAGTAGCTGATCTGCTCTACCACCTGAGCCACAGCCACACGAGGATGGGGGTGGCTGTGGGATGGGGAACAGGTGGGAACACAACTGGGACAACTCAGACCTAACGAGACAAGGGGAAACAAAACTACACAAACTGCACACAGCACAGGGGGAGCATTTGCTGACCCAAATTTCTGATTTTATGTGACCTACCACTTTGCTGTCATTCCCAGTTGTTTCCATTTTGTTATAATACCACGAACAGACTGTGGAATATTCAGTAGCGAGGAGATTTCATGTCTAGATTAGGGGCATCCTATAGAGGTACTCTTGTTGCAATTTAACACAATATAAATAAAACTTTTGGTGATATAGTGTATATAACATAATATTTATCATATATTTATATCCTAAAGGATCAGTTAGTGCTTATCCTGAACTGCTATTAGTGTGACCTCTGCTTTTAAAAGAACTGAAAGAAAAATGACATTTAAAAGATGTTATCACATGAGTTTCACAACTTCTCAATGTTTCTGTTTCATTTTAGTGGGTCAGGCACACCAGCCTGACAGTAGAGTAAACTCCTCTTCAAAAATATTACAATCATGTAGGTAAACAACAATGTCTTCAACTCTTTCTCTTTGTACATGGCATTATGGTTATTAATAGAATTAATAAAAATAATAATAATAATGTATTAATGTCTCACAGTTTTTTTTAAGCAGTTTGACTGGACCCACTGTGTCTACTTTTAATTGTTTTGGTTTTGAGTTAGAAGTGAAACTCTTGTTTGGCTTTCAAAGCAGAAGCATCGATATGGAAGTTGGCAGTAGCTGTGACTGGATTGGGAGTAACCATGGGTGTCATCCTACTGGTGCTGGGGCTTCTCACGTTCAAAAGAAGAAGTGGTGAGGGCACATATGAAAGCATACAACTTTTTATGTTTATGTTTTTTAGAGATAGAATCTGCCTGTCAACCAAAAATAAGATAATATTACCTTTGAAAGTTTAACCAAAATATGCATTTTAAAAAATTATCTTTTGAATGATCAGAAAACAGATAAAAAGCCCATGGTACCAATGATTATTTCACTTCATCTATGCCATGAACAAGCAAATGAAAAATTTGCTCTGAAAAAAATCAATGTGGCTATTTCCTGTAGTTATAGTACAACATTGTGAGGGCTCACAGGGATTCACCCCCACTTTGAGAACCTGGAACTCATGAACTTTTTGTAATATAGTGATACATTTTTCATAGCTGCATTAAATATATAATAATAATAATTGTACATTAAAAAGATCAGCTTATTCTGAAGAAGAAAAAAAGTTCAAGCAGAAAAAGTTCATCATGCCTAATTTATACACGTGTAAAAAATGTTATCAGTTTCATAGTTATAAATGAACCTGTGACTTTAAAACTAATCAGATGCTGATCAGACATTTCTTTGCCACTACCTTTTCAGAAACATGTTCTCGAAGCAGGTAAGGAACAGAATCACTGGAGCAGTGGTGAATCAAATGCCTTGCTTGAGGGCAGGACGCCTAATAAATATGTTTCATAATATTGTTTTTTAATTCTCTACAATAAACACACTTTTTTCTTGTGTAATGTAATGCATACAGCTTTTTCAAATTTTTTTTAAACATTTTCTTTCTTTATGTGTAGGACAAAGGCAACATCACCAGGTATTGTATACATTTAGCTGTCAGGCAGCATTGCAAAACTATCAATCCATGTATTATGGTTTTTATTTTGTTGAGTTTTTCTTTTGTTACAGGTGATTTTATATCAATGACTAAAATGAACCAGGGAAGAATGGTAAACAAAATGTTTCAGTCAAATAAAAATACTCTTAATTAAAACAATCAATTTAAATACCGAGGACATAAAGTTGATTTTTCCCTGTTGTGTTAAGTTACCTGCAGGTAATGATGGAGGCTCCAGTGTGATCACTTCAGTACCTGATGACAACTGTCTTACTAGTAAGCTGTGTTTTGCCTCTAGTAATAAGATGGTGAAATTGTTGTACATGGTAGGGCTGTTCGATATAACGATATATATCGGATGACGATATGAAAACGTCTATCATTACATATTACACTATCGTTTGTTTCGTGGTGTCGCAAAATAATCTGTTTATGGCAATATTTTTTCATTGTTTTGATGGTCACTGTAGAATTTCTCTCTTTCTCTTATATTTAATATAACCACACTACAGACGATCAAGCGACTGTTTTTATGCGTTGACGTTAGCAACAACGATGGTAAAACCATTGCATGGTTCTGTCATCTGCTTGTTTATTTTCCACATAAACATTTCACAATAAAGCTCAAGATCCTGTTGAGATTTTTGTGATATATATCGTTGTTGGGACGATAAATATCTTATATCGGGATATGAGATTTTGGTCATATCGCACAGCCCTACTACTTGGAGTAATTATGTATGTGTACCATTAGTTGTTTCTGAAAGTAACACAATAAGATGATGACTGTTTAACAGTAATATTGTTAATATGCTCAAATCTTTATTTCATATCTATAGCATATTTAGTTATTACTGCTGACTAACTTTCAGTAACATAGTTGATTTTTTCCAGTGTATGACAAGGGAGCTTTGGCTTTGATAACATTTTACTACCTTGTGATAAGGAAAGCTATTTGACCACTATGAAGAACACTATGACATATACAGTTACAAGACAAACTTTGTGAACCCACTGGACTACATGTTGTCTTGCAC